>NC_137616.1:40383479-40415979 GCF_963280865.1 Gymnoscopelus braueri | reverse complement strand
TCGGCATGACTTGTGTCTCGCAGACTTCCATTGCCCCGGGGTTCAAACTAAGGTCACACTGCCAGGCCTTATAACATACATGGGCAACTGGCGGCCCGGGGCCCACATGCGGCCCCCACCTTCACTTAATGCGGCCCCCACCTTCACTTAATGCGGCCCCCACCTTCACTTAATGCGGCCCTCAGGTTAATATTGGAATACTGATATATTATTGATTTCAGTTACAATTCCAAACATGCAAACATGACCCTCTTTAATTACTTCAGTCTATATTAGTAGCTTAATGATTAGTATTAATATTCTATTGTCTTTTTTTATGTCAAACGTATTTGTATTTAAGTAAATAAAGTTAACATAAGTATAACTAAATGCATTTGAAATTAAAAAGAAATGTTACTTCTCGAGATTCCAGTTCAAAAGTAGCAAAAATAAAATCAGGATTCCAATTAAAAAATAGCAAAAATAGCAGATCTACAAGCTAGATCGGCTATTTTTGCTACTTTTGTGTGACAAAGAATGGCGAAGTATGGCATTCATTTATGAAAAAAGGTAAAATACTGCCCGACAGTATATGACAGTATGTGGCCCTCTGGAGTGAGTGTGGAAATATAGTGGCCCTCTCCATCATCAAAGTTGCATCACCCCTGACTTATAACCACATAAACTCTGGCGTCCCCGCTAGCCGCTCGGGTGGAGCAGTGGTAACGTGCCTGGCATGCCCACCGCCGCGGAGGTTGTGGGTACGAATCCACGCTTTGGTGCATCCGGCTTTGACGATCATCCGTACAGACACAATTCAACGCGGATTCGAGGGAGGGGAGCTGGGCGGGTGAGATACAGTAACTGCACATATTCTTACGGGCTGGGGGGGGGGGGGGGGGGCACCTGTCAGCAGGGAGTGTTGGGCCGGGAGCAGCGGTGGAAAGTAACTAAGTACATGTACTCAAGTATTGTACTTAAGTACAATTTTGAGGTCGTTTTACTTTCCAATTTTCTATACTTTTACTTTTACTCCACTACATCTCAGACACAAATATTGTACTTTATAATACTTTATAATTAATGTACACTATAATTATTTGTAACAAGCTCACAATGCGTCGCATCGGGACACATTGTGAGCTTGTAGGTCTGCTATTTTCAACAGATTTTTATACATTTGAAAACTTGTGAAATGGGACATTCTACATAAAGAGTGCTTTCTACTTTTGTTACTTTACTTTAAGTACATTTTGATACCAATACTTTTGTACTTTTATTCAAGTACATTTTGAATTCCGGATTTTTACATGTAACCGAGTATTTTCTATATTGCGGTATTGATACTTTTACTTAAGTAACTTTTTTTCCACTACTGGGCGGGAGGAGTAATAGCCTGGTAAACCCTCCCTCCGGAAATCTCAATTCCATTTCATTTCAGGAGTGAGTCTGGCCTGATCCGCCTGTCTGCAATATTGGCTGTGCTGGAGTTGGGCGGGAGTAATACCGTTGACTGACAACCCCTTCAGCCAATGATAATTTTTCCCCTTCAGCCAATCAGCAGTTCACCAGTCTTAATGTGACGCGACCCAAAATGGGTTGCCTTTTTCGGGTACAATGGTGTCACTGCCCGCCCCTACCGGTTCTCTAATTTTTTTTTTTTAAATAGGCTTTGTCATGATTAATTGACCACATATATGAAGTTAAACAACTAAATTCTATCCAAACGATATCTTATAAGTAAATTCCGTGCCTCAAAATAGAAGTTAGAGAGCTTTTTGAAGTAAAAAAATAGCGGAGAATTGGCCGCACAAGAAAAAGATGGCTGCCGTTCGTGTTTTGGGCTCACTCGAACTCGCCACCTGATTGGCCAACGTAAGCTGTCAATCACAGAACAATGAGCGACGACGCTGATAGGCCCGGCCGTTTGGCATACAGAGCCAATATTGCAGAAAGGCGGATCATGCCAGACTCACTCCTGAAATGAAATGGAATTGAGATTTCCGGAGGGAGGGTTTACCAGGCTAGAGGAGTAAAGCCTCCGTCCTACTCCTCGCACAGAGTAGAGAGGATGTAGAGTCTACGTCCTCCCAGTAGGGGCTCCTCACTGGCAGGAGAGTCAGTAGAATACAACAGCAGAGACAACAAATGAGTGTATGTGGGGGGGATTAATTGGCTTAACAACTAAATTGGGCATAAAAGGGGGTAAAAAAACAAAACATTCTGCTAAAATATTATTGCGTTAGTGTATAGGGGAAAGGAAGGGGGCTAGCATAGACCCCTGGGGTCTCCTGTCTACAAAGTATATATAGGGTTTTAATGTGGCTAAAGTCTCTAAAGGCCACAGAGGGAGCTTACATATCCTGACACAACAAAGCCGTCTTGCAAGAACTAACTTTTAACAAAACACTACATTTTGTTTTGAGTCGCCTCACATCTTTGATTGATTGACACACACACACACACACACACACACACACACACACACACACACACACACACACACACACACACACACACACACACACACACACACACACACACACACACACACACACACACACACAGTGGTGGAAAAAGTACTCAAATTCTTTACTTAAGTAAAAGTATCAATACTGCAATATAGAAATACTCTGTTACAAGTAAAAGTCCAGAATAAAAAATGGACTTGAGTAAAAGTACAAAAGTATTGGCATCAAAATGTACTTAAAGTACCAAAAGTAAAAGTAATAAAATATTTGAAAATAGCAGATCTACAAGCTCACAACGCGTCGCGATGCGACGCGTTGTGGGCTTGTAGATCGGCTACTTTCGAATAGCCTATGTATAAAATAAGGCTAAAGTGGTTAATATATATTTTATAATATAAAAATGTATATCTGAAAAGTAACTAGTAACTAAAGTTTAAAAAAAAATGTAGTGGAGTAAAAGTACAATATTTTCCTCTGAGATGTAGTGGAGTAGAAGTAAAAGTATTGGAAATTGGAAATACTCAAGTAAAGTACAAATACCTCAAAATTGTACTTAAGTACAGTACTTAAGTAAAAGTACTTAGTTACTTTCCACCACTGCGACACACACACACACACACACACACACACACACACACACACACACACACACACACACACACACGCACCGAGTGCACACACACACACACACACGCACACATCCACACTGTACTACCCACCACTCCTACGGGGAAGGCCAGCACCGCCATCATCCAGTCCCTCAGACCGATCAGCTTCTTGAGCTGTCTCTCCTGCTCCCGGCTGTCGATGCCTTTGGTCAGCAGACTGGACAGGTCGGTCAGCACGCACACGCCGAAGAACACCGCCTGGATCACCTGCACAGAAGCACCACACACCACATACACACCACGTTTAATGGAAATCTGCACGTCCGTTCTCAAGTTATTTGCACGCACGCGCACACACACACACTCACACGAGTGATTACGAAGCATTACTGATAAGCATTATTATCTCAGAAGAAAATACCCAAAAATATCACTTACCCTACCTTTAATTTGAAATTAAAACATAATCTGTCTTTATTGGAGAATTCAACATATTGCCCAGCCCTAACTATAATCGATAGACAGACAGACAGACAGACAGACAGACAGACAGACAGACAGGGGCCGAGTTGGTTGGTAAGAGAGACACAGGGTCAGGGAGACTTAGGTATTTCTTTAAAATAATGGGGTTTTTTCTTCTTCTTTTTTTTAAAGATTATCAACAATATTTGAGCAAACAACAAAAATTGAGGGCCCAAAACAAAGGAGGTCAACATAAGTAAGCGGAGCAATACAGAACTGAATGACTGACCTAACCAAAGTGAGACACATATAGTGGGTTACCACAGCAACAATAACCAAAACATAAACCAATACAATACAACACCAACTAATATTATTAAGTAATGAAAACACAATACAACTGAAATATCCAAAAATTACATTTGTTCAATCAACTACTAACAAAACCGACTAATAACGCCCTGCCCCTCCCCATAGTGCAGAGGGAACACGGTGCAGTCCAATTTCCCCATCAGCTCCTCATCAGCCGATCTGCAGCAGCTGGTCCCCCTTTTCCTCGGCCAATAACTTCTGATAAAAGCAACTATAGAGAGTATGCACATGCGTCACTTGTCCACCGGGACACACCCCCCTCATCTAGACTGAGTGGCAAAACATTGAGCAGCATGTAGAGCATTGGTGATGTTGGTGAGTTTAACGACGTTTAATGTGTGGCTGCTGGTGTGGTCATAAGACAGATCTATATTGATCTGGAGGGACATTCAGTATTTCTTACAGCCTTGCCCTTTATTTATATAGTATAGTAGAATGACAGGAAACAGGGAGAGACACGCAGGCAAAAGTCTGTCACGCTCGGGAATCGAACCGGGGGGACTTGGTGTCAGGCTGCATCTAAGCCTATAGTATGTGCTATGCACCAGTCGGCGCCCCCAGGACATTCAGCACTGAACATAATCTCGTTCAAAAGAGGGGAGTGTGCTCTATTATACCGTCTCTGTCGGGTGGAAACCTCATACATGTATGTCCAAAACTGTTACTTTTCAGGATTCAAATTGGCAAATTGGCAATGGCAAAAGTAGCAGATCTACAAGCTCGAAACGCGTCGCTTCACGTCGCGTTTCGAGCTTGTAGATCTGCTACTTTTGCGTGACGCTTTAGTATGATCTAGCAGGGCGTTAATTAACCCATTTAGACCGGGAACGCATCTGTGTCATTTTAAGATTTATTTGTGCTATTAAAAAAATTGCAGATATACAATCTCATAGCGCGGCACCGAGTGCAGCGCTATGAGCTTGTAGATCTGCAATTTTTTGAAGAATCATGGAAAATGTGTGAAAATCTTTGAATACATATATTTTTGTATTTTTGTACAAATGTCCTCTAAAACAGTTTTTTAAAAACAACTTATGCTGCTGTATATCGGCAGTTCTCAAACGTTTTCATGTCAAGGACCTCCCAAAATGATAATGTATTTGGACCCATTTTGCACACATTTTCAATATTGGCTATTCAAAAAACGTGTAGATTTTTGAACAGCCAAAGTATGAAAATAATGGTTAAAGTGGTTACATAGATGCGTTCCCGGTCTTAATGGGTTAACAAAAAAACACAAAAAGTTAGAATATGGAGATAAGAGGTTTCTGTCCCGACAGCCACGATATCGTTGTGAACTGTGAAACGTCCTCCCGCCTCAGCAGGCCTGCAGTTTGTTCAGTAAATTGCAGTGTGGAGTCGGTCCTGCTTGATGGTTGAGTGCTCAGGACCTCCGCCTCTGGCCTGACCTGCCAAGCAGCCCTTCCTCTGCGCATCAGCCTCAGCTTTCTTTTCTGCCTTTATTCCCATCGTACAGTGTGCAGTGGTGGAAAAAACGTGCTCTTTTCTTTTTCTTTTTTTTAACTTCTTTTTTTAACTTATTTAACCCATTAAAGGCAGACTAGGTAACTTTGAGCCTACATTTTATTTATATATATATATATATATATATATATATATATATATATATATATATATATATATATATATATATATATATATATATATATATATATATATTTATTTATTTATTTTATAAATATTAAGCCTGCAACGGTTCACAAAATTCACGGTTCGGTTCAATTCAATATTTTGGGGTCACGGTTCAATACAAAAGCACATGCGCGTGCAATTTTCGGTTCGTGGTTTGGTTCGGTTCGGTTCCGTTCGGTTCGCAGTTATTCCTCTTTTATTTCCGTTTTTTATTACTTTAATTCTGTACAAAGAATGTACTCCATGAAGTGTAGATGTGTGGCAAAAAGGAAACATTGCAGGGGGGGGCTTATTTATTTTGTATCAATCAATTATCATCAACTTTGGCCATCATCTTCAGTTTCAAAGTGCTTTATTTATAAAGCAGCTTAAGTAAGTTTTCACTATAAACCCCTTTGTTTCAGAGGACATATAGACACTAATAACAAATATAATGCAGCTGAGAAACTTTGGTCAACCTCATTATGTACTTGCATAATACATGGTCTTTTGGTCGCAAAAAACCTAGTCTACTTTGGATCTGATTAGATTAGATGTCTTTATTATCCACAAGGGAAAATTGTTTTGCTCAGGTCAATGCATGGATAGGGTTCTGTGCAGACTGCAGTCCATTTGGAAACACTTGGACCTAGCCCTGGTCCAGAACGTTAGTGAGTTCTCTCTAACTCACTAACGCTCTGGACCAGGGCTAACATGGACCCTACCTGGTCGTAGTGTTGTCTGGTTGCTCCTGACATTATCAGAATGGCAGCAGCTAAATCCTTTGATCTCTGATGACCGCAACATTCTCTGTGTCCTCCTCTTCAATACCTTCGGTTTTGGTCAAACTTTCGACGACTCAAACTAGCAACCACGTCTAAACACTTTCTGTTTCTTTTTCCTCGGTAGCTTTCACTGTTTTAAAATACTTGCTTAAATCTGTACACTTTGCAGCTTTTGCACAGATAGCTCTTGTATCCTCTCATTATGTTTTTGAGCTCCTGATTATTTTATTTCCCCAAATTCGACTTGTAAACAAGCCAGTGAATGGGTGTGATGGAATGCAAGAACGCCTCGTCCCAAAACACGCTCGCCCCAGGTACATCCGGCGGGCTCGGTCGGCGGAAAAAATGGGGGGGAGTGTGTTTTGGGACGAGCGTTCCGTTTTCCACCCGTTTGATGTTTTTTTTTGTTTGTTTTTTTGCTGTGAGAGGGGAAAAAGCGTGTGAAATGGCAAGTGTGGCGTGAGACGTGTTAAGAGGTTAATTAAATTACGTGACTCTCACTCTCAAAGGGTGAGACTTGTCAGCTCTGCTTTTGCCATCCCGGTCATAATTAACTGGAAACCCAAAGTGGCTCCAAACGCCAGATCTGCTGGATAGTGGAGGGTCTTCTATTTCTGGTCTATCGGCATTAGCCATTATTGCAACAGTTTAACTTTACAGTGTAGTATTCAGCGAGTTTTCTCTTAAGGCAGCTTTAATTCCACCGCACGGCGTGACTTTTTTTTTTTTTTCTCTGTGTGGGGGAGCGGGGGGGGGAGGAGCAGGCAACTCTGGCTCTAGGTTGCACTGTTGAGCGCAGATCCATTGAGACTAGCAGGGTAGGTTAGTAGGTTGAGCACAGAGCGCATCGTCTGAAGTCGTCTGGGGAAAAAATGTATATTATATCGTTCGGTTCGTTATGAATACATGTATCGTTGCAGGCTTAATATATATATACTGTATATTGGATTTTTTTCCCCTCTATCAACCACTATATAATTATGCTGTATGCTGGTGTGTTTTCCTGCAGAAAGACACCCCCCTCTGGCTGTATTTTGGTTTTGTTCCACTGTTTATATTGACATTCATCCCTTTGCAGGGACTGAAAAGTCTGTGGGGGGCTCGGTCGGAGCTCTTAATTGATCCCTTTGAACTTCAAAGGGGTTGCGCACTGAGTTAATTGATTGGGCCATAAAAGTGCAAAACTCGTTAGTGCTCTCTCTAATCAATGAATTCATCAAAGACAGCAATCACTTTGATACCTGTCAGAGGGGGGAAGGGGGGGGGTTTGAAAAGCTACCTAGTCTGCCTTTAAGACCGGGGAACGCATTTGTGTAATTTTAGATTTTAACCACTTTAACCATTATTTTATACTTTGGCTATTCAAAAATAGCAGACATACAAGCTCATAGCGCGGCACAGAGTGCCGCGCTATGAGCTTGTAGATCTGCTATCTTTTGGAAAATCTTGAAGATTTGTGCAAATCTTTGAAAATATATTTTTTAAGCAAACAATTGTCTTACTTCAATCTTTGCTTCTGGGGGTCCCTGGAACTCAATATTTTGAGATGGGGGTCCGCTGCCAAATACATATCATGTTGGGGCTCCTTGACATGAAAAAATTGGGGAAAAGTGTTTCAGAAAAGTGTTTTAGAAAAACTGATTTAGAAGACATTTGTAGAAATCCCCAGAAGCAAAGATTTGAGTGTTGCATATATTTTCTCTATTTTTCAAAAATCGCAGATCTACAAGCTTGTAGCGCGGCACTCGGTGCCACGCTATGAGCTTGTATATCTGCTATTTTTTAATAGCCAAAGAAATCAAAAAATCACACCCAGTGTGAAGTGGGCGGTGTCTTGCTAGCCACAATGTGTGATTCACTTAAAAAAAACAAGACACGTGCCTTTCCCCTTGGGCTCAACCTTCTTCCAGGAGAAGGTATCTGGACTGAACTTCCACATCTCATTGCAAAACTTAACGTGTGGGTTGGCTAGGCCGCTAAATATGTACAACTCTCCATTGTAGGCAAAAGCTGAATGATGGACGTTGCGTACCTCTGTAAGAAGCTGTGCAGAAGGTGTGCTCAGCCAGCAGTTGGTCTCTGTGTCAAACACTCTGATGCGGTGGTGTTTTTTTTAAGTGCATAGTCCTATTTAAAGGGCTATGCACATGTGTCATGTTTCACTAGCCAATCAGAGTCCTGAATAGACTGTGATTGGCCAATCACGGTGCAGGGTTAGGGGGGTACACTGGTGGCCAATCACAGCGCAGGATTGGGGGGTGCAAATATACAAACCTCATATATAGGGGCGGTTTCACCGCCCAAAAATGACACAGATTCTTTCCCGGTCTAAATGGGTTAAAGTATCGACGCCGTGGGGCGCCGATGGCCTAGTGGTTAAGGTGCATACCACATACAGGCTCTAAAGCGTCCTTAATTGGCCAAGCCAACCCATCGGCTTTGTGGATTGGCCAAATCATCAGTGTGTCCTGTTATACCTCAGAGCGGTGTCTGTCAAGGCATGACATCATCAATGACGTCATCAGGACCTACAGTATATAATGGCCGCTAGACAGCAAATGCCAACAGAATGTCAAACACCTTGTTAGTCATAGCTAGTAGTCGTTCTGTAGTTTTGTCGTTTGCGGTTTTCCTGTTATCCCATTCTGTGATTCTTAAATAAGGACTTTCCACCACCCATTGAAGTCTGCTTTTGGGTCCATCCACCTATCCCTGTGACAGCTAGTGTGCACATTAGGACTGAATACTTTTGCACTGCAAGAAAGCCTTGACCAACCCGGTGCTATTTGTGTGACATGTTGTGCTGGACTGTGCATCTGAAAGGACCTCGACTGTATGCCACAGGTGCTGCTGTGACAGTGGGATGCAAGGTGTACTTCATTGGAGATGGCTCTATCAATTACATTGACCAGGAGATTGATGTCCATGTCTTCAACACTGTGTCTTTACGCTGGAAGAAGTTACTGACAACTGGAAGAGAAAGTCCTTTTGAGGTTCCGCACATACGCTGGCACCACACAGTTGTACTGATAGAGGATATCATCTATATGTACGGGGGGGAACCTTACGGCAACACGCTTTGTGCATTTGATGTCGACACCCACGAATGGTTCAAGCCTGTGGTTTCCGGCACTGTTCCAGAGGAGAGGGCGAACCACTCAGCCTGTGTATTGGGGAAGGTCATGTATATCTATGGAGGGTTTATCTATGAGACTGGATTCCCTAATGACATCCAGAAGTTGGACACCATCACAATGGTCTGGTCTTTAATTAATACCAGGGGCACTACAGCCCCTGCTTCATGCTTTCACACTGCCACCATCATCGGGACAAAGATGTTTGTATTTGGGGGAATGTCAGAGAGTCCAGACGAAGACCACCACCACATCAGAGTGTTTGACACAGAGACAAACTGCTGGCTGAGCACACCTTCTGCACAGCTTCTTACAGAGGTACGCACTGTCCATCATTCAGCTTTTGCCTACAATGGAGAGTTGTACATATTTGGCGCCGTATTACACGGCATGCCACACTGCAAGTTTTACAATGAGATGTGGAAGTTCAGTCCAGAGACCTTCTCCTGGAAGAAGGTTGAGCCCAAGGGGAAAGGCACGTGTCTTGTAGTTTACATGGCCTGTTCCACGGTGGGAGATTGTGCCATCCTCTTTGGAGGTAGCACAGGTGACCTGTATGTTTTAGACCTAAGTCCTAGTCTGAAGACGTTATGCAAGCTAGCAGTTATTCAGTACGGTCTGGAGCAGTCAGAACTCCCACACGACATCAGATGGGAACTGGCAGCCATGACTGCCAACAGCAACAGAAACAGACACACCCCCTCCTCCCAAAAGAAAAAGAAGAAAAAGAAGAAAAGCTTGTCCACTAAATAAAGAAAGAAATGGGAAGGCACTCAGAGTTCATTGAGGGTACAGTGAATATTTTGATGGTACCACCAATGATGTCCACCAATCAGACTTTTCTGGATCGGTGGGACAGTAGCCTGCCCTAGCACGTCTGATATCTGGTCTAGAGGGGCGGATTCACAATCTCCGGAAAAAAACATCCGTGGGCTCCTATTGGTTCACCGATCTGTGTGCCCGTTCCGTGCCCCTCCTCCTCCCCAATGTGCAGCATTGAGAGCCCTGACGTCACAACATTTGGAGTGACGCCCACTGCACTCTGGTTGGTTGGGGAAATGAAAGGTTGACTCCCACTTCCTATGCCAGCAATGTGAACAGCTTGGTCCAGGCTCTTATTTTTTTGCAAAACGCGAAGGAAAATAAAAGCCTGGAGATCGAGGAGATGGATCTGAGATTTTGAATTCACAACAAAAAAGCGACTTCCTTGGCCTCCTTTATCCCGCGATTTTTGTAACCCATTTTTTTCACCCGGTGCCAATTTCCTAAGTGATCCTGGGCACTACACCAGCCCTACACCAGTGCTACACCAGTCCCCCACAGCCTAAGGAGGCCAGGGCCGAGCTCATGCTTCCTTCAATGCATGAGAGCCAACTGTCACCTGACAGGGGGGAGTTTCCCTGGTAGGACGTAGCGCGTGGAAGGAACACGTTATTACAACCAGTTCCTTTCCCCTCCATCAGGCGCCCCGGCTGTCATGGGGGAGGCGGTATAGCGACCAGGATTACTACATGTTTTTGTGAGGGTATTAACTACCCTAGGAGACACAGGGAGAACATGCAAACTCCGCACAGAGTTAGGCCCTTTCCCCAACCCCACCTAGGGTATGTGCGCTGATGACGCGGAGGAGAAGACACGCCCCCAGCGCCCACAGCGTCCCCGGCGGGAATCGAACCCAGGACCTTCTAGCTGTGAGGCGACAGCGCTACCGACTGCGCCACCGTTCCCCTGAATATATATTTTTAAAGCAAACAGTTTTACTCCAATCTTTGCTTCTGGGGGTCCCTGCAACTAAATATTTTGAGATGGGGGTCCTCTGCCAAATACCTCATGTTGGGGCTCCTTGACATGAAAAGGTTTGAGAAAAGTGTTTCAGAAAACTGTTTTAGAAAAACTGATTTAGAAGACATTTGTAGAAATCCCCAGAAGCAAAGATTTGAGTGTTGCACATATTTTCTTGATTTTTCAAAAATCGCAGATCTACAAGCTTGTAGCGCGGCACTCGGTGCCACGCTATGAGCTTGTATATCTGCTATTTTTTAATAGCCAAAGAAATCAAAAAATGACACAGATTCTTTCTCGGTCTAAATGGGTTAAAGTATCGACACCGTGGGGCGCCGATGGCCTAGTGGTTAAGGTGCATACCACATACAGGCTCTAAAGCGTCCTTAATTCGCCAACCCAAACCATTGGCTTCGTGGATTGGCCAAACGATGTGTGACCTGTGACCTTTGTGAAGCTGAAATCATCAGTGGGTCCTGTTATACCTCAGAGCGGTGTCTGTCAAGGCATGACATCATCAATGATGTCATCAGGACCTACAGTATATAATGGCCGCTAGACAGCAAATGCCAACAGAATGTCAAACACCTTGTTAGTCATAGCTAGTAGTCGTTCTGTAGTTTGGTCGTTGGCGGTTTTCCTGTTATCCCATTCTGAGATTCTAAGGACTTTCCGCCACCCATTGAAGTCTGCTTTTGGGTCCATCCACCTATCCCTGTGACAGCTAGTGTGCACATTAGGACTGAATACTTTTGTACTGCAAGAAAGTCTTGACCAACCCGGTGCTACTTGTGTGTGAGACATGTTGTGCTGGACTGTGCATCTGAAAGGACCTCGACTGAATGCCACAGGTGCTGCTGTGACAGTGGGATTCAAAGTGTACTTCATTGGAGATGGCTCTATCAATTACAATGACCAGGAGATTGATGTCGATGTCTTCAACACTGTGTCTTTACGCTGGAAGAAGTTACTGACAACTGGAAGAGAAAGTCCTTTTGAGGTTCCGCACATACGCTGGCACCACACAGTTGTACTGATAGAGGATATCATCTATATGTGCGGGGGGAAACCTTACGGCAACATGCTTTGTGCATTTGATGTCGACACCCACGAATGGTTCAAGCCTGTGGTTTCCGGCACTGTTCCAGAGGAGAGGATGAACCACTCAGCCTGTGTATTGGGGAAGGTCATGTATATCTATGGAGGGTTTATCTATCAGACTGGATTCACTAATGACATCCAGAAGTTGGACACCATCACAATGGTCTGGTCTTTAATTAATACCAGGGGCACTCCAGCCCCTGCTTCATGCTTACACACTGCCACCATCATTGGGACAAAGATGTTTGTATTTGGGGGAAGGGCAGAGAGTCCAGACGAAGACCACCACCACATCAGAGTGTTTGACACAGAGACCAACTACTGGCTGAGCACACCTTCTGCACAACTTCACAAGGTACGCAGAGTCCATCATTCAGCTTTTGCCTACAATGGAGAGTTGTACATATTTAACGGCTTAGCCAAACTACACGTTAAGTTTTGCAATGAGATGTGGAAGTTCAGTCCAGAGACATTCTCCTGGAAGAAGGTTGAGCCCTCATGGAAGACGGTTGAGCCCAAGGGGAAAGGCATGTGTCTTATAATTGACATGACCTGTTCCACGGTGGGACATTGTGCCATCCTCTTTGGAGGTAGCACAGGTGACCTGTATGTCTTAGACCTAAGTCCTAGTCTGAAGACGTTATGTAAGCTAGCAGTTACTCTGTACGGTCTGGAGCAGTCTGAACTCCCACACAACATCAGATGGGAACTGGCAGCCATGACTGCCAACAGCAACAGGAACAGATCCCAAAAGAAAAAGAAGAAAAAGAAGAAAAGTTTGTCCACTAAATAAAGAAAGAAATGGGAAGGCACTCAGAGTTCATTGAGGGTACAGTGAATATTTTTGATGGTACCACCAATGATGTCCACCAATCAGACTTTTCTGGATCGGTGGGACAGTAGCCTGCCCTAGCACGTCTGATATCTGGTCTAGAGGGGCGGATTCAAAATCTCCGGCAAAAAAACTTCCGTGGGCTCCTATTGGTTCACCGATCTGTGTGCCCGCTCCGCGCCCCTCCTCCTCCCCCAATGTGCAGCATTGAGAGCCCTGATGTCACAACATTTGGAGTGACGCCCACTGCACTCTGGTTGGTTGGGGAAATGAAAGGTTGACTCCCACTTCCTATGCCAGCAATGTGAACAGCTTGGTCCAGGCTCTTATTTTTTTACAAAACGCGAAGGAAAATAAAAGCCTGGAGATCGAGGAGATGGATCTGAGATTTTGAATTTACAACAAAAAAGTGACTTCCTTGGCCTACTGTCAGTGTGCAAAACTGTACACAGCGTATTGGTTTGCGAGATTAGCAGATGTTTGTAAAGTCAAGTTTGCTTTGGATCATGAGCAATATCTCTTGCGAGTAAACATAGCCCACAACCATCACAAGCCTGACAGCGAGTGACGGGTTTGATTTCCGAGGCCGATGGCCTTTGCTGTGCTTGTGTCACTCCCTGTCTCTCTCTCTCCCTGTTTCCTGCCACTCTTCACTGTACTATCCAGTAAAGGCAGAAAAGCCCCAAAAAACTATCAATACCAATACTAAGTAAAAGTCCTCTATTCAATATTTTTGTAAAGGTACAATATTGTCATCAAAATATACTGAAAGTACCAAAAGTAGAGGTACTCATTATGCCGAATGTCCCATTTCATAAGTTTTCAAAAGTATAAAATGCTCATTTCAAATAGACAAAGTTTAAATAGGGCTAAGGGCGCGCTCTCACCAAAAGTTGGCTGGCCGCTGTTAAACGCAGGTTGTGCGCGGCCACAGTTTTCTGCAGCCAGCGGATTCTAAAAAACGGGAGTGACGCGCCTGTCACTCACTTTCAGGACCCTCCCCGTAGCCCGCACCGCCTGCTGCCTTGAGCACCATGGTGCTTCCTGAGTCTTGGGACGGTCCGCCTTCCACTCACCCGATTGGACAGAGGGGGAAAATCAGCTCCCGCCTCCAGCAGTTTTCTGCTTCAAATGGACAAGTCGTGTAGGGCAGATAAACGCAAGGTCTGCGCGACAGGCGGAAAGATCCGCTCTTGCGTGAATCCACGCATTTACATTGACAATGCATTGGCAGATTCTGCCCCAGAGGTAAAATAAAAGTGCGGTGAGAGTGCGCCCTTAACTCTTTGACTGCGGACGACGCGATAACGCGTCAAGTGCTACTTTGTCCAGTTGGCCGTCGACGCGCTCGACGCGCTGGACGCGCGTTCATTGTTTAATCTCTGATTGCGCTATGCTGCTTAATATTCAATGTTATTCTCGAGTTCCACTTACTTCACGGACATCTGCATCCGGTTTCATGACCTGGATTCCGTTTCCGGTTTTTGATTCTTTTCCCCAGTCATTTTCGTCCAAAATAGGTAAATAAACGGTCTTTCACACGGTATGACGGACAAACGGACAGTTTCTCTTCTATAATCTATGGTCTGGGTGACGATCAGTCATCGCCGTCGTATATCACAACGTAATTTTCGCCGATCAAAACAATGGGGGGGACGTCACATCCGTTTTCATGTTTTTCCTTGTCTAATCTATGAAGAAGGGTGAGAGAGACCCAACGACATGATCAAAGCTGTCATGTGCTGCGCTCTAGTGGCGGATTTGTGCTGGGTCTTTACATTATGTGTCCTTAAATTATTTTCATGAGAAAAATTCAAAATATAAAAATAAAAAAACACGAAAATTGCTGGCACTGGGGGAGTACTTTATGAAAATACTCTGGCAGTCAAAGAGTTAAGTTGTATTTTTTTGTAATACTAATCCAAATCTACAAAGTAACTAGTAACTAAAAGTTTTCAAATAGTTGTAGTGGAGTAAGGGCGCGCTCCCACCGCACTTTTATTTTACCTCTGGGGCGGAATCTGCCAATGCTTTGTCAATGTAAATGCGTGGATTCACGCAAGAGCGGATCTTTCCGCCTGTCGCGCAGACCGTGCGTTTATCTGCTCTACACGACTTGTCCATTTGAAGCATAAAACTGCTGGAGGCAGAAGCTGATTTTCCCCCTCTGTCCAATCGGGTGAGTGGAAGGCGGACCGTCCCAAGACTCAGGAAGCACCATGGTGCTCAAGGCCATAGACATATAAAGGTAGACGCCTCCTCTGGCTCTGAAGCGTCGGCACGGCGGGCGCGCTTCCGATTCCTGGGCAAGGAAGCTTTTGTTCCTGGGGGACAGCTGGAAATTTCCACGTGCGTCACAGAAGGGGGCGTTCAGTAGGCCAATGAGAGGCAGGTGGGGGCGGGACAACTAGATTCTGACAAGTCCTGGAAAAGACGCGCTGTGATTGGCTAGTGCCCGTTCCCCCCATTTCCGGGGGGGACGGGCACTGGCCAATCACAGCACGTATGGCGGCCACCATACCAAACAGGTCGCTCCAACGAACTGCAGAGGCCAATGAGGTATCTAGGTTTCTATATCTATGCTCAAGGCAGCAGGCGGTGCGGGCTACGGGGAGGGTCTTGAAAGTGAGTGACAGGCGCGTCACTCCCGTTTTTTAGAATCCGCTGGCTGCAAAAAACTGTGGCTGCGCACAACCTGCGTTTAACGCTAGCCGACCATGTTTTGGTGGGAGCGCGCCCTAAAGGTACAATATTTGCCTCTGAGATGTAGCAGAGTAGAAGTAAAAGTATTGCAAATTGGAAATAGGCCGATAAAAAAAAAAAAAACTTTTCTGAAAAACTTTTCAGAGAAACCTTTTTTTGTATTCACATAAATGAAAAAATAAATAATAAATAATTTAATAATAAATAAATAAAAATTATGTTGCTATATACTGTATAAAGCAACAACTACACCAAAAGGGATTCCCGGATTGGAAGGTATAGTTACATATTGGTGTTCCATGTCTAAATGGGTTAAAGAGGTGGTGCCATGTTTTTGCACTTTTTCTGTTTTTCATGTGTCTATGAGGTTGATAGAACTTCATTAAGCCCCCCGGTGGTGTTTTTATGGTGTTTTATGTCTTCTCTGACTATTTGGAGTTTTTTCCTGGAGGCTGAAACCTTGAGGGTCAAATGTGCCAATAGAGAAACAGCGCTTTAGTGACATCACAAAGCCCACACCCTCCCCCTCATTATCATAACACAACAGGTGTGGGCATGAGGAGGAGGAGGGACTAGGACAGGTGGGTGGTGCTAAGGTGGTGGAGGAGGTGCTAAGGTGAGAACCAGGTATACTTAATGCACTGGTGGGTGTGTCTACATAAAAACAACATTTTAACACTTACTGTACACTTTTTTTTTGTTGAAAAAAATCCTTACATAATAATAATACCTTATGATCAGGTTTTAGGGTTGAAAAATATCATGGCACTCCATCTTTAAGTACAGTAGAATACGTGTACTTAGTTACTTTCCACCACTGGTACAGAAAATCGGGGAATGACACGCAGTGAGTCTGCCGCCGGCCACGGGAATCGAACCCGGGACACGCTGTTAGGCATCAAAAAGCCCATATAATACACGCCTTAACCACTTGGCTACCAGCAGTGGTGGAAAAAGCACTCAAATGTTTTTTAGAAAAAGTCCGGAATTCAAAATTGACTTGAGTAAAAGTAAAAAAAAGTATTGGTATCAAAATGTACTAAAAGTACAAAAAGTACAAAAAGTTAAAGTACTAAAATGTTTGAAAATAGCAGACAACAAGCTCACAACACGTCGCGATGCGACGCGTTGTGAGCTTGTAGATCGTCTATTTTCAAATATCCTAGGTATAAAATAGGGCTAAAGTGGTTAATGTATGTTTCATAATGTAATCAGGGGAGTAAAAGGACAATATTTGCCTCTGAGATGTAGTGGAGTAAAAGTAAAAGTAGGCCTACTGAAAATTGGAAATACTCCAGTAAAGTAAAAATACCTTAAGAATTGTACTTAAGTACAGTACTTGAGTAAATGTTCTTAGTTACTTTATACCACTGGCTCAGCTTTCAAACCTTCACTGTCTACTGCTAACCCTCCCCTTTCCAACGAAGGGTGTGGCTATGCGGGTTCCTGGTTTTTAGGATTTTAGCAGGATTTTGATGCATGTTTTGAATAAAATACTTTTATCCCTGGCCTCCCTATTTTTGGGCTTATTGTTAAAGGCGAAAGGTTTCAAACATTTTCGAAAATAGCCGATCCACAAGGTCACATAGATGGGCTATTTATCGTACAACGCAGTATGAATCAGGTTTAAGTGATTCAATATTTTCTCTTTGTAACTTTTCCAGGCTATGATTTTCCACTGGTAGGAATGAAGACATCTTAAAGGTTCTCTTCTCTTCTCTTCTCTTCTCTTCTCTTCTCTTCTCTTCTCTTCTCTTCTCTTCTCTTCTCTTCTCTTCTCTTCTCTTCTCTTCTCTTCTCTTCTCTTCTCTTCTCTTCTCTTCTCTTCTCTCGATATCAAGTGTCTGTCTTCCAGGATAGTATTTTACAGAACATTATTTTTTTATTTAAAAAAGAAATGTTTTATACTGTGTCCCACCGATCCAAATTTTTTTTTTCATTTAAGTAAAATATCAAATATTGAAGTTAAACATTACTTTACTTGAAGTTAAACAACTTTAAATATGTAAAGTTAAAATTAAACATTCAACTGGGGGGTCGGGCTGAAACTTTGCCCAAATTTGGAGTCAATGATAATGTCATTGACTGATTATCATCGACCGATTTTGGCAGCCAGCCACAGGCATGGATGGCCACATGAAGTCAGGAGATCCACGCTGGAGCCATACCGTTCCCACGTGGATCCCCAGATCCACATGGTTCCGTTTTTTGGGCCGATCATATGGCACTACATTTGGGGTGCATGTGTGTGTAGTGTAGCAGGCTCTACAAGCTCGTAGCGCGGCACCGAGTGCCGTGCTAAGAGCTTGTAGATCTGCTATTTTTGAAATCTGAAATCTTAACAGTTTTTTGAAAAAACTTATGTTGCTATAATATCAGTGGTTCTCAAACTTTTTCATGTCAAGGACCCCCAAAATGATATGTATTTGGCCGCGGACCCCCATGTCAAAACATGCTGTTCCAGGGACCCCCCCCCCCAGAAGCAAAGATTTGAGTTAAAAATGTTCGCTTTAAAAAATATACCTATTCAAAGATTTGCACACTTTCTTCACTATAAAAAAAATATATAGCAGATCTACTAGCGCGGCAGCTCATAGCGCGGCACTCGGTGCCGCGCTATGAGCTTGTAGATCTGCTATTTTTTTTATTGCCAAAGAAATCTTAAAATGATACCGATGCGTTCCCGGTCTTAATGGGTTAAGTGCGGCGGCGGCGAGTAGCGCTGTCAAGTTACTAGCCAACTTGGCGGGCGATGAATCAAAAGCTGGAAATATCGCTGCATCTGTCTGAGGCGGGCTGGAGCCTAATCCTACAATTCCCATGAACACTAGTGTGGTAATGTACTGTAATACGACCACTGGCTCACTCCCATGTTCTGTGTGTGTGTGTGTGTGTCTGTGTGTCTGTCAGTGGTAGAAAGTAACTAAGTACATTTACTCAAGTACTGAACTTAAGTACAACTTTTAGATACTTTTACTTTACCGGAGTATTTCCAATTGTCTATACTTTTACTTCTAGTCCAGTACATCTCAGAGGCAAATATTGTACTTTTACTCCACTACAATTATTTGAAAACTTTAGTTACTAGTTGCTTTGCAGATATAAATTATTATATTATAAAACATACTGTTACCACTTTAGCCCTGTTTTATACAGGCTATTTGAAAATAGCCGATCTTGAAGCTCACAACGCATCGCATCGCGACGCGTTGTGAGCTTGTAGATCGTCTATTTTCAAACAGTTTAGTACTTTTACTTTTGGTACTTCAAGTATATTTTGATGCCAATACTTTTGGACTTTTATTCAAGTAACACTTTGAACACAGGCCTTTTACTTGTAAGAGAGTATTTCTACATTGCAGTATTGATACTTTTACTCAAGTAGAACATTTTAGAACTTTTCCCACCACTGTGTGTGTGTGTGTGTGTGTGTGTGTGTGTGTGTGTGTGTGTGTGTGTGTGTGTGTGTGTGTGTGTGTGTGTGTGTGTGTGTGTGTGTGTGTGTGTGTGTGTGTGTGTGTGTGTGTGTCTGTTAGTTAGAGGACTGGCTGCATATGGAGTGTGTGTGAGTTTACAAAGTGTGACAGCTCTGCTGTTCTCTCACACTAGTTGAGGCGGATTACACGGTGCTGGGATATCTGACAGCGATGCCGATCGGTTCATGAGTCAGACTACACATCTGACAAACATACGCAAAGTAGCCTGCTTTAAACTCTCTCTCTCTCTCAATTCAATTCAATTCAAATCCAATTGGCATGAGAAAACATACGTTTACATTGCCACCAATGTAATCAAACAATCAAAACTAAATGATGTATGTGTGTGTTCGCGCGGCAAATTTCGTGTTACAATGAGTGGACAGTGAGGCCACAATCTTATGAACTGCAAATGATCTAACTAGAATGTTTTGTGAAGAGCTAACTTTGAGGGCCTGTCGAAAACATATAATATACAATATACGA
Source organism: Gymnoscopelus braueri (assembly GCF_963280865.1). Lineage (NCBI taxonomy): Eukaryota > Metazoa > Chordata > Actinopteri > Myctophiformes > Myctophidae > Gymnoscopelus > Gymnoscopelus braueri. The sequence continues at coordinate 40,396,156 of NC_137616.1, read as the reverse complement.
AACATATCTGTATCCATCATCCATCATCCATCCATCCATGGGATGCAACTATCCATTATTGTCTTGATGTCGTGATTATACCTTTTAGATTTTTTGTTTCATATAAAACAAAACTGTATATATCAGGGGTTGACAGTAAGGTCTAGATAAGATGCACTTGCCTGTCGGGCAAGTATAGGTCATGTTCTAGTTGCCCAAAGGTCATGTCTACTTGCCCGAAAAGTAAATCGTGATAGGTAAAATTTGAGTTACCGCTCATTTTAACACTTATTTTTTTACTTTACTTGCGAATTCTGGGGCTGTGCGATATGGACATACCTCAATATTTATGCCAAATATCTCAATAGCTGCAGTATACAATATGACTTATTTTAAATACCACAGACATCTTGTGTTGTGTTTATAGCAAACTAAAGACAGTCGTTTGCCCGTCGGGCAACCTGAAAGCAGACTCCAGCCTCCACCTTCCCGAACGTTTTATTTACTTGCCATGGGCAGTCGGGCAACCGTTAGTGTCAACCCCTGTATATATTTTTTTAACCACTCAAGCGCTATTATATATACTTTGTCGCACAACGGTGTCGAGCAAAACATTTTAATCTACAAGCTCACACAGCGTGTAGCATCGCACTGCAATGCCAGCCAGCCAGCCAGCCAGCCAGCTTGCCAGTCAGTCAGCAAACCAGCCAACCAACCAGTCAGCCAGCCAACAAACCAGCAAGCCAGCCAGTCAGTCAGTCAGTATGTGTCATATTTTCCACATTAAGCGTGTTCCTCCTCTCCTGGTGGTTTACTTAATGACTTAACACATTGAATGCCAATCGCGTAGATCTACGCGAACCTATTTAAAGCCGCAGCGTGCCAGTCGCGTAGATCTACGCGAACCGCCGATTCCCATTGATTTTGCCCCAGGTGCACTTTCCGAATTTTTTTGATCCATTTCCGTTTCCGGTCGGAAACAGAATTATTCGGGTTCCGGTTTTTTCGATCGTATCCGCTTCCTGTCTGGGATCCTGTTTAAAACTCGATTTTCTCGGTTGTTGTTTTTCTCCTCGCTGATCACTGTTTACCGTTGATCGGCTGTATCTTCAAGATGGCGGCACGGATTTGGAAACTATTTTCGCTGGCCGTTTCTCACGGATCCGCCGTGTGTTTAGAACCAAATGAACGCGCACTTTTAACTTATTTAGCGAGGTCTGTGGCGACATGAAAAAAACAAAAAAACAACAATAAAACGCTGGCACTGGTGAGTACATTATGAGATTAAACTCTGGCATGGAATGTGTTAATGACCCCCCACTAACACAACAACCAGGAAATACACCCTGTTACCACATCTGGTAGTGGGCTACCACTCCTGTGTGTGTGTGTGTGTGTGTGTGTGTGTGTGTGTGTGTGTGTGTGTGTGTGTGTGTGTGTGTGTGTGTGTGTGTGTGTGTGTGTGTGTGTGTGTGTGTGTGTGTGTGTGTGTGTGTGTGTGTGTGTGTGTGTGTGTGTGTGTGTGTGTGTGTGTGTGTGCGCGTGCGTGTGTGCGCGCATACATGTGTGGGAGCATAGATGCACAGTACATGTGTGTTCATACAATATAGACATGTCTGGGTGTGTGTGTGTGTGTGTTTTTTTTTCCTGTGCATGTATGTGTGCAACCCAAGCTTTTCTGGAACAGGGCCCAATTGTGGTCAGATGGGTGTGTATTTTCAGAGCGTGTTCATTTGAATGGTCAATCAATCGATTGTGTTCTGACTTGGACCGATGGAACTAAAATAGTATATTTGATTATTTTTCTTTAATATAATATATAGTGTTTTGCCAATTATTATTATTATTACACTGTGCTTACATGTCACCAAGATATAGACACTGAAAGAATAAACTAATCATGAATTAATTTAATTAAATTAATTAATTGTTTGACTTCCGCTTTCAAACTCCCTATTTTGGGAAAGTCATTATAGGTGAAAGATTTTTTTTTTTAAATGTTCAAACATTCTCGCAAAATTATAGAAAAAAACTAAAAAACATTTTCTAACTTTTCAAAAATGATGATAGCCGATCTAGCCTAGCTACATATAGGCTATTTTGGCTATCTGTCACACCACTATATATATATATATATATATATATATATATATATATATATATATATATATATATATATATATATATATATATAGGGCTTATATTAAGGGTTTACAGTGCATTCAATTTATTGTAGCTGATTGTTTGATGATATGCCTTTTATTATCATGATTAATAGTAGCAGCAGTAGCCTAGAAGTAGCCAGTTATTATTATTATCTTTATTATTTGGCTATTATTCTTATTCTTATTATCATTATGTAACGTGTGGTTTGATTTGATTTATTAGACGTCATGGCTAAAAGAAAAACACATGCTTCTCACAGAAACGTCAAGGATAATACAATACAGTCGGTGACTTATTTCCATTGTGGTCCTTTGTTCTGAGACAAACAAAACATAACATCAGGCAGGAAATCCTATCCCTATTAGTATAGTCATACAAGGCCAACCTACAGCAGTGAAGATTCATCATCATCACATAGCCAGCCTGATTGTGTCTCACAGCATAGAAAACAGCCTTAAAGACTATAGGCTTTACACAGACTGTCCTTTATTATGTGATGCAGAGCAGTGGTGGAAAAAGGTACTCACATTGTTACTTAAGTAAAAGTATCAATACTGCAATATAGACATACTTTGTTACAAGTGAAAGTCCGGAATTCAAAATGTACTTGAGTAAAAGTACAAAAGTATTGGCATCAAAATGTAGTTGAAGTGCCAAAAGTTAAAGTACTCATTATGCAGAATGTCCCATTTCAAGTTTTCAAATGTCTAAAACTCTTTTGAAAATAGCAGATCTACAAGTTCAAAATGCGTCGCATTGTGAGCTTGTAGATCAGCTTTCAAATGGCCGAAATGTATATAGGGCTGAGGTGGTTGATGAATGTTTAATCAAAATCTATAAAGTAACTAGTAACTGAAGTGTTCAAATAAATCAGTGGAGTAAAAAGTACAATATTTGGATCCGAGATGTAGTGGAGTAGAAGAAAAATAATTGGAAGTTGAAAATACTGCAGTAAAGTACAAATCCCTCAACATTGTTCTTAAGTACAGTATTTGAGTAAATCTACTTAGTTACTTTACACCACTGATGCAGAGTAATATGTAACTGACACCCAGTCAGCCATGGTGGAGTGAAAGCATCAACACAGGGCCTGTCGCAGCAAACAGCCCATAATAATAATAGTAATAATAATAATAATAATAATAATAGTTAACATGATAGATCATAGCTACTGACTGTATCAATGATGCAAAAACAAACAATAGCAACGCATGTGTCTGTCTCTCACACATACATGGGCCGAAGTCACGCACGTTAAGCTATTATAATGTATGCTTCTGTCGTATGGCGGTGTCTCTTGGCAAAAGAAAAGAGCAGATCTACAAGCTATAAACGCGTCGCGTTTATAGCTTGTAGATCTGCTCTTTTTTTTCTTCCTTTTTTGGCCAAAGGGACACCGTCGCTACGACCGAGTTAGCTCTGGTCCATAGTGGCGTTAGAAGGAGTTCTCCTTAACGCTATGTTACTTCCGAGCCGTCTCCCGCACACCCTGTGTAGCGCAGCCTCTCGTCTTTAGTAAAAAAAATAAAAAAACTAAAAAAAATACAGTTTGCTCCACTGCGCCCTCTATAGATCTTGTCAATAGAAAACTTCCATTATCCAGATCTGTAGGGGGCGCAGCAACATGTTTCCTTCAGCTGAAATGTTTTCTTTTCTGGCCAAAAGGTGTATTTTAGACGTAAGGTGGGGGGCTCCGAGTGTTCCCACTAAAGAAAGTAGGTTTTCAGCATCTTAAAACAGTCTTTGTTTTGGTGAGAAGCAAAAGGGTATTTTTTTATTTTGACTACAGACGAGAGGCTGCACAGCCTGCGCGACCGCGAGTGTGCGGGCAACGGCTCGAAAGTAACATAGGAGAACTCCTTCTAAAACGCTATGGACCAGAGCTATAATACGACCGAATAGGCTACCTAATATAAGAGGAGGCTTCATTCATTCATTCGTTCATCATGATACAAGGATGCGCTGTGATTTAGCCCCATAGTTATAGATCTAATATCTTACCAAGTCAATGAAGGTGAGGAACTTCCAGCTGCCTCCGTAGGTCTGGTGCGCCGGCATGTCGATGGCCTTGTAGTTGCACAACACGGAGAAATATGACAGCAGGATGGCCACGCGAAGCACCTGGCAGGGGATCAACGCCATGATGATAATGATGAGGATGATGATGATGATGATGGTGGTGGAGGTGCTGATGATGCCCCTCTTTTTTTCTCTCTCTCTATCTTTCTCTAGGAGTGGACCCCCAGCTCAATATCCTATTCTCTCTCTCCTCTCCTCTGGTCCCCGTTCCTGTGCTCTCTCTCTCTCTCTCTCTCTCTCTCTCTCTCTCTCTCTCTCTCAGAGAGACACACAGGAGGTTGCGTGCTAACTGTGCGCGCAGGGCGCAGCAACGGGCAGGGGAGGAGGGAGGCAAGACTGGAGGATGCAGTTGCCACAGCAACGCCAGAACGCTGCATGAGGCACGGATGGATGCCGATGGACGGAGGATGGATGGATGCCGATGGATGGATGAATAGATAGATAGATAGATAGATAGATAGATAGATAGTGATTGTGATTTAATTGCAAATGTAATATTTTAAGACAAGCTTCGTTTGCGTTTACTGTACACGTTACACACAACATTGGATACTGTCGACATAAATTGACATTTAAAGAACCATACTGGTGTTATTGCATGTTTAGCCCATTGAATGCAATTTGCATACAATGTCAAGAAAACTGGAAATTGTGGTTCTCAAACTGGGGTCCTTTCTGGGGGTCCCTGCAGCTAAAGTAGTTAACATAGCATCACAATCATTATAACTTTATCCACTTACTGTGTTCTACAAGCTCACAAGCGATCTGTAGTGACGGTGGGGGGGGGATCCTGCGAAGGTGAGAGTGTTTGTAAATCCAGGGAGTGTGGGTACAGTAGGTGGAGCAGTGCCATGTTATTATTCTGACGCTTCATATATCGACGTCCCGGTGGTCCGACTTGGCCCATAACTAACCCCATCCCTATTCCTAACCTCAACCCTAACCTCACACTAACCTAAGGTTTATCAGACTATATACAGGCACTATGCACAGCAGCCATCGGGCCCTGAGAGTGTAAAAATGGACCTATACAGGTCCATTTGGTCCCATTTGTACACTCTCAGAGTTATGGGGGTCCTTGAAATGAAAGCGTGCATATAGGGAATCTAAACTCCAGTCTTGAATGGTGACCTTTAGAACAAATTGTCGCTGTTGGGTGCAAACCTTTTAGGTCCAAAAAGGACCCGTGTTCCAATGGATCCAATCACACACTCTTGTTAATACTTTTCATTGGTTCAATATGTATAGCCCCCACCACCATACACACACATACACGTTCGGATTTCAAATATAAAGTTTTTAACCTTGGCGAGGGTGGGAGTTGAACCTGTTACCGTCTGCTTGTCATGCGGCTGCTCTATCCATTGAGCTAAGGCTGCCCCTTCAAACAATGCAGTGGTTCTCAAACATTTTCGCAAAATAAGAGCAGTGAACAAGGAAAAACTGCTTTCATGTATTATGCTACACACAAATGGAGCAAACTTCAGCACTCTCTGAAACTGGTGTGACTGGTCTCAATAGAGACATTCAGGGTGCTTCTTGAGGACACACTACATAGTGACTGCACCTGTTTCATGTAACACTATTTTTATTTGCATCTGTGACATTGTAATGTGATTCAAATGTTTCTTATTGTTTCTCATTATGCATGTATTTTATATGTTGTTATCAGGGCGTCCTTGAAAAAGAGAGCTTGCTCTCAATGGGCTTCCCTGAATAAATAAAGGGAAAAAAAGAAATAAATTTGGCCGCAGACGCCAATCTGAAATCAGAATCAGAATCAGAATCAGAATCAGTTTTATTGTCACATCACAGGTTTACAAGGTAAAAAAGTGGGTGAAATTCGTTTTTGTACATCGTTCCCATCGCAACGTTAGTTTCCATAGAAAGTAGAGGGGGGGGGGGGAGAAGAAGAGGGGGTGGGGGGCAAGTGGGAAGGAGATCAGAACAAGAGAGCAGCAGAAGGCCAGACAAGTTATCTACATATTTACAAAGTACCTGAGATAATAAAAAACTAAGGTGCCTGAGCATAGCAGCAATGTATGTATACTGTGCATGTTATACTTATACTGTGCATGATATACATATGGACGTTAAGGTGCTTAGAGGAAAAGAGCACAATACAAAAAAAAATGTAATGAAATGTAGTATAGTGCCTAATTTTCAGTACTTTTACTTCTACTCCACTACATCTCAGAGGCAAATATTATACTTGTACTCCAATACAATTATTTGAACACTTTAGTTACTAGTTACTTTCTAGATTTGGATTATTATTACAAAATATACATTAACCACTTCAGCCCTATATACATTTCAGCCATTTGAAAATAGCAGATCTACAAGCTCACAATGAGCTTGTAGATCTGCTATTTTCAAATAAGTTGTTTACATTTGAAAACTTGAAATGGGAAGTCCTGCAATGCATAATGAGTGATTTTACTTTTGGTACTAATTAATACTAATAATAATAATAATTATTATTATTAAGGAGTGGAGCAGTCCAAATGTCCCATAGCCTATTTATATGGTATGTCCCACTCCCAGCCACCCCACCCCGGCCTTAGCAAAACTAGCAGATCGACAAAAACAAACAAGACTCTCCCGACTAAAATCGGCAAGACACACCATCTCTGTTTTACTTCCTGTATCTGCGTAGTCTCGCGTAGCTATCTGCGTGAAGTGGGCGGACCCTGCTTCCGGTCTCCTAAAAAGGTGTCCGCCCACTTCACGCAGATAGCTACACGAGACGCGAGACTATGCAGATACGGGAAGTAAACCGGAGATGGTGTGTCTTGACGATTTTAGTCGTCTTTTTTGTCGATCTGCTAGTTTTGCTATTTTAGAATTGTTATTTTGTCAGGCGGAAACCTCATTATGGTTACTTTTCAGGATATTTTGTACATGGAAAATTGCTGCTATACGAAAACATATTGTTACTGCATTGATATTGTTTCTTATTTTTATTTTCATTTGTAATAAAATGTCACCGACATGACATCACAAGGTATTCTCCATTTTACGTATGGTCCAGTATATTATTAATTCATATCAGTCACTGTATTCCAGTGGGACAAGGCCGCCTACTGTAAGTCTTAAACAAAATATATAAAACATAACCCTAACCCTCAACAGTGGGATAAAAATGGTAACGTCTTATGCAAATGAGCCATGCGGTCGAATGTAAACAAACCGCTAGTGCTGTCTGGATCTGTCATGACCGTCATGGATGAACTTCAACCTGGTGTTTGCACTTTCTCCATTTTTGACCCGTTCATTTACATATACACACACACACATTCAAACAATTTTCACTTACTTTCAACATTCAAAATGTTTCTAAAATAGCAAAACAATTACAGATCTACAAGCTCACAATGCGTCACAATGTGATAGATTCAGAGATCGCTATTGTGATTGCTGTTTTCACTTAGTTTTGCGCAACACAGTCGTACGGTCAAGTAGGGCATTCATTTGCAGGGAGAAAAAAAATAGATACATGAAATATGGAGAAACAAGCACCGCATTGTTAATGGTTGCTTGTGGTTGACATTGTACTGTCTGTTTGCACTTTGTACAGTAATCTCATAGAGATAACGCAGTACAGTGTCATTCTCCTCTTCACGTCTCATCCTCCGTCATTCTCTCTCTCCTTCCATCTATCTCTTCTCTCCGTCTCTCTTCAAAACACATTTGATAAGATAAACATGACAAAGGAGATTACTGTGTGTGTGTGTGTGTGTGTGTGTGTGTGTGTGTGTGTGTGTGTGTGTGTGTGTGTGTGTGCGTGTGCGTGTGCGTGTGCGTGTGTGTGTGTGCGGAAGACCTATACCATAAAATCCTTTGTTAACCATAGGCCATAGGTGAAATCTTCTAACATTTTCAGACATTCGAGAGTGTACAATCTTTCTTTGTAAATGTTTCAAAGGTTTTTCACAAGCTACACAAATGGCATCGCATCAAACTATTCATATAGAGTTGATGCATTTTCAAGAATTAACTTCATTGGGGTGCCGATAGGACAGTGGTTAAGGAGTGTACCATGTGCTCTGGTGCCTGACAGCAAGTTATCGGTTCGATTCCCGAGTCTGACGGACGTTTTCTGCATGTCACTTCTCTCTCTCTCTTCACACATTAAAGAAACATGTCAAAGAGAACAAAAAGTGAAAGATATCCACAAATATACACATTGCATACTGCAAGACCAGAAGATATGCAAATACATGTATCTTAATCCTTAATTAGTATCATTGGTAACACCTGTGAAAGTAAGAAGAGGCCCAATTTCTTTCCAATATGGCTGCTGTGCATAGAGCCCATAGTAGTGGAGTAAAAAGTAGAATTTTTGCCTCTGAGGTGTAGTGGCGTGGTGTAGACTAGTATAAAAGTATAAAGTAATGGAAATACCTTGAAATTGTACCAAAGTACTAGCCTGGCATTGGCCAGACTGATAACTTGGATTCACTCTCACGTTCCTCCCCGGTATCAGACTCTCATACTCTGGCAAGTATGAGAAAACAGAAAATGATCCGGCCAATCAGTGACTGAGTTTCAACTGCTGTCCTTACAACAGTGAAAAGTATCAAAATCATTTTCTGATTTCTCATACTCGCTCCCTATGGGCCGAAGTCTGATACTGATACCGGGGAGGAACGTGAGAGTGAATCCACGTTATCAGTCTGGCCAATGCCAGGCTACCTAAGTACAGTACTTGAGTAAATGTTACTTTCCGCCAGTGATGTGTGGGTTGTCATTGCATGCGAACCCAGCACTGGCATGATGGCGATGTCATGACAGCACGTTTGTTTGAATAGGAAGTCTCAGATGACAGATGAGAGAAGGCTTCAATAAAAGACATCTGTTATGAAAACACTGCAAAACAATACACATAACAATTACAATACACAGGCACGCACGCACGCACGCACGCACGCACGCACGCACGCGCACGCACACACACACACACACACACACACACACACACACACACACACACACACACACACACACACACACACACACACACACACACACACACACACACACACACGGTTTTCCCATCTCCACCTTTAATAGCACCAGTTATGCATGTGTGTTTATGTTCCATACAATAAACATAATGTTTATTGTGTGTGTGTGTGTGTGTGTGTGTGTGTGTGTGTGTGTGTGTGTGTGTGTGTGTGTGTGTGTGTGTGTGTGTGTGTGTGTGTGTGTGTGTGTGTGTGTGTGTGTGTGTGTGTGTGTGTGTGTGTGTGTGTGTGTGTGTGTGTGTGTGTGTCTCTTGTGTGTGTGGGTCATGTCAGTGGAAACAGCATGTTGATTGGTTGAAGGATTTTTGATCCACGGAGACAAGCCCAGGAAAAATTGGAAAGAGTGTGTGTGTGTGTGTGTATGTGTGTGTGTGTGTGTGTGTGTGTGTGTGTGTGTGTGTGTGTGTGTGTGTGTGTGTGTGTGTGTGTGTGTGTGTGTGTGTGTGTGTGTGTGTGTGTGTGTGTGTGTGTTTGTGTGTGTGTGTGTGTGTCAGTGAAGTGGGAAATTTGACATCCTGTTACAGGGGGGTTTATTTCCACTATGGGAAACACACACACACACACACACACACACACACACACACACACACACACACACACACACACACACACACACACACACACACACACACACACACACACACACACACACACACACACACACACACACACACACACACACACACACACACACACACACACACAGCTTGCTCAGTGGGGTCTCAGAAGTTGGCGGCCACATTTCCCTTCTTTTCCTTCCCTCTCTTTCTGCTTCCCTCCATTTTCCCCAAAATGTTCCACAGTGGAAAACTCTGTGGGCAAAGAGGACAGTGTGTGTGTGTGTGTGTGTGTGTGTGTGTGTGTGTGTGTGTGTGTGTGTGTGTGTGTGTGTGTGTGTGTGTGTGTGTGTGTGTGTGTGTGTGTGTGTGTGTGTGTGTGTGTGTGTGTGTGTGTGTGTGTGAGGGCTCCTGAGAGTGTACAAATGGACACTCTCTGAGTTATGGGGGGGGGTCCGTGGTCTAACGGATAACGAACTGGGGGTCCTTGAAAGACCTCGAGACCCAGTGGATGAAACAATGGGAGAGCGTTATGAAGGGAAGAGAGAGGGAAACGAAGAGAGAGAGAGTGTTGTCATTGTTTACTCATTAGTAAAAGGGGGGCCTATGCAAAGGTCTATTGACCCCTTAAATGGGATCAAGTACAACAATACTGTTGACTTTTGTCACTGACGATAATACATGAGTTTACATGATAAATAAATGCATTCTTATCATTAAAACATATTTCAACTTGACCTCTGATAACCCCCCCTTGCTGTTATTGTGAAAATGGTGTGGTCAGATCACTCTTATTTCGAAGGATAGACACAAGATATTGTCAAAAACAATACTGTATGAGCTCTGTTGGTGAGTGGGTTTTTACAGGAGGTAGTCCAAAAATTCTTGCACAAAACCATCGCTTGCATTTTTTGGGGTCATTAAATCTCCAGTATTTGAAAATAGATTTTTCCAAAACTTTTAAAACGTTCGTTTTTAAAAAGCGAAAAAATAGACAATCCACAAGCTCCCAACGCGTCACATTGCGATGCGTTTTGAGCTCGTAGATTGGCTAAATTTTCATTTATTATACTCAGTATCAGTGTTGATTTCGTCGACTAAAAATATGACGAAAAATGTTCGTCGACTAGGCCTACCTTTTTTTCACTGACGAAAACGAAATAAAAACGAAATAAAAACTAAGCTATGATGACTAAAACTAAGACTGAATATATTGACATTTTCGTCAACAAATAAAAACTAGACTAAAATGTTAGTGAGGGAACTAGTGGAGAAGAGATCCAGTAGAACTAAAGGACAAGTCAATTTATGCTTGGTTGCGCTCGGGTGTTGCGCTCATAAAATAGCAGATCTACAAGCTCTGATCTGTGAGCTTGTAGATTGGCTATTTCTTTTTTTTAGGTGTAAAATCAGCCATTGCGACGCCATCAAGGCAACATACATTATAGTCGACTAAATCAACTGTAGATTTAGTCGACTATAATCTTATGATATTTAGTCAACTAAAACTAGACTAACAGTAAAACAATTCAGATGACTAAAATATGACTAAAACTAAATGGATTTTTTTTTAAAAGACTATGACTAAAACTGAATCAAAAACACAAGAGTGCCTGCATGTGCGTGTTTGTGTGTGTATTAGTGCGTGCGTACATGTGTGGGGGGTCTCAGCTTGTGGCAGAAGAAGGGGGGGTATGGAAAAAACGGTTGTCAACCACTGAATGATGAGACCATGAGCCCTTAGCCACAGCCACCTCAAGAGCCCCACTCTCCAAACCACACCGCTATATTGCTTTTTTTCCCCTGACTTTAAGACCTGTAGCATTGTTTCTCAACCTGTGGGCTGGGGCCCACCAGTGGTCCGGCCGCGAGGGTATTCCCATTGCAGTTAGAAGTGCAGAATCACTCCCAATAGGCTCTATGGACAGCATAGCCATATAGGGCATCGCAGTTGCGGCCACTTCCGGGTTCCACCGCAAAATACTCAATGCATTTTTCCCATTGACATTTCCAAAAATATTGATATCAATTATTTTAAGCCTAGAATCAAGCCATCCAGGGTCCTGGTGAATCATGACCATAAAACGTTTGATTCTGTGAAAAAAACTTTTTTGAAAACGGCAAAACAAAGGGTATTTAATATTAATTAAATATAGTATATCATATAATTAAATATAAAATAAAATAAATCACAGAAAAAAATGTTTTATGGTCATGATTCACCAGGACCCTGGATGGCTTGATTCTAGGCTTAAATTAATTGATATAAATATTTTTGGAAATGTCAATGGGAAAAATGCATTGAGTATTTTGAAGTGGAACCAGGAAGTGGGCGGGAACTGCGATGCTCTATTGGAAAGAAAATTGGGCCTCTCCCTTACTTCCTTCACAGGTGTTACCAATGATACTAATTAAGGCTCTATATTCCATTCTGGTCAAACAGAGTCAGGGTGCTTATATTGTGCATGTTGGCTCACTGGAAACACGCTGCTACACCAGTGGGTCTCAAAGTGTGGTCCAGGGACCCTCATGGTTCCTTGAGGGGGTTCCAAACGACCCCCTTAGGGGTGTGTACAAATGGAACCGAAAGGACTTGTAAGGGTCCATTTGGTTTCATTTGTACACTCTCAAGAGTTATGGGGGTCCTTGAAATGAAAAGGCTTGAGAACCACTCTGCTACACTGAATGGAACAGAGCCTTAATTAGTATCATTGGTAAGATCTGTGAAGGAAGTTAAGGAAGAGGCTCAATTTCTTTCCAATATGGTTGCTGTGCATAGAGCTTATAGACTCACCTCTTCAGACTCCACCTTATAGCCCGTAGCACTTGACCTAGTTTCAACGACAATGCACACTGACCCTGGTCA
>NC_137616.1:40333479-40378479 GCF_963280865.1 Gymnoscopelus braueri | reverse complement strand
CTGCCATGACATTAGTCACACTAGGGGGCCACGTTAGAGCCCCCCGGGGGCCACAGGCTATACCATTGCTCCAATCCTCCTCAACAAACTTGGCATAAATGCTGTTCAGGGATCTGCCATGATTGTCACACCCAAAAAAAACATAAAATGCACACATATGGGGCACTACAGCAGTGTTACAGCAGCGTCTAACATTTCAAATGGCCATAACTGGGTGACCGTTGCTCTGATCAGCTCAATATAGGAGTTTTTCAAAAATAGCACATCTAGATCTGCTAGTTTCACATAGCCAAAGCATAATAGGGCTGAAGTGTTTTAAAGATTATAGCGATGCTGCTTGCTACTGGGTTGCTTGAATTGTGTTAGCTATTAGCATAAAATGTCAACTGTGTGCACACGTATTAGAAGACATACCGTATTTGTTATTACGGTATTGTTAAAATGAGGAGATGGAGAGCGTATTATAGAATCCTTTTAATGTTTTGTCTTTGGTGTGAAGAACAGAATGCAAATGGCCTGCCTGGCTCTCAGAAGCATGGACGGATGGATGCGTGGATGATACTGGCGTCACCATGGCGATGCCGTTGCCACGGCGTCGCCATGGGGACTCCGGGGTCACCGGTGATGAGGTCATATACTGATGAGCCTCTTAAGAGGAGATGGACCACACTAATCCACTTAACACTGACCAACAGCATGTACACAGTGTACACAGTATACACACACACACACACGCACACACGTGCACGCACAAAAACGCACACGCACGCACGCACGCACGCACGCACACACCTGCTAAGCCTTCAGGACTTTCTGTTCATAGGTCAGGAGATTGACTCTGTGTTCCTTCTGTCTGTCTGTCTGTCTGTCTGTCTGTCTGCCTGTCTGCCTGTCTGTCTGTCTGTCTGTCTGTCTGTCTGTCTGTCTGTCTGTCTGTCTGTCTGTCTGTCTGTCTGTCTGTCTGTCTGTCTGTCTGTCTGTCTGTCTGTCTGCCTTACTGGCGGAAGCAGGTGGGTCATCAGAGAGAGAGAGAGAGAGAGAGAGAGAGAGAGAGAGAGAGAGAGAGAGAGAGAGAGAGAGAGAGAGAGAGAGAGAGAGAGAGAGAGAGGTTGTAGAATAATTAGTATCAGTTATCAGTTATTATCAGTTTAGTGACACATTCATGTGATCTGGGTGTATAAACTGTTGGAGGAACATGATGATTCCTCCCCCCTGTAAATATCAGACAGAAAGACAGACAGACACACTGTACAGACAAAGCCTCCAGAGGTGACCGGGGAATCCTCTTTCTCTCTCTCTCTCTCTCTCTCTCTGTGCTGGCTCACAGAGCTCTCTCCACCGGCCACTACCCCTTCCCTTACCCCCCCCCCCCCCCTCACAGCCATGGTTGCGCACTGGGGGATCCGATGACGTCACAGCCTGAGCACTCCTGCACTGTCACACGCACACGCACGCTGCCTCTCTAGTGCGCATCTCCCTCTCTCTCTCTCTCTCTCTCTCTCCCTCAATGCTATTCTGGGAAGTGGCGCTTGGAATAACCCCCGTGTGTGTGTGTACATAATATGTGTGTGTGTGTGTGTGTGTGTGTGTGTGTGTGTGTGTGTGTGTGTGTGTGTGTGTGTGTGTGTGTGTGTGTGTGTGTGTGTGTGTGTGTGTGTGTGTGTGTCTCCTGATTTCACCCTAACACTCCCACACACAACACACTGAAGTCTCAACACAACACAACACACGCGCGCGCGCGCACACACACACACACACACACACACACACACACACACACACTCGCTTGGCTGTCTGGGCGACTGCAGCAGCAGTGTAGCTACAGCAGATAGAGAGAGAGAGAGAGAGAGAGAGAGAGAGAGAGAGAGAGAGAGAGGGTGAGAGAGAGAGAGAGAGAGAGAGAGAGAGAGAGAGAATTCTTTCATTTTCACCAGCAACTTTCCTTCCGTCGGCAGCTGCCGCCGACAAGAGGAAGCCACCAGGCGGCTGGACACTACAGGACAGACACTGATCGAGGACAGGACAGGACAGGACAGGACAGGACAGGACAGGACAGGACAGGAGGCGACACGACCGTCGCACAAATAAAACAATTCTCTTTAAAATCAACTCTCTCTGGATCCCTAGCAACACTAGTACAATTGGGTACAATTATTAGATTCTTTTTTGTTTTTTGTTTTTTGTTTTTTATTTTTTATTTTTTATTTTTTATTTTTTATTTTTTATTTTTTATTTTTTATTTTTTATTTTTTATTTTTTATTTTTTATTTTTTATTTTTTATTTTTTATTTTTTATTTTTTATTTTATTTTTTTTATTTTTGTCACCCGGCGACAAGAATTGTCATATACCCGAGTTGTCAAAAAAAAAAAAAAAAAACACACAGACAGACAGTCAAGAGAGAGGTGGGGAAGGAGTTGTCATCATCTCGGCCAATAAGCCGAGCCAGCTGCGGCGGCGGAGGCGGCGGCGGGGCTTGTTGTCATTGTGAAGCCGAGACGGAGGAGTCTAGAGCCGGCTGAAGAGGAGAGCTAGAGGCGCTGCCTGGGAGCGCCAAGGCTCACAGAGACACACACTATCTAATCCTCCAGTCCGCACACGGTAAGTAAAAGGAAGGGGGGTGGAAAGGAAAGGAAAGGAAGGGAAGGGAAGGGGACACACACACACACATATTTTCAACGTGACACTAGTGGCATGTCGGTGACTCGGGTGCCGAATGGCACTTTAATAACTGCCAGGGGGTGGGACGTGTACCGTTTCGCTTCAGTTTTGCTTGGCACTGAAAAGGCAGCGAACAAAACCCTAAAGCCGCTTTGGCTGCTTTGGCCCCCCTGGCAGCGTTTTAGAATGGTTTGTTTGGCTTTATAAGGGCACGGCACGGCACGGCTCTGTGTTAGTAAGGGGGAATACCCCTCTCGGTCGGTGCTTGCTTGCATTGCATGCAGATTAGCCGCGGTTGCGTAATATGCGTTGGAATTCGGCAGCTCAGCCTCAGCCTACATGAGCTTGCCTTTGCTGCCTGCCTTGGCCAGTGTGTGTGTGTGTGTGTATGTGTGTGTGTGTTGCACGGCACAGCACAGTACAGTACAGCACGGCAAGAGAACGGCCGCTGCAGAGAGAGAGAGGGAGAAAGAGAACCGTTCAATTTAACCCCGAATTTGGACCAAATGTAATGTACATTTTGGTCCACTCTCTCGGGGCTAAGACATGGATACACACTGACACACTGTAGATTTTGAATGTGCATTGTATATGGATCTCTGTGTGTGTGTGTGTGTGTGTGTGTGTGTGTGTGTGTGTGTGTGTGCGCGAGAGAGTGAGGATGGTGGGTGGTGCGCTGGCTCGTTCCGGGAATGTTCCATGACGTGTTGCCCGTCTTGAAGAGGGGCCCCTCTGGGGAGGCTCCAACGGACGACCCGACATTTCTCTCTCTCTCTTTCTCTTTCTCTCTCTCTCTCTCTCTCTCTCTCTCTCTCTCTCTCTCTCTCTCTCCACACAAACATGCTCATGCTATTGCCCCTCTGTGTCTCTCCTTCTGTCTCTCTGTTTCTGTCTTACCACCACCACCACCCCTCCTCTCTCTCTCTCTCTCCCTTCCCTCCTCTCTCTCTCTCTTTAACATGCCTGCTGACACACTGTTATTCTGGAAAATATTATTTATGTCCCTGTTTGTATTCATGCTATTTCCAGTCCATAGATTTCCACCGCATCAGTCTCGCCAGCTACACATTACAAACATAGTTTTTGTAATTTATTTTCTTATGGCCCATACCCTCAGAAAGAGAGGGAGAGGGAGAGAGAAAGAGAATGTAGAATAAAGAGTGTAATAGATATGTTATCTAAACATATTCTAGTTTCATTGTTTGTCTGTATTAGTTTCAATGTACAGATTGTTATTGCAATTGTATATTGTTTAGTACTGATGCTATAGGTTACCTGGTTCTATGTAGCCTATGTGATTGCATTACTTATTGTAAGTCGCTCTGGAGAAGAGCATCTGCTAAATGCCTAAGTTTTCATCGTGGGAGGGCAGGCAGGTGTGTGTGAGAGAGAGAGAGAGAGACATTTTTTTTTTTTTTTGCTTTTCACCCCTTTGTCGTTATGCCAGTTAATTTCTTCCCACACACATTTTTTGTTGTCACTGCTTTCAAACATGTTATTGGGGTCATTTTGTCGTCTACTCAGGCTTCTGTGAGCACCCCAGACAGTTTTTAAGTTGCTTGATTCAGTATTTAGATATTTGATATTCATTTTATCGGACATGCCCCCTTCTTTTATAAACCCATTGTAACTTCATTAAACTCTATTTTAACCTTGATAGACTAATTGAAAACACCCGTCCTTGGTTCTGGTGAGTGATGTTGTCCTTCTAATACGCGAGGGAGCCGTGTTCTTCTCCAATGACCTTTTTCATTCATTTTACTTCATTTATTTTATAGTATTTAATTATTTTTCATTTTCCCAAAACATTATTAAAAGCAATTGAATAGAAAAGTTTAAGAGCTGATAGTCTAAACCAGGGGTCTTCAACAGGGGGTCCGGGACCCCTAGGGGGTCCTCAGAGTTACTACAGGGGGGTCACCAAATCTTTGTATCATAGGACTTTGTTTTTTTACATTAACCACTTGAACCCTAGCATTCCTATTCTGAGGGGAACATTAGCCGAAAATAGCCGATCTACAAGCTCACAACGCCTCATGCTGTGAGGCGTTGTGAGCTTGTAGATCTGCTATTTTCTGCATAGAGGTTTGGTGTAGGGGGCAGACCAATATTGAGGGATTCAGTACGTTCTGTCTGAGAATACACGTTAACATGAATCCAACACAACGCTACACAAGTCTATGAAGCTATCTATGAAATCTATGAAAAAGTGACCCGTAAATGGGCCCAGACCCCCTGTTTGGGAAACAGTGCTGTAGAAGACCTCATCATATAATCTTGTGTGTGTGTGTGTGTGTGTGTGTGTGTGTGTGTGTGTGTGTGTGTGTGTGTGTGTGTGTGTGTGTGTGTGTGTGTGTGTGTGTGTGTGTGTGTGTGGGAGGAGAGATGGACCTACGTACCATCTGTCCCTGTGCCACCTCAGACGGCCCTGGTGCTGTTCAGCACAGGACACGTGCACGCACATGCGCGCGCTGGGACGAACACACGCATTCACTCCCTCATCGGCACAAGCAAAGATGCACACACATATGTGAACACACGCACACACACACGCACGCGCACACACTGTTACCAGGGAGGACAGGAAGGGAGTTGTACGGAGCATGTGCGCGAAACGGTGAGCTAGTGCACTAAACATTCAATTAATGTATTATTGATGGCACAGGGGAACGGCGTGCGTGTGCATGCACATGCGAGGGAAATGGTGCATCACACGTGCATCAACCACATATCATGGGGAGCGCTCCCACTTACAGCTACTTAACTCAGTTCCATTCTAATTAGGGCCGGGAAATTAACCGGAAATATATCGAAATGGACATTTAGTACCAATAGCTGACTTAATCTTAGATTAAAGATTAAAGGGTAAGTGATATTTTTTGTTACAATAAGTGTTAAAAAAGCTCTATGTTCTGAATAGTACTCATTGCTATAATAGAGTGTTTGTTCAGTAACAGGAGTCTCCCAGTCTCTCCAGCTGATCCAATCAGGAGAGAGAACTCGCACAGGATACAGATTTAACAAGTGAAATTGGAAGTGATGACACTGAGAAATGAGCCGACACAATTGAAACTGGAACACTAAAATGAAAATGTATTTTCTGTTTATTAAAGAGCTGAAGAGACATGGAGACTCCTATTACTGAACAAACACTCTATAGCAATGATTACTATCAGAATATCTTGCTTTAACTTTTTAACTAAAAACGTTTAGTTTTAATCAAAACATATCACTTACCCTACCTATAATTGATAAGCAGTTTAAAAAGATATAATATATATATATATATTTTTTGGGGCTTTTCTGCCTTTATTCGATATTACAGTAGAGAGACAGGAAACAGGGACAGAGTTTGGGAGTAACATACAGTACAGCAAAGGGCCACCAGGCTCAGGAATCGAACCCAGGACTCTGTCAGGCATGTGGTACGCACCTTAACGTTTAACCACTCGGCTATCGGCGCCCCAATAAGTAGGGTTTTAAAAATATATAATTTTGTATTTCTTATATCAACGGATCAATTCAGCTATTACTTTCAATGGGGTGACGTCACGTTCTCTTTCTATATAGATCCTTTTTTCATAATTGACTAAATCCATTAGTTTGATTAACCACCTGCATTATGCTTTGTTGTGCAATGGTGGCGTGCAAAAATTGCTTGTATATCTGTTATTTTCACTATATAAATGTTTAAAAACATCGTTCATTAATCGTAGCCAAGACAAAAGTTTGAAATAATCAAGATATTGATTTGAAGTTCAAGTTATATCGCTCAGCCCTAAATGTTTATTTTTGTGTAACAAATTGAAACAACTCTTGTGTTGGTGCTGATTACTTCCCTGTCCATTGATCCGCCTGTCTGTCTGTCTTTCTGTCTCTAGTTTTCTGCCCTCTTTTCTGTGTGTCTGCCTTCCTCCCATCTGTTTATGTGCCTGTCTGTCTGTCTCCCATCTGACTGCATCTGTTTGTCCCCCAGTTTGTCTGTCTGTCTGTCTGTCTGTCTGTCTGTCTGTCTTTCTGACTGACTTGTCTATCTGTCTTGTCCCTGTCTGTCTGTCTGTCTGACTGCCTGCCTGCCTGTCTGCCGGCGGCCTGCCTGCTTGCCTGCCTGTCTGTCTATCTATCTGTCTGTCTGCCTGTCTGTCTATACCGCTGGTACAGATGTGTTCCGTAATCTTCTGAAGTCAATTAAAACTGCACACACACATCATAGCTAGGGAATGTGAAATGACTACAGATGTATGGCACGGTGTGATGTGATGGGGTAACACACGCAAGCACGCACGGCACGCACAGATGCACGTGCGCACACACACACACAGACACACAGAGAAAACCAGCTTCCTCTTTTACCTTTTGATTTCTTGTTTTTATTTGATATTCAGTTAAAGGGATATTTCACTTTCAAACATGTTTGGAGTCATTTTGACATCTACTCCGGCTTTTGTAAACACCCCAGACCGTTTTTAAGTTGCCTGATTCAGTATTTAGATAATATTTAGATATTTGATATTCATTTTATCAGACACGGGTTCTATATAAACCCAATGAAAATTTGTATTGAAAAAACACAGCTCCCTCACGTATTAGAAGGAAAATATCAGTCGCCAGAGCCAAGGACGGGTGTTTTGAATGAATCTATCGTGGTTAAAATGGAGTTTTAAGGTACAATGGGTGTTCGTATAGGAAGGGGGAGGGTGCTGATATTGTGCATGTCGGCCCTCATGGTTCCTTGAGGCGGTTCCCCTAGGGTTTGTAACTCTTGAGACTTAAGTGTACAAATGGAACCAAATTGTACACTCGGAGTTATAGGGGTCCTTGAAATTAAAAAGTTTGAGAACCACTGTGCTACACTAAATGGAACAGAGCCTTAATTACTTGGTAAGACCTGTGAAGGAAGTAAGGAAGAGGCCCAATTTCTTTCCACCATGGCTGCTGTGCATAGAGCCTATAGAGTGCTCGTGAGCGGGGAGCAGTGAGGGGTTACGTAAGTGCCTTGCTCATGGACACCCTCAGCACATAGCCGCTGCAGGTGTGGGTGGGACCCACATGGACTGGGTGGGATGCCGGAGGGGACTCCCCTCTTTCTTTGGTGTTTCGGCCCAAGTTGGGCGTGGTTTTGAGGTTAGGTTTCGGCATAATTCTTGGGAGTTAAGGTTAGAATTTGTTTTTTTTTCCGGGTCCAAGAGGCACCAAGCGCCGTCCACTCTTCATTGTAAACAAACATGTAGGAACCCGTAACTCTTTTTACAATAACCTCCTTTTTCAGAAATGAACCATTGAGGGTTAAAAAGGGTCTTAATGCTAATATCATAGACAGTAAAAAGTAGGCTAATATATATATTTATATACATATTTATTATTTATGATTATTATCATATTATTAATTGATATATATATATATATGTGTATATATTAGGGGTGGGACGATATGGGTACCTCACGATACGATATATATCACGATATTAGGCCCACGATAACAATATATATCACGATATTCGACGATGTTCGATATATTGCGATATCACGATATTCGATATATATTGCAAGAAATTTCACCAACGATATATCACGATATCTGAAAATATCGATATATTGCGATATCACGATATATTGCATGAAAATTCACCAACGATATATCACGATAGTCCTTGTATTCAATTCATAAACACATAAAATAGCACCAAACAGTTCAAAATCATCATTACACAAATACAGAGTAGGAAAAACAACGTATCACAAACTAATGTTTTTTTTTAAATAATATCGATATTTTTCGGGAGGATATCGATTATTTATCGCGGGAGAAAGTATCGCGATATATCGATATATCGTCCCACCCCTAGTGTATATATATATATATATATATAAATAAAATAACCATTTCCTCTTCTCTTTGCCGTTGACAGGAAAGCGATGGAATGACACTTAAGTCGTTATTTTAGTCTCAGATCTGTTAAAACGGCAAGATCTGTTGACACAGCACTGCGCATATTGGCAAAACACACACTTGGACCCGGTCAGTTGTTCTGACGGGGCGCATATGTCACGGCTTAACAAAAGAATTAGGGATAGGCATATATAACCACGCTCACTTGGGACGAAACACCAAAGAAAGAGGGAGCCCCCTGTGTGGAGAGTAGACCCCCCCCCCCCCCCCCAGACATTTTAAGGAAACAGATGTATGAACCTGGCTCCAGAATGAGACTTATGTGGGAGTTTTATAAGTCTGGGAGGTTTGTGCAGATGTGAGAGCATGGCCCAGGAGGAGCTGGACTAATGGACTGGTCTCTGGTATAGCTACGGCCCAGGCCGACAATGGTGTTCTCATCTCATGTCGTTTGAAATGGTTAACCCATTCAATCCGGGAACACATCCACAACAAATGTCTTCTAAATCCTAACAGTTTTCTAAAAAAACGTATGTTGCTATATCAGTGGTGCTCAAACGTTTTCATGTCAAGGAACCACCCAAAAATGATATGTATGTGGCCGCCAACCCCCGCCGTTAAATGCAAAAATGCGTCTGGTAAACAGTACGCGGCATGTTTCTGGGAATGTCCCAAGATTTCCAGCTTCTGGAGAGTTCAATTATGAAGTCTAAGATCTGTAAAGATCCTGGGCAGTTTGTATTAGGGTTACCATCCAAATTGGGTGTACTAGAAGCTAAGCTACTTAAAGGGGAAGTGACATACGCAAGGTGTACTAAGTACACCTTCCGTATGTCACTGATCACATGACCTCAATCAAGTCTAAGGTGTATTAACAGTTCTAAGGTGTATTAAAGACAGTTCAATGTTGAAAATGAGTGGTATTTCCCTTTAATAAGCTTCTCTGTCTGGCTAGAAAATGCATATTATTCAATTGGATTCATGAAAAACCTCCATCAGTGATAATATATAGAGCGTTGGTTCGCAAAATGGGGTCCAGGGACCCCCAGGGGTCCTTAAGGGAGGTTCCAGGAGGTCCCCAGCAAAATGTGTTAATACGGCGTCACAATCATTTTAACCACTTTATCAATTTATGTTGGCTATTCAAAAATAGCAGATCTACAAGCTCACAGCACGTCACTTTGTGCCACGCTGCGAGCTTGTACATCTGCTATTGAAAAAAAAATCGTGAACGTGTTTGAAATATTTTTGAATCATTTTGAATTTCTTAACACAAATCTTCTCTTCCTGGGGGGTCCCTGGCACAAAACCTTTTCAGATGGGGGGTCCGCGACCAAATACATGTCAATTTGAGGGTCCCTGGCAGGAAAAAGTTTGAGAACTGCTGATATAGAGTACTTCCAATGGAAAGACTCGGTGGTAAAATAAAATAAAAGGGAGAACTTTATGAATATATGGCAGCCGCTGATAGATTACTCGCCCAAGGATTTATCTACTCTGATTTATAAAGGAAGTGATTCATTGGATTGGAAAGCCCCGGTTGCACTCTTACAATTTGCCTGCTGATGTGTGTTGAGTGTTTGGTATGAATGTTTGACTGTATGTGTATCTATCTATAGTTACGTGGTCATTGTAGTGTGCTGCTTGCCTTTACTTCTTTCAGTTTTTGTTTTGTTTTTGTCTTTTTTTTTTTTTTGTATTGTGTGCCTTTAATTTATACCAGGGGTCTTCAACGTCTTCCAGCCAAGGACCCCCTAGCTGAGAGAGAAATGAAGCAGGGACCCCCCACTACATTGCATACAATTGTGTTGCAGATTAAACTTTTTCATAGATTTCATAGAGAGCTTCATTGACTATCATCAGTGGTGTGTAAAAATATTTTTTATATTCATTTCAGACATTTAACCACTTAAACCTTCAATAATTGGTACTTGATTTTCTCCTTTTCCCCCTCTACACCAAACCTCTTTGCGAAAATAGCAGATCTACAAGCGCACAACACCTCGCAGCGCGAGGCGTTGTGCGCTTGTAGATCTGATATTTTCGGCTAATGTTCCTCAGAATGGAGATGCTAGGGTTCAAGTGGTTAATGTAAAAAAAACAGATCCTATCATAAAGATTTGGTGGACCCCCTGGAGTAACTCTGAGGGCCCCGTAGGGGTCCCGGACCCCCTGTTGAAGACCCCTGATTTATACCATTTCTGTAGGAACGATTCCTACTGTTATAATAATACATTGCTGTATTGTCCTAGTGGTTAGATGTTGGACGCTATAGTTCAAAGAGATTGTCACGTAAGGTATCTACAGTGACGCATATTATGAGCGGGGCCGAGGGTCACCTTGAATTCTCGCGATAATAGACCGCCACCTCCTGGTGGACAGGCGGGGAATAGGCCATGTGTTCTTGTGATCGGTGCTGGGGCATAAATCCAGGCCGATTCTTCCAGTCTTCTGGTTAGCGAGCTAATTAACTCAGCCTCTCGTATTAGGCCTCTGCAAAGGAGGTATAGCTATCCTTCCCACTAAGGGTACTGTCGACCACTGTCAATGGGATCCTGTGGGCTGCCTTGTCGGAACCAATGTCCTGTCAGGGAGCAGAGCAGAGTAGAGCTGATTGGGTCTCAATAACCGCTGATTCTTCTGTTGGAGTTCTTCTGTTTATGGCTAAATGACTATCTTCTGGCTGAACACACTGACATATCTGTCAGACGTTGATCGTTTATATCCAGGGTGTGTGTCACGCTGGCATTATGCCCAAGTGAGGTGGTTTGCTGCGTTGCCTCGGCAACTTCGTCACAATAACAATTTCAGTTTGTCCAACTTCAATTCAATAACGATTTAATTATATAAAAATAAAAATAAGCCATTTCTAACCATAAGCCTGAAGCCAAAAAAAAATCTGATCTACAAGCCGGGCTCACAAGTACAGTAACACACACACACACACACACACACACACACACACACACACACACACACACACACACACACACACACACACACACACACACGCACACACAAAATGGGGTGAAACAGCGTTCAGTCGAGTTCATGCACTGCCTTATCCCTGCAATAAGTAGGCCAAGTTGCACTTGGCTTTGGAAGCAGCTGCAGTTTGCAGTGCAACACATTTGCAGTGCAGCAGCAAACGGCCGAACGGTACGATGGCGTCACGTTTTTTTTCTAACTTAACTTCCCGTTGGATAACGATGCGTTTTGAGTGTGACGATGATGATGATGATGACGGGGTGACGAAGGTAAACGATATGCACCGCGCACGCCGAGCTGTGCCACAGTCTGCTGAACTGTGTGGGGGTGTGTAACTGCACTGTTGTGTGTGTGTGTGTGTGTGTGTGTGTGTGTGTGTGTGTGTGTGTGTGTGTGTGTGTGTGTGTGTGTGTGTGTGTGTGTGTGTGTGTGTGTGTGTGTGTGTGTGTGTGTGTGTGTGTGTGTGTGTGTGTTCAATCATCTGAGAGCGGTAAGGGGAACCTGAGACGATTCGGGCGACCGAGGCCTTGACAGACACCTAAATTATTAACACACACAAACACACACACGAACACACGCACACACGCGCACCCTCTCCTCTCTCCCTCACTCTCAAACCCACACATGGTTGTGGTATGGGGTTGGCATGGTGCATATAGAATGACATGCATGCCCATACATCTCTATAGCATGTGTATAATGATAATAAAGTGGTCCGAACACGTCTGTGACATGCCACTGTCATACCTATAGAAGCACTTAGCTGTGTCACAGCGCTAACGAGCTTGTAGCGCGGAGTGGCTCCTTCAGCTCCAACGCTGCTCTGTGGTTTAGCCTTTTAGCTAACTGAGCAGAGGAGAGGAGAGGAAGAGGAGAGGAGAGGAAGAGGGGAGGAAGAGGCATTCCATTCTATATTAGTAGGAGATTTAAGGAGGAAAGAGAGAATATATGACAGGAGACAAAAGAAAATATCATGTCTGGTGTGTGTGTGTGTGTGTGTGGGGGGGGGGGGTGTGTGGGCATCAACATACTTAAAGTACAAAACAGTTTGGAAAATAGCAGATCTACAAGCTCACAACGCGTGGCGGTGTGACGCGATGTGAGCTTGTAGATCTGCTATTTTGTGTGATCCCAACTCTCATTAGCTGAAACCTGTCTACAAACCCCTAATGGTATAATTCCCATGCCCGTACAGAGAGCTTAATCAAGCATCCTTGTGTTTTGTGGATTCATGAATTATTGATACACTAGACCATACCCATCGGGGGATATGAGCACCCAAAGTGCGTCATGGTCCGCTTGTTTCACGTCTGTGGCAACACCGGCGCTTGGTTCACGCACATGATTTGGCAACCCGGGAGCCAGCGAACACAAAAACGCTAATAGCTGACATTTGGGGAAAGTGAGAAACGGGCTTCGGTGTTCCGTGCACATGCTAGTCAATGGCTGTGTGCAAATGCAGATCAATTGCTCCAGCCACTGAGGAGAACCGGGCAGAAGAGTTTTGGGCACACGGGACGATGATGATGATGTTTAAAAAAAGAGTCTTCTCTCATCACCACGGTGACATAATGCACCAGGTCCTCCAGCGAGGCACACACACCATCCCATGACTCAATCCTCTAGGATCATCCTCTCTGCTACGGTACAGAATAGCCGATTGTGTTGTGTCTTAAAGCCCGGTTTATACTTAGCCGCACGGCCGTGGCCCAACGCTGGAAATAGCAGACCTTAACGAGCCTGCGTTGTGGGCTTGCAGGTCTGCTATTTTTGCATGTCTGATACTGTCTACTGTCTGATATTTAGGCTTTCAGACTCACTGGCACTGCTGATTACTCCCTGTTAGACCTGCAGGCTGGGCACCTGAGGAGAGGAGAGGAGAGGAGAGGAGAGGAGAGAGCATCGATAGGGAAGAGGAGAGGTGTAAACTTTGTTGACTAAAAATTTTCATCGACTACCTTTTTTCCACTGATGAAAACTAAATAAAAACCAAGCTACGATCACTAAAACTATGACTAAATTTACTGACGACTTCGTCAACAAATAAAAACTGGACTAAAACTTAAACTAGACCGAAAATAGCCGATCCACGTGAGCTATTTTCGGCATGCAGCTAAGCATAAATCGGCCATTACGACGCCATCACAGGATTCACAGCCCGCCAAAATACGTTTTAGTCGACTAAATCAACTGTAGATTTAGTTGACTAAAGCCATAGTTTGTCAACTAAAACTAAATCAAAAGTTGCTGTCAAAATTAACACTGTAGGAGAGGAGAGGAGAGGATCTTTAGAAGATGCTATAAAGATCTTCTCAAGTGCCTTGCACTTGAGAAGATACTGTATGCAGTTGTTCTTCTTTATAACTGAATACATATGCGTTGTGCTTGTCCCTCATGTCCAGCTATCTTTCCTTTGTCTAGCATCTCAAACACCTGTAACAGGAAGCACCATACGCTCGTATATTTCGACATACTATATAATTCCCTCTCTCACCATCTCTCTCTCTCTTTTTCTCTCTCTCTGACAGGTGGTGGGACCACACCAGATTGTGGACTAGGTGAGCTGCACTTGAGGGCTATAGTTGCTACTACAGGTTTGTTCCTTTTCTCAAATACCTGTGTGTGTGTGTGTGCGTGTGTGTGTGTGTGTGTGTGTGCGTGTGTTGTGTGTGTGTGTGTGTGCGTGGGTGCGTGTGTTGTGTGTGTGCGCGTCTGTGTCTTTTTGAATATGTTTGCATTCTCAGTGGTATCAGACGATACAGTGATGAGAGACAGAGAGTGAGGGGGGTGACATGTACCAGTAGTACCCGTCATGATTCGGATTCGAACCACAACGTGGTGCGCTGAGCCACAGTTTGTCCTGAAAGTAGTTTAAACCCAATGTATTGAAATAAAGGTTAACTGGGATATACATTTAAAGGGGCACAACACCCTAGGACAGAGGTGGGCAACTCTGATGATGGAGAGGGCCACTATATTTCCACACTCACTCCAGAGGACCACATTGCATGTACTGTCGGGCCATTCTATGTCACACAAATGTTGCAAAAATAGCCGATCTACAAGCTCACAACGCGTCACAATGCGGCGCGTTTTGAGCTTGTAGATCTGCTATTTTTGCTATTTTTGGATTTGTTTTTGCTATTTTGGAATTGGAATCCTGAAAAGTAAGATTTTGATTTAATTTCAAATGCATTTAGTTATACTTATGTTAATTTTATGAACTTAAATACAAATACATTGGACATTAAAAAAACAATAGAATTGTAACACTAGTCATAAAGCTACTAATATTGACTGAAGTAATTAAAGCGGGTCATGTTTGCATGTTTGGAATTGTAACAGCTGAAATCAATAATATATCAGTATTCCGATATTAACCTGTGGGCCGCATTAAGTGAAGGTGGGGGCCGCATGTGGCCCCCGGGCCGCCGGTTGCCCATGTACAGTATGCCCTAGAGGATGATGTTGTAGTTTGTTTTCCACTTCAGGTGAAAAAACTACAGCTGATTACAAACTTGGCAGACTAGTAAAGCAACACGGCTGCACCAAACACATTAATAATGAGTGTGTTAGATTGTCATAGGTGTGTCCAGAGCCAAGGGCATGGCCAATGTGCAAGCATGATAGACAGTATTGACACACCTAAAGTCTAACACACCCATTATAACTTTTGTATTAGCTGCAGCTGTGTTGATTACATCACTGTGTACAGTTAGTACGCAGTGATGTAATCAACTGCTGCAGTTTATCCACCTGAAGTGGAAAACAAACTGCAAAATCAGCCTATAGGGTGTTTGCCCCTCAAGTTCTAGGGAAAATGCATTAGTTTAAATATGACCCCAAAATGTACTGAAGTGAAATTTAACACCATCTACAAGCTCACAACTCTCACAACGCTCATAAACGTCATAATAAACGAAAATCTTTCAAAAAAAATCAAAACAGCGGGGAAAAAAAACAAAAAAAAACATTTCAACACATTAAAAAATCTACCAGCTCACAACGCCTCGCATCGCGACAAGCTCAAGACAAGGATGCCAGGTTGAAAGTGTTTTGTAAACACGGTATGTTTTGGAGTGACTTTAGGTTCAGTTAAGGTAAAGAAAGGGTACGTTTTAGACGACGCGGGGAGGTGAGATGAAAGTAACGGTGAATAATTAAAAGTCGGAGCGAACGCGCACAGTGTGTGATGCGAGCCGAGGACAGTTTGGATGAGGCGTGAGACCGTGAAGTGACGAACAGAAGTGAGTTATTTGGGGCAAAGTGAAAGCGTAGGTGCGATTAAAAACCCACATGACTCGCTCGTTATATGTGTTATCTTAGGTGAAGTCTGTGAGTCGGAGAAGACAAGGTGATTTCACAGAAGACGGGAGGAAATGGAGGGACCTCGTATCTTTTCATAATCACCATCATTACGGATTCAATTGGCTGGTTCCTTTTGTCTGATTTTCAGACACTAAAGAGAGAGAGATGGGGGAGAGAGACGAGAGAGATGGAGACGGAGATAAGGGCAGAGAGAGCGGTGGAAGAGGAAGGCTGCGGTGTCGATTTTGACGGCACACTTTGATTTAGTTTTAGTCATAGTCTTTTGAATAAAAATTCCATTTTAGTTTCAGTCGTATTTGAGTCATCTGACATGTTTTGGTTTTAGTCCCACTTTTAGTTGACTAAAATATCAGAAGATCTGAGTCCACTAAATCTACAGTTGACGTAGTCATCATCATCATAGCTTTATTTATTTATTTTCGTCAGTGAAAAAAGGTAGTGGACCAACATCTTTCGTCATAGTTTTAGTCGACCAAATGAAACACTGGAAGGTAGACGGCGAAGAGAAGGAAGACAGAGATGGAATGGTTTTGTCAGTGAGAGATGGGGATGTGTAGTGCTAATACAAAGAGAGAGAAGAATCAGAATCGGTTGTATTTGTCACAGTTTTTACAGGTGTAAAGCAGTGAGTGAGATTCAGTGGTGTAAAGTAACTAAGTACATTTACTCAAGTACTGCACTTAAGTACATTTTTAGGTATTTTTTACTTTACTGGAGTATTTCCAATTTGCAATACTTTTACTTCTACTCCACTACATCTCAGAGGCAAACATTGTACTTTCACTCTACTACAATTATTTGAAAACTTTAGTTACTAGTTGCCGATATAAATTATCATATTAAAAAACATACATTAACCATTTTAGCCCTATTTTATACATAGGCTATTTGAAAATAGCCGATCTACAAGCTCACAACGCGTCGCGATGCGACACGTTGTGAGCTTGTAGATCTTCTATTTTCCAACATTTTAGTACTTTTACTTTGGTACTTTAAGTACATTTTCATGCCAATACTTTTGTACTTTTACACAAGTAACATTTTGAACACATGCCTTTTACTTGTAACAAGAGTATTTTTTATATTGTGGTATTGCTACTTTAGTTGAGTAAAATATCTGAGTACTTCTTCCACCACTGGTGAGATTCTTTTGTGTGTGCGTGCGTGCGTGCATGCGTTCGTGCGTGCGTGCGTGCATGCGTGCGTGCGTGCGTGTGTGTGTGCGCGCGCACTTCGCTTCATCGTTTTGTTGTATTCCATTGGAAGAGCACAGAATAGAGGGAGAGTGGAGAGGCAGAAAAGGATTCAAAAGAGAAACGAGAGAGACAGACAGACAGACCTTCTGTCTTTCTTTCTGCGAGACAGAGGCGGAGAGAGAGGTGGAGGTTAGAGATGGTTGCAGACATGGAGGGTTGGAACTGCGTTCACTTCCACTGAATTTAACTCTCACACAATGTTTTGTGCTCGTCTGTTGCCACGGCGACCGCATCGTTTACTGGAGGTGCGAGTGAATTGTCTGCTAGCAGCAAAACCCTGTGGGACTGTGGAGCTTCTACTGTACGAGCTGCTACTGCGCATATATACCAGTCCAGAGGGTCCTCAATGTTTTTCAGGCCAAGGACCCCTTTAGCTAAGATAGAGAGATGAAGCACTATACATAATTGTATAAAATTGTGTTGCAGATTCAACTTTTTTTCCCCCGTAGATTTCATAGATAGCTTCATAGACTTGTTTGACAGACACGCTGTCATCAGTGTTTTGTCACTGCGACACGTTGTGAGCTTGTAGATCTGCTATGTTCGGCGAAAGTTCACCCCAGAATAGGGATGCTAGGGTTCAAGTGGTTAAATAACAATAAAAGTTCCTATAACGAAAAGATTTGAGTTTTTAGAGCAATAATGGCTACAATTTTGTCAAACAATAAGCACTTGTGGGTCATTTTGCTTTCCTTTTTCTCTGATATAAGGCCTTGAAACACAACACCAGGTTTCCATTCAGATGCTGAGCTGTAGGAAAAGTTGAACTCCGGGTTCAGAAAAAAGTATCTTATTTGAAGATATGGGAATAAGTGAGAGACTGTACATAGACTTGTTGGAAGAGCATGCACTGTAGTGTGTGTGTGTGTGTGTTTGTGTAGCAGACCATTAACTACATATAGAGGGCAAGGTGAACTCTATCGAATGCCCTCGAATGGATTTGTCTCCCTCTATGTCTTCGTTCATCTCTATCACTCTTCATTTGTTTTGATGGATTGATTGAATAATTCTTTTAACATGCATATGAACAGTACAGGTAGTACAGAGAAAGGTTGTGCTAAAAGGATAACTCAAATAGTCCCAGGGGCTTGTTTCCATTGTGGTCCATTGTACTTTGTCTCTCTCTCTGCATCTCTCTCTTTTCTCTGTATCTGTCTCTCTCTGTCTGAGTCTGTCACTTAGTTGTTGGCAATGTGTTTACGTCTGTGCATGCGGTTTTGTTTGTGTTTTTATGTGCTCGCGCACATGCACGTGTGAGAGATATGCTCGGGCTGTGTGCTGTCTGTGGACAGAAATAGATCATGTAAAACATCCCAGATCACTATCAGAAGCTCAAAGAGCAACGCACGGGTCGCACGCACGCACGCACGCACGCACACGCACACACACACACACACACACACACACACACACACACACACACACACACACACACACACACACACACACCCCGTCACTTACAGTACATACACATTACAGTACATACACAAACAAACTGTGTGTGTGTGTGTGTGTGTGTGTGTGTGTGTGTGTGTGTGTGTGTGTGTGTGTGTGTGTGTGTGTGTGTGTGTGTGTGTGTGTGTGTGTGTGTGTGTGTGTGTGTGTGTGTGTGTGTGTGTGTGTGTGTGTGTGTGTGTGTGTGTGTGTGTGTGTGTGTGTGTGTGTGCACGCGCGTGGCAAGTGTAATCTTTTTCAAATAGTAATAATGTATGTTAATGTGTATTAATAATCTAAATCTCTAAAGTAATCAGTAAATCAAGCTGTCAAATAACTGTAGTGGAGTAAAAAACTGTAGTGGAGTAAATAAAAGTACAATATTTGCCTCTGGGATGTAGTCAGTGGAATAGAAGTTTAACCACTTTTTGACCTTGTAGATCGGCTATTTTTGGTGAAGCGATTTGGTGCGGATGGAAATAAATCAGTCAAAGCACAGTTTTAACTGGAGGCCATTTCACTGAAACAAGAGGGTATCGTCCTGTAGATCTGACAGACACGTCTGTCACAAGCTCACAACGCGTCGCTTCGCGAGGCGTTGTGAGCTTGTAGATCAGCTATTTTCAAATAGCCTATGTATAAAATAGGGCTAAAGTGGTTAATGTATGTTTTATAATATGATGATTTATATCTACAAAGTAACTAGTAACTAAAAATTGTGGTGGAGTAAAAGTACAATATTTGCCTCTTGAGATGGAGTGGAGTAGAAGTAAAAAGTATTGGAAATTGGAAATACTCAAGTAAAGTAAAAATACCTCAAAATTGTACTTAAGTACATTATTGAGTAAATGTACTTAGTTACTTTACATCACTGTGTGTGTGTTAGGGTTTAACACCGGGAATCCCGGGATGCGGGAATCCCGGGATTCCCGAGGTTATTTACCGTCCCGGGAACTGACTTCGGTTCCCGGGATCCCGTTTTTTTTTTTTTTTTTAGAAATTAATACTAATTAGTAGAAAGGCCTATCTACAGCGCGGAGGAATTACTATTATAATTAGCCAAGTTACTTGCCGCGTTGCCGACCAGGGCAGGGTCCCATCGTCCCGTTGTGAACCAATATGGGACGCACTGAATGTAACAGTAATGAACAAAATAAAACACAAGTGGCCGTGATGCCCCATGCCTGCCCTGCGCACGCTGATTTCACCGTTTAAAACAGTAGACACCAGTTGACTAGTTGAGATTCAACATCAAGTGAAACGCTGCATAAGCAGTGGGTAGGTTTGATTTCGAGCCTATATTCCAGCTTAAAATGCGTGCAAGCCAAGCAATGCTTTTGATAGAGAGAGAGGAGAGACTGGAGAGAGAGAGAGAGAGAGAGAGAGCAAGAGAGAGCGCGTGCGAGAGAGAGAGAGAGAGAATTAGACCGATGTGGTCCGATTTTTTTATCATCATTAATGTAGCCTACCCTACCTACACTTGCATTTTAGAACGTTCAAACTACCATTTTACTAGAACTACCAGTAGAACAAGTGAACTGCACAACAGCTGTCTGTCTCATTGATTGTCAGTGGCAGCGCATGCATGTGCACATCAAAATCACACTACAAAACCCGACATTTGATCAACAACAAAATATAGATTAATACATTTGACAACATACAGTCAACATCCCAAAATGGAGTCTTAATATCCAGCAAGTAGCCTAAAATAAATTAATAACTGCAAACAATATCAAATCAATATCCTACAAAAGTAGAGATAAGCTGTGACCTCACCGGCGCTCTGATGGACAATAAATAAATAATCCTTTTGCAAATTCTCTTGTCAATAATGATACAAATGGAACGTTTATTTCAGCAGCTAGAGTTTGACATTGTTTGAGTGCGTTTTGGGTGCACAGCGCAGCTCCTCGTTTAAGTTAATTGTCTTCACCCGCTGCTGCGTAACAGGGCAGATCTCCGCCAGGGCACTATATTATATTTATATATTATATTTATATGATTTAAAAAATCTACTTAAGTCATTATTAGTGCAAGTTCATAGGTGGACACAATAGGGACATTTGGGCACCTCAATATAAAATTGGCTATTTAAATATCTACATATAAAAGCATTTTAGTGGGTACTTCTTTTTTTTTTACCCTTTAACGGGAATTCCCGGGAAGCCCGGGAAAAGGTCTGAAAATTCCCGGGAATTAAATTTAGATATTTCCCGGAAAATGTTAAACCCTAGTGTGTGTGTGTGTGTGTGTGTGTGTGTGTGTGTGTGTGTGTGTGTGTGTGTGTGTGTGTGTGTGTGTGTGTGTGTGTGTGTGTGTGTGTGTGTGTGTGTGTGTGTGTGTGTGTGTGTGTGTGTGTGTGTGTGTGTGTGTGTGTGTGTGTGTGTGTGTGTGTGTGTGTGTGGGATGTAGTTGAGAAGATGCAGGATAAGTGCATAGAGGGATATTAGTAGAGACTGTAAAAAAAAAAGGAACACTGGATGAAAGTACCAGCCTCCTCCATGGTTCTCAAAGTGGGGTCCGAGAACCCCCAGGGGTCCTTGAGGGGGGTTCCAGGGGGTCCCCAGCAGAGTAGTACCCGTTGTACCGCTTGTCAGTCTGTCTGGCGTCCCTTTTTATGCCCATATATATATATATATATATATATATATATAGTGAGATCTCTGTATATGTCTGCCCTTGTCCCTTTAACTCATCCACTGCCAGAGTAAATTAATAAATAAAGCCCAGACTGCCAGCGATTTTTTCGATTTTCTTCCTTTTCAAGTAGTCACAGAATATTTATCTCCAGTATGATCGACCCCATGATGGTGTCACTGTTTGGCTAGTCAAAACGCATGGAGAAAAAAAAACTATGTGGTGGAAAAGTAACATTACTCAAATACTGTACTTAGGCAGTGGTGGAAAAAGTACTCAAATGTTTTAATTAAGTAAAAGTATCAATACTGCAATGTAGAAGTACTCTGTAAAAGTCTGGAATTAAACATTTACTTGAGTAAAAGTGACATCTGCTATTTCAGAAGGAAACATCTGCTGGGCCAACAGCAGGCTGAAAGCTCTCAGAGTTAAATTAACACTGATTTCACGATATAAATTGGGGTCCCAGAGAGCATTAAATGGGGGTCCGTCGCCTAATCCCCTAATGCATGTCAAACTGGGGGTCCTTGAAATTAAAATTGTTGAGAATCACTGAGCCATAAAAATCTTCTCTTGTGGGGGTCCCGGGCATATCGTTTCAAAACGGAGTCCGTGGCCAAATACACATTAATCTAGGGGTCCTTGAAATGAAAAAGTTGTGAGAACCACTGTTTTAGATCAAAGGATATCAAGTGGCCGTTCCGTTGCTATGGGGACCATGGCTTGGAGCGTCATGTCTGTCTTTGCCCTTGATACGCACGCGCACAGCACACGCACACGTGCACACACATACACACACACACACACACACACATGCGCGCACGCGCACACACACGCAAGCACGCACATGCACACACGCGCACACGCACATGCGCGCATGCACACTCACAG
The DNA here is from genome assembly GCF_963280865.1 of Gymnoscopelus braueri. Classification (NCBI taxonomy): domain Eukaryota; kingdom Metazoa; phylum Chordata; class Actinopteri; order Myctophiformes; family Myctophidae; genus Gymnoscopelus; species Gymnoscopelus braueri. Next base: position 40,356,391 of record NC_137616.1, on the reverse strand, counting down.
CTGTGTTTTGTGGCTTCTGGACATGTTGCATCTCTCTCTCTCTTTCTTCCTCACTTTCTCTTTGTCACTCTCAGTTACTTCCTCTCCTGTATCATTATCACTCTCTTTTATTATCACTTTCTCTCTGTCTGTCTGTCTCTCTCTCTGTTTGTCTCACTCTTTCTCTCTTTCACGCCCCTACATCATTCCCTATCTCTCACACCTCTTCTCTCTCTCTCTCTGTCTCTGTCTCTCTCTCTCTCTCTCTCTCTCTCTCTCTCTCTCTCTCTCTCTCTCTCTCTCTCTCTCTCTCTCTCTCTCTCTCTCTCTCTCTCTCTCTCTCTCTCTCTCACACTCTCTTTCCCCACGTCTGTCTTCAGCTCATGCATCACCCGTTTTATGGCTTGTGTGTGTGCGCGCGCCTGTGTGTGTGTGAGATAACACAGTATTGAAATTTGAATAGGATTATGGCATACGGCCGTTGCCAAGGATGACCGCAGTTGGCTTTTTCTTCCCATTTCCGCCCGGCGACCCAGAAGTTAGAATGGTGTCACTGTTTGGCTAGTCAAAACGCATGGAAAAAAACAACGTGGTGGAAAAGTAACATTACTCAAATACTGGTACAATTTAGTTTGTACTTTTACTTGAGTATTTCCATTCCGTGATGCCCTCGTGTCTTAGTGAAATGGCCTCGAGTTAAAACTGTGCTTTGACTGATTTTATTTCCATCCACACCAAATCGCTTCACCAAAAATAGCCGATCTACAAGGTCAAAACGTGGTGCCGTACATCTGCTATTTTTGGCAAATGTTTCCCTACATTAGTCAAGTGGTTAAAAACTTCTATTCCACTCACTACATCCCAGAGGCAAATATTGTACTTTTATTTAAGTTTTGTTTTACTCCACTACAGTTATTTGACAGCTTGATTTACTGATTACTTTGCAGAATTTATATTATTTATACACATTAACACACATTATTACTATTTGAAAATAGCCAATCTTGTAGATTAGACCTTTAGCTATAGGTTTACGGTTTTGGGTTGGACTACCGGGGCTCAGGGGTAGAGAGTGGCCGGTAGAGCGGCCGGATGGCAACCGTGAGGTTTCCAGTTCGATCCCGGGCTCCCCCAGAGTGTCGAAGTGTCCTTGAGCAAAGACGCTGAACCCTTAATTGCTCCCGATGAGCAGGTTGGTGCCTTGCATGGTTTCCTCCGCCATCGTTGTATGAATGGGTGAATGTAAAAATGCACAATCTATGTAAAGCACTTTGGATAAAAATTACCATTTACCATTTAGTTACGCCTGGTTTATAGCTATATGCACCAACTCAGTGGCCTTGTGGTTAGAGTGTCTGCCCTGGGATTGGGAAGTTGGGAGTTCGATCCCCGGTCGGTTCATACCAAAGACTATAAAAATAGGACCCAATGCCTCCCTGCTTGGTACTCAGCATAGCGTCTTGTCCAGCGGGTGTGCTTTTACATAATGGCTTGGGGGTGTAGTACTTGTATATATATCCTGGAACTGTTTTCCAGACCTGGAAAAGGTTTGGAATGTATAAAGTGTTCTGGAAAATGATTTGGCTATGCATTCACTCACCTGCCAACATGTACGCATGTTGCGTAGCAGGCCTAGCATTTTCCCATCAAAGTACACGGGTACGATGTGTCCCTCTAAAGCAGTGGTTCTCAAACCTTTTCATGTCAAGGACCCCCAAATTGATATATATATATATTTGTCCACGGACCCCCATCTGAAAATGTTTTAAGCCAGGGACCCTCAGAAGATAAAATTTGTCTTAAAAAATGCAAAATGTAAAGAAAAAAAGATTTCAAGATTTTTCAAAAACAGCAGATCTACAAGCTCGCAGCACGGCACAAAGTGACGCGCTGTGAGCTTGTATATCTGCTATTTTTTTTAATAACCAACTTATAGATGGATAAAGTGGTTAAAATGATTGTGACGCTACATTAACTACTTTTGCTGGGGACCCCCTGGAACCACCCGAAGGACCCCCACTTTGAGAACCAATGCTCTAAAGCACGCAGAATTACAAGCCGACGACGTGCCGGTCGTTCATTGCGTTTATCTCTCCCCCTCGCTCTGTGCGGTGCTGTGTGTGTGCGTGTGCAGCTGTTGTTTGCCATCCATATGCAGCTTCCGCTCGATTGGCTATAATAGCTACCGTCCCATAGCTCGTGGTTCTCAACCTTTTTCAGGCCGTGACCACCCAAAATAATCACATTTAATTTGAACCGGGCACCCCACACCCTGATAAGCACTTGGAATTGTAGGAGTTGAGGCATTACATTTAGTTTGACTCGGTTTCCACAGATAAGTATTGTGGAAAATAGCTCACAATGCCTCTTTCTTATATCATTTGACAATTCGGCCAATGTTTGACCAGTTTGTTGATTACTTTTTATACAGTAATGGACCTTTTTTCTTTCTTTTTTTCTCCCTCGTTTTATTTTTAAGTATTAATTAAAGGTCTTAAAAGTCCTTAAATTGTCACTTAACTGTCATCTGGGAGTGGGGACCCCCCCCCAAAAAAATCATGTGGGGACCCTCCTGGGGGTCCCGACCCACAGGTTGAGAACCACTGCCATAGCTGGACGGACAGCTTGTGTGGGAACCCTGTATATCAGTGGTTCTGAACCAGCGGTCCGGGGACCACCAGTGGTCCTTGGGGGGGGTTCCAGGTGGTCCCCAGTGAAATTACTTAACATAGCGTCACAATCATTTTAACCACTTAGCTTTGGCTATTCAAAAATAGCAGATATACAAGCTCATAGCGCGGCACCGAGTGCCGCGCTACGAGCTTGTAGATCTGCTATTTTTGAACTATCTTGAAAATGTGTGCATATCCTTGAATGTATGTATATTTTTTAAAGCGAACATTTTTAACTGAAATCTTTGCTTCTGGGGGTCCCTGGCACAACACATTTTCAGATGGGGGTCCGCGGCCAAATGTATATCAATTTAGGGGTCCTTGGCATGAAGAAGGTTGAAAACCACTGCTGTATATCAATGTGCCTCATGCTATAACAGCAGGAGATAGGCTCCTGCCTCCTATGGGCCACATATGGCTCGGCAAGGCCAGGCTTCTTTGCACTCCGGTGTGGTCTGTTAGATCAGCTGTTTTCGGCTTTAAAGTTTGGGTCAAAAATGTTATGGCGTTCATAATATCACCGTTCTCAAATGTTGTTGTCCTCACAAGTATAGTAATACAAACGTGCGTGCGTGCGTGCGTGCGTGCGTGCGTGCGTGCGTGCGTGCGTGCGTGCGTGCGTGCGTGCGTGCGTGCGTGCGTGCGTGCGTAGCTTCGTTGCTGACTACAGTAGTGTGATAGAATTAGTTGCCGTGGTTTCGTTTCCGCCTTGTTCTTCATGCAAATTATGCCTTTGTCTCATTCTGCAGCCTGCACACTTCCTGTTCAGGGTGTGTGTGTGTGTGTGTGTGTGTGTGTGTGTGTGTGTGTGTGTTTGTGTGTGTGTGTGCGCATGCACTTGCACGTATGTGTGTGTGTGAGAGAGGGAGAGAAAGAGGAGACAGAGAGAGAGAAAGTGATTTTTTAAATAGTAAGTGTGCGTGCATGTGTGTCGGCGTGCCTGCGCGCATGTGTGTGTGTGTGCGTGCCGTGCGCGTGCGCATGCGCTTGCAGGTGTTTGCTAGTTGGGGTCAAATTCAGAGTCACCACAGTGGAATTCGGTCCACAATAGAATAGATAACCCGCTGCTCTGAGTATTGAATTGATTACCATGCACTGCGGCCCCATGGCGCTCAAACCATTTGGTTTCCTATTAACAATAGTAATATGAAAAGTACTAATTCAAACACATACTCCATACCGCTTCTGTCAGGTGGAAAACTCATATGTACCAAAACTTTTCAGAATTCAAAATAGCAAAAATAGCCGATCAGCTATTTTTGCTACTCTTGTGTGACACTGTAGTCTGATGAGAAATAAGCAAAATAAACAGAGAAGTTAAAATATGTAATCTGTATTGTAATGTAATCTGAAGACTCCACCTTAGCCCGTAGCACTTAACCCAGTAATGACGACAATGCATGCAGACGTAACCCTGGTCATTGGTTCTCATGTTTTTTTGTCACTTAGGTGTGTTTTCTTCTTGACCACAAGGTAACTTAGATAGCGTGTCATTTAAACAGATGCTATAGGTTCATTGTTTACCTGGTATCCTAATCGTGTCAATGTACAGATTATTATTTTGATAGTGTTTAGTCTAAATTGTAAATGGGAGATAAGAGGTTTCTGACACATGATCCGATGGTGTCAGAGCCGTGGCTGAGGGATGTTTTTGATGAGCTCTCTGCCCAGTGAATGGATTTCACGCTCATAATACGCTGAATGGACGGACATTAACCAAGGTTGTCGTCGGTGGTAGCCATAGCAACCGCACCTCGCGATTACAGAGAGGGACCGACGAGGCGAAGGTTCTCTAATATGAATCACATGCAATGGAATAGTCCGGTTTTTAAAAAAGGGATGGAGAAAGTATACTGTATAGTGGTGCTATAGGGCAACGGACGGAAAATATATCGAAACCGATATTTAGAACCGAATAACTAACTGACTTAATCTTGCGGAGGTTGTGGGTTCTAATCCACCGTGGTGCATCTGGCTTTGTCGAACAGGGAGTGCTGGGAGGGAGGAGTAGGACGAAGCCTCCACGTCCTCCTGGTGGGGGCTCCTTACTGGCAGGTGAGTCTGAGTAGGATACAACAGCAGTGACACAACCAGTGGTGATTTTGACAGCAAATTTGTATTTAGTTTTAGTCATAGTCTTTTGAATACAATTCCATTTAGTTTTTGGTCATATTTTAGTCATCGGAAATGTTTTAGTTTTTGTCTAGTTTTAGTCGACTAAATATCATAAGATTTTACCGCCAAAATACATTTCAGTCGACTAAATCAAGTAGATTTAGTCGACTAAAATGTATCTTGGCGGTGCCTTGATGGCGTCGTAACGGCTGATTTTACACTTGGTTGCACTCTGAAAATAGCAGATCTACAAGCTCACAACGCGACGCGTTGTGAGCTTGTAGATCTGCTATTTTCAGAGCGCAACACCCGAGCGCAACCTAACATAAAATGACTTGTCTTTTAGTTCTACTGCATCTCTTCTCCACTAGTCCCGCCCTAATATTTTAGTCTAGTTTTTATTTGTTGACGAAATTGTCAGTATATTTTAGTCTTAGTTTTAGTCATCGTAGCTTTGTTTTTCTTTAATTTTTGTCAGTGAAAAAAGGTAATTGACAAACATTTTTCGTTATAGTTTTAGTCGACAAAATCAACACTGGTGACAACAACACACGTGTGTGTGAGGAGGAATCAATTGGCATAACTAAATTGGGGGAAAGGAAAAAATCTAATAATCGAGGGGTAGGTTATGCTTTTCTTTTTTCAAACAACGCAAACAGTTTCTTATAGTTTTTTCTTCTTTTTATATAATCGAATAAATCGATTATGTGATTAACCACTGTGATAACCACTTATGTAATTTTTTGTGGTATTTTCACTTTACTGGAGTGTTTCCAATTTTCAATACTTTTACGCCACTACATCTCACGGGCAAATATTATACTTTTACTCCAGTACAATTATTTGGAAACTTTAGTTACGATAGATACTTTGTAGATTTTGATTATTATTACAAAACATACATTAACCACTTCAGACCTATATACAGTTCGGCCACTTGAAAATAGCCGATCTACAAGCTCACAATGCGTCGCGATGCGACGCATTGTGAGCTTGTAGATATGCTATTTTCAAAAGATTTGTATACATTTGAAAACTTGTCAAATGGGATTAATGCGGTATTATACCTTGTATTGTGCTTCACATTTTCCCATGGACCACCTATAATTTTGGCATGGATGGACCGCTGGTTGAGAAACGGTACATTACACAACAACGGATTGGAACCGATGTTATAGTACACACCACTACATCTAAATGTACTTGTGCATTGTATGGGGTACACTTGTGCAGTGTTCCCATTGGGAATGAACACATATCATCTTAATGTGTGCTCTTAAGGCCGAGGGAAGAGTGTGGAGTGGAGAATTTGAACTATGAGTGTGCACTTCCTTGTGCTCCCGGGGATTTGGGGATGTTTATCCTTTTGGAATGTGAATGGAATTCACAATTTAGAATGTATGCATTTTGGAATTTATAGTGTGCACCCTACTCCGGAATTTAGGCTTCTATAAAACTCCTCACTGCTATTATGTGCGCTAGGGAGCAACTTGGGCCACTAGTTTATTTTTCTAGGAAGGAGGGAAAAAAAAGGAAATGTTTATTAGTATGAGGTTAGGTTTATAGGCATAGTTTTTGTGAGGTTACGGTTAGGTTTAGGCATCAGTTCTGTGAGGTTAGGGTTAAGGTTCAGCTTTAAAACAACATAATTATGTGTAAGTTATTTTTTAAAGCAAAAACTCCAGTACTTTAACTCAAGTGCAAATTTGACAGAGCAACTGTCACTTGTTGTGGAGTTATATTTGACCAGGAATATCTATACTTTGACTCGAGTACAGGTCATTCGTTGAGTACTTTGTCCACCGCTGTTGGTATGGAACAAGCGAGTCAGGGAGGCCCGGGCGGGCGCTGAGTCATGGACCGATGACTTCCTCTCCAGGTTGACACGGGAGCAGCGGCATCGTTATGAATGGAACTTCTATACATTAGTGTCTGTGACTCATTGAACTGAAGCTCATAACGATGTGACCGACACACGATGACTCATACCGAAGCTCATATCGAGGTGTGACTGACAGGGTGCGTGCGTGTGTGTGCGCGCGTTGTCTCCTCTTTTCTCTTCATCTTTGCTTCCCTTCCCCGTGCATTACCTCATGATCTCTCTTTCTTTATACTCACTCTCCTTCCACCTCATCTTTCGCTCTCTCTCTCTCTCTCCCTCTCTCTCTCCCTCTCTCTGTCTCTCTACCTCCCCTCATCCCATTCAGCATCCCTCGTTCCATTTGTCTCTCTGCATCTTCCTTCATTTTTCGCACATTATGTTTCCTCTCTCAATCCCTGTCTCTCCTCTCTCCCTCTCTAAATTTTCAAAAATGTGTTTATTGTAACATCTTGTGTATGAGTACACACATTTTGTTGTGGTTCCTCAGACATTATAGCAGCAATCACATTAATAATAATAATATCAACAACAACAACAAACAACGACCAAAAAGGATTAATCAAAGAATAGCTGAAATATTAAAAAAATTACAGTTTAGTCTTTGGTCCTAGGCTGGCGCTAACCCATTAAGACATTAAGACCCATTAAGACACAGATGCGTATCTATGTCATTTTCAGATTTCTTTGGGTATTCAAAAAATAGCAGATGAGCTAAATCTTTTTTTTTTTTTTTTATCGTGAAAATGTGTGCAAATCTTTGAATATATTGTAAAGCAAACATTTGTAAAAAAAAAAAACGTCTCAAAATATTTAGATCCATGGACCTCCAAAAAAGATTTGAGTTACAAATGTTTGCTTTAAAACTATATGTATTCAAGGATTTGCACACATTTTCACGATTTAAAAAAAAATAGCAGATCTACAAGTGCGTTCCCAGATTGAATGGGTTAAGGTGCTTGAACGTGCTGTGTGCGACATTCTTACTCCTGGATTATAAACATCTATTTACACGTATGTATGTCTGTGTCTATTATAGAAACTGTAAAGTGTCTCCTTCTCTCCTTTCACTGTATCTCTCTCTCTCTCTCTCTCTCTCTCTCTCTCTCTCTCTCTCTCTCTCTCTCTCTCTCTCTCTCTCTCTCTCTCTCTCTCTCTCTCTGTACAAAAGGGAGCTTTCATTGGCGTGGCTCAGGCAGGCAGACGAGGACAAATCCCTCTTCCTTCCTCCCTCCCTCCCTTCTTCCCTCCCTCCCTCCGTCGCCTCTCTCCATCCCTCCATCCTGTCTGTCAGAGAGGAACAGGTGGCTTCTCTCTGCTGTGCCATCTGATGGCCTTCTGCTAGAGAGAGAGAGTGAGAGAGAGAGAGAGAGAGAGGGAGAGGACAGGGGACAGACTGATATATCGATCGTTGCTGTCAGGCAGAAACCTCTTTTATCTTCTAACTTTTACATACGACAGCGTCACACAAATGCATCCAAAGTAGCATTATCCACAAGCTTGTAGATCTGCTACTTTGGCTGTTTTTTTATTTGAAGAGAGAGAGAGAGATTGTGAGGATGAGAGATGGAGGAGGCGCAGCAGGTGATCAATTTGAGCCAATTGAATGGAAGTTTGGTGGAGTCGAGGACTCATTCACAAACACGCACGCACACACACACGTACATACGCATGCACACACACACACACACTCTTGCATGCACACGTACACACACAAACAAACCCACACACAGTTCACAGCAATTTTGTGCCCACATGGCAGTGACATCATTTCCTGTCCACACATACACACACACACACACACACAGGAACTTTGGAGCTATAAGTGAGTGCTCAGAGTTCTTCAGAATCTTCACACACTCTGTGTGCATGTGTGTGCGTGTGTGTGTGTGTGTGTGTGTGTGTGTGTGGGGGGGGTGATACATCACGTCAACTGGTGCTTTCGTTCAAAACTTTGACAAGATGCATGACTTCCCACTCCCGCTCCTCTCCTCTCAGTGTTTTCTTTAAGCTCTCTTCCTCTCTCTCTCTCTCTCTCGCTCTTTCTAATCTATATAAGCTGATCCCATCATTTGGAATATTGACATATTTTGTAGAGACAGTGGCTTCGGCTTGTTCTCTTTATCCGCAAGGATTATATGGGGTTTTCTTCTCTCTTTTTTTTTGCCGCTGTTGCTATAGCTAGCAGCAAACACCAACCACTCACTATATTTTGTGGCATTAAGACTGATTAGCTAAATTCTAGCCATCGCGTGGCACTCACTCACTCACTCACTCACTCTCAGGGTATTAACCCATTAAAATCGGGAACGCATCTGTGTTGCATTTTAAGATTTCTTTGGCAATTAAAAAATAGCAGATATACAAGCTATGCACTTGTAGATCTGCTTTTTTTTTTTATCGTGGAAATTGTGAATATATGTTTTAAAAGGAACATTTTTAACTCCGATCTGTGCTTCTGGGGGTCCCTGGAACAACATATTTTGAGTTGGGGGTCCGCGGCCAAATACATATCATTGTGGGTGGTCCACTGGTCCTTGACATGGAAAAGTTTGAGAACCACTCGTATAGCGACATACGTTTTTCAGAAAACGGTTAGGATTTAAAAGAAATTTGTAGAATTCCTAGAAGCAAAGATTTGAGTTACAAATGTTTGCTTTAAAAATATATACAGTATATTCAAAGATTTGCACACATTTTCAAGATTTTTCTAAAAAAAAGCAGATATACAAGCTCGTATCCGCGCTATGAGCTCGCTTGATCTGCTATTTTTGAATAGCCAAAGAAATAAAAAAATGACACACAGATGCTTTTCCCGGTCTCGATGGGTTAAGGCTTAAAAGTGAGCGCTAGCTAGCACCTTGCAATTGCACATCCATCATATGACTCGCGGGGGATTAGCCGGCACTAACGATGGTTAGCGCTCAACCAGCCTGGCGGTCGGAGAATTTGCATTAGCACTGACTGAGCTCCCCTTTGCTCCGGAGCCTCATCAAAGACAGCCATGTGTAAATCTTTACTGATGCAGTCAGGGGGTTTAAAAACATTTCAGTATTTTATTTAAAATGTTTTGCCTGTTTTTTCCTTTGCCAACCTGTAGTGCTATATAGCAGCGGTTCTCAAAGTGGGGTCCGCGGCGGGGACCCCCAGGGGTCCTTGGGGAGGTTCCAGGGGGTCCCCAGCAAAATGTGTTAATATAACACCAACAATCATTTTTTACTTTTTATGCTTTGGCTATTCAAAAATAGCAGATATACCTGCTCATAGCGCGGCACTCAGTGCCGCGCTATGAGCTTGTAGATCTGCTATTTTTCAAAAATCATGAACATTAGTGAATATATATATATATTTTCCAAGGAAACACAAATCTTTGGTTCTGGGGGTCCCTCCCTGGCACAACATATTTACAGATGGGGGTCCACGGCCAAATATATATCAATTTGGGGGTCCCTGGCATGAAAAAGTTTGAGAAGCACTGCTATATAGACACATTTTTGACACATACTTGCATTTTGAAGTTAAACATTTTGAACCTGATTTGGGTAAAGGTGACGCACCATTATGGAGCGGCAGTGGCTCAGGGGTAGAGTGGCCGGTAGAGCGGCCGGATGGAAAACAAGCCCAATAGACTAGTAGTCAGGGGATATTAGCAGAAAGATTTCCAATCTTGGAATAAATTCCTTACCAAAAGAAATCTTCACCAATGTGTTTGTAAAGGTGTCTAGTAACACATCTCACAAAGACTGAAATTCAGTTTCCCTAGGAGAATTTTTGACAGCTGCTGAAAGTTGGGGTACCCACCATTTCCCTGCATTTCCATGCAGGGCAAAAAAAATCTAATTTTAATTCTGTTTTAAGTAGCATGTGAGGGGTCAAACTAGGGTGTTTTTATGATTCTGAATCCATTGCAAGCATTTGTTTTGCACCAAAACCACTCCTTGGGCTAAAAACAGCTCAATCTCAATGGGCTTTTTACACAAAAAGTATACCTGGACAAGGATGGCTATGGCCGTTAGCCGATAAAAACACCATAGATTGACCCCTCACATGCTACTTAAAACAGAATTAAAATTAGATGGAAATGCAGGGAAATGGTGGGTACCCCAACTTTCAGCAGCTGTCAAAAATTCTCCTAGGGAAACTGAATTTCAGTCTTTGTGAGATGTGTTACTAGACACCTTTACAAACACATTGGTGAAGATTTTTTTTGGTAAGGAATTTATTCCGAGATTGGAAATCTTTCTGCTAATATCCCCTGACTATAGGCCACACGAGCACTTTAAACCTATATACTGTATATCTACAAGCTCACAACGCGTCGTGAGCTTGTAGATCAGCTATTTCCCGAAAATCGTGAAATTAAATGTGGAATAATATTTGGAAGATTTTTTAAACAATTTAACAACACAAATCTGGTACGGGCCCCCTGGCTCAAAACATTTTCAGACACATATATTAATTAGGGACACATATACATTTTGGGTTCCATGACATGAAAATATTTGAGAACCACTGGTTTAAATAATGATAAAACAATTTGAAGCATGAAAGCCCAAATAAGCAACTACACTTAACACATTGGGTGCCAGCATTTTATAATAACAGATTACGTTCGGTGCCGAAATCTCACCGTTGAGCTGCGCAGCGCTGTTTAAACTGTAGACTCCACGACGTGCATTCCATGTGAAGAAAAGCATGCCTCCATTTTGCCCGATGGTCCTGGCTAACGCCTGGAACGATAACATCTCTCACGCGAGTAACAATGGCGGAGCGATCGTGCATACAAAATGAGTCGTTTTCCCCAGCGTAAAAAGTTTCGGAGTTATAGGGGTTTTAGAGAAGGAGATAGAACGGAAGCGGGTGGGAGCCATGTTTTTTGACACGGTGATCCATCTGTCCTCTCCTTCTCAGAATCACCACGGGTGATTCCAGAGCAGCTGCTCCAGCCCCTCCCGTGTGGAAAAAACGGAAAAAACTAAAAGACTGAAAACACGGTTCAGACAGTGTTCGGCACCAAAGCGCTACTCTGTGAAAACACGGTTCAGACCGTGTTTGGCACCCGATGTGTTAAGAAACAAGCCCAAAAAAAAAACGCAACCCGCAACTAGCAATATTTACAAGCAACTTAACAGAAAAAGAAACCCAAATCCGCTTATAATAAGCGGACATGGCAACACTGTTCTGGGGTCATGGTTAACGTCTACTCTGGCTTTTGTGTGCACCCCAGACAGTTTTAAAGTTGTTTGATTAAATATTTATTTATTTGATATTTGTTTGATCAAACACTCTATAAGCCTATTATTCAACTTCAAACTATGTGCTAGACTCATTGAAAACACACACAGCCCTGGTTCGGTTGCCTGACATTATTTCCTTCTAATGAACGGGGAGACCTTCACTTTTCGATCGGTTATTTCATGCACTTCATTGAATTCAAGGAAAACACTTACATAATGAAATAACTAATACAAAAATTAAGGTTTTGGTCTCCATTCATTAGAAGGACCAGGACCAAGGATGTGTGTTTTCAATTAGTCTAATCAAATGAATATCAAATATAAAAAGCAACATTTAATCAAAGCATGAAAGCAACTTAAAAACACACAAAAGTCAGGGTAGATGTCAAAATGACCCCAGAAGTGAAAGTCCCCTCTTTAAGCCATCAAGACCAGGAACGAATCTGTGTCATTTTAGAATTTAGCTATAACCATTATTTTTATACTTTGGGCTATTCAAAAATATCAGATTTACAAGCTCTGGAACATTTGTGCAAGTCTTTGAATATGTATATTTTTAAGCGAACATTTGTAACTCAAATCTTTGCTTCTGGGTTGGGGGGGGGCATATTTTCAGATGGGGAGTCCGCGGCCAAATACATATAATAATTTGACATGAAAAGGTTTGAGAACCACTGATATCATAGCAACATGTGGTTTTCAGGAAACTGTTAGGATTTAGAAGACATTTGTAGATGTGTTCCCGCTTTGAGTAGGTTAAAGCCTTGGTGAGTATTGACCTGATATAGCCTGTAGTTGCCACTCTGGCATGGCGTATGGCCTCCGACCACAAGCCCATTATGTGGTTCCATGACCACATTCTAGATACAAACCAATAAGCGATGGCACTCGGGTGGCGCGGTGGTGAAGTGCCTGCCCACCACCACAGAGGTTGTGGGTTCAAATCCAATTGTAATTGCAGTGTAAAAATGCTACATGCAAAGCTATCATGCAAGTCATTCATCCACCTAGTCTTCTGTTTGTTTGTATTTCCTATTGCTTTCTACATGTCACACCTGCTTGTCCCTCAATCAATCACTTTCCCTCAGTCACAGTCTTTCGAGTATTCCTCTCGTTTGTCTTTCCCAGTGTTTTTTTTAATTACTTTTACTTAAGGAAAAGTGCCATATTATATAAAGTAATACAAAATGGACATACTCAAGTACCTAAAGGTCCATCATATTTGTCTACTCCAGTGGTTCTGACTCAAACTTTTTCATGTGAATGACCCCCAAAATGATGATGTATTTGGCTGCGGACTCCCATCTCAAAAGTATTTTGTGCGAGGGTTTTAAAAAAAAAATAGCAGATATACAAGCTCATAGCACTCGGTATACCGCGCTATGAACTTGTATAATATGCTATTTCTGAATAGCCAAAGTATACAATAATGGTTAAAGTGGTTAAAATGATGTGTGACACTATATTAACACATTTTGCTGGGGGACCCCCTGGTACCCCGCCAAGGACCCCTGGGGATCCCCGGACCCCCACTTTGAGAACCACTGGTCTACTCGGTCTGTGTCTCAGAGGAGGGCTGTGGACAGTTCAGAAACCCGCCTACCAGTGACGTCATCGATGGGGAATCCAAGCTAATAGAAACGGCAGGCTGCTATAATGGACGCCATTGTTCTCGCATTAATGACAGATAAAAGTTAGCTTGTCGATCGGCTAAAATAGCCGATCTACAAGCTCACAACGCCTTAATATTTTAGTTAATATTTTACCGCGCTTCTCTTCTCCATCAATCACTGACGTTACCTTTCATGCTTCCTTCTCATCATCTTCTCTCCTCTCCTTCTCCTTTCCTATACATCCTCTGTACTTTCCTCTCTTCTCTCTCTCTCTCTCCTCTTTGAAGATCTGTCTATCAGACTTAATCCTCTCCCTGTCATTTATCCCTCTCCTCTCCTCTCCTCTCCTCTCCTCTCCTCTCCTCTCCTCTCCTCTCCTCTCCTCTCCTCTCCTCTCCTCTCCTCTCCCTCTTCTCTCCCTCTTCTCTCCTCATCCTGCCAACAAATAATTGTATACTCCAAAAGAACAAACATATATATGTGTCCTCCTTTTCTGTATAAAGATGTTGAGAACAGAGACAATAACTCTCTCTCTCTCTCTCTCTCTCTCTCGCTCTCTCTCTCTCTCTCTCTCTCTCTCTCTCTCTCTCTCGTTAGACTTTTAACTGACAAGTCAAAGGCAGATATTAAAGGCTCTTTGATGTTCACTGTTTATTTTCCGAAAGCCGATCTACCTGATGTGTGTTCCCCGCTGTGACACGCGCACACACACACACGCACGCACGCACGCACGCACGCACGCACGCACGCACGCACGCACGCACGCACACACACACACACACACACACACACACACACACACACACACACACACACACACACACACACACACACACACACACACACACACACACACACACACACACACACACACACACACACACACACACACACACAGCTGTCATAATGTCCCTGTGTAGTGTCTAACAGAGAGGTCTAATATAACTGAGCTGCCAAGCACCATCACAGACGCTAACTACCGTGTGTGTGTGTGTGTGTGTGTGTGTGTGTGTGTGTGTGTGTGTGTGTGTTTTTTAAGTGCATGTAATATTTGTCAGGCAACTCAGCATGCGTAGCCGTAAGTTTTTACAATAATCTTTAGTTGTCTTTAAGTCTCCATTTGATGATAGTTTCAGCTAAGTACAGTATCATACCCCAAGGCAAAATATCACTATATACAGTTTAAGCTCCCCAGCTCTGTGTGTGTGTGTGTGTGTGTGTGTGTGTGTGTGTGTGTGTGTGTGTGTGTGTGTGTGTGTGATGTGTGATGTGTCATGACAGAAGTGCAAAAAAGCGCGCTGTCAGTCAACACTTAATCCCATCAAAAACATGTGGCATGTGTGTGTTTCGTCACACACACACACACTCGATTATCAAAGCCTCACACATACCAATATTGAATAGCATTGCTCATAATCTGTGTGTGTGTGCGTGCGTGTTGACTCAAATTCTACTGTAAATGTAGTCAGTTACCATAGGAACGGTTGGTATGTCAGTCAAGCCAGACATGGCTGAACTCAGGCAACCTCCCTCACCCTGTATAAATAAAGTTAAAACAACAATAACAACAATGGTTGACTCGACCCACATTGGTCTAACTTTGCTCTAAATTCGGAAAGAACACAAAAATATCTAAGTGAAATACCCACAGTCTTTTAGAAAGGCTATAGACTTACTAGAGTGGTTCTCAAAGTGGGTCATGGGGTCCTTGGGGGGGTTCCAGGGGGTCCCCAGCTAAATTATTGGTTGTTAGAAACCAAATGGACCCTTGCCAGTATGTAACTCTGACAGTGGAACCAAATGGACCCGTACACTGTCAGAGTTTTGGGGGTCCGTGGTCGAATGCATACAAAACTGGGGGTCCTTGAAATTAAGTAAAACAAAAAGTGTCTAAGTAACGTACACAGAAATATATCTTCTCTGTTCCAACCAATCCTAGCAATTGTAACCAAGTGTGAACAGCTTACATATTTAATCCAATTAGGAGAGTAACTCAAACAGGATACAGGATAAACTAGAAAAAGTGCTCATCGGAGCACAGGTCTCCGCCAGGTCAGGTAGGTTATTGTGTTCTCCTGGTGGCGCTATAATAGGCCAATGTGAAAAGGGTGCCATTTCTTCTTAGGCCTTTCACGGCAATCGGACACTGCATTCATGATTTGTGGCATTTTGTTCCAAAAATGTGTTTTGCTAAATTAGACCTGCTGGTGGCGCTATAACAGGCCAATTTGAAATGGATGGCATTTCTTCCTTGGCCTAGTGGGAATGAATGTGTGTGTGAAATTTCACGGAAATTGCAAGCTGCGTTCATGATTTGAGGCATTTTGTTAAAAACAGACCAATCCTGCAAACTTTGGAAGCCAACCTTAGCCAATCAGGATGGAATATGGGAAATCGGACAGATCCAGGTTGATCACATGACTATAGAGATACTGTGTACCAATTTGCATGATGTTTGGATACAATCTGTAGGAGTAATGTAAAAAAATGGGTTTTGCACAAATCGGCCTCATGGTGGCGCTATAACAGGCCCATATGAACAATTTGGGGCAGAGGTTCTGAATTGGTATCGAGGGAGTGTGTGTGCACAGTTTCGCAGCGAGCGGGCCAACGGTGCCGGAGATTAGCTGGTAACACACGGACAGGACACACACAGGGACGGACGGATGGACAGGGGGTAAAACATACTCTCTCGCCATGCCTTTCGGCCTGGCGGAGACAACAAATAGAATGAGAAGACTGAGCAGACACAATTGGAACTGGAACAGTATAAAATGTAGGCTGCCGAGTTGTCTCTCCCCACCTGAAAATGTCTTTGTTGGTTTATTAAAGCTGGAGAGACAGCAGTACAGTAACATGCATGTTATTTGAGAACAGTCAGATTCAAACCCAGGACCTTTGTAAGCTAACAGTGCAAACCACTCATCTACCTTGTGACACCATGTTTAGACCACTGTGCCACCATGTTTAGACCACTGTGCCACCCTGTGCCAGCATGTTTAGACCACTGTGCCACCCTGTGCCAGCGTGTAGACCACTGTGCCACCCTGTGCCAACATGTTTAGACCACTGTGCCACCCTGTGCCAGCGTGTTTAGACCACTGTGCCACCCTGTGCCAGCATGTTTAGACCACTGTGCCACCTTGTTTAGACCACTGTGCCACCATGTTAGACCACTGTGCCACCCTGTGCCAGCGTGTTTAGACCACTGTGCCACCCTGCCACCATGTTTAGACCACTGTGCCACCCTGTGCCAGCATGTTTAGACCACTGTGCCACCCTGTGCCAGTGTGTTTAGACCACTGTGCCACCCTGTGCCAACATGTTTAGACCACTGTGCCACCCTGTGCCAGCATGTTTAGACCACTGTGCCACCCTGTGCCAGCATGTTTAGACCACTCTGCCACCCTGTGCCAGCGTGTTTAGACCACTGTGCCACCACCCTGTGCCAGCGTGTTTAGACCACTGTGCCACCATATGCCAGCATGTTTAGACCACTGTGCCACCCTGTTTAGACCACTGAGCCACCACGTGCCAGCGTGTTTAGACCACTGTGCCACCCTGTAGCAGCATATTTAAACCACTGTGCCACCCTGTAGCAGCATATTTAAACCACTGTGCCACCCTGTAGCAGCATATTTAAACCACAGCACATATATTGTTGCTTCACATATGCATGTGAAGCAACACATTCTTCCACAAGGACAATCCTCCACATGGATGAATTAGCAGTGTGAAAGTCAGTATTAACTTAATACTAAGCTCAGGATTTAACGCTCAGCTGGCAGAGAAATGCTCCAACTTGCCCGTCCTCGCAAAGAATGTCTCTCCAGGATCAAATTGGTCCTTTTCGTTTTCCACTGAGCCTGACCAGCCTTCAGGAGGAAAAGTGTGCTTATGAATAAATGCATGGCGCCTGAAAAAGATGCAGCCTCCCACGAAGGGAAGAGAGAACGGGGCGAAAAAAGGAAACGCGAGTGCACGCGCGTGCATACATGCACGCACGCACACACGCACACACCCACACACACGTTGTTGGTATTGCTATACTTGCGAGGAACATGACATTTTTTAGGACAGAAATTGTATAAATGCCATTTTTAACCATATACTGCAAAGCTCACAACACATTGTGCTTCCTAATGTTAACGCTAAACCCAAACTGAATCTTTTCCTATTTGTAAGCCTAATTGTAAATAATTCTATATACTTGTGGGGACATTTCGCCCTCACGAGTAATACAAGTACGCACACACACACACACACACACACACACACACACACACACACACACACACACACACACACACACACACACACACACACACACACACACACACACACACACACACATACACATAGCAGTCTCCCACCACAGAAAGTAGGCTTGCCATCAGAGAGCAGGAGCTGAGCGCTGTAACATTTTTGACATGCCACAGAGCTGGCCCAGGATGATTTAAGGGGCTGAAGTTGGGGAGCGATGAAGATAAATTATACCGTTTGGTTACTGAGGGAATGCCACGGAGAGAGAGAGAGAGAGAGAGAGAGAGAGAGGAAGACACAAAAGCTGTTGGGTGCTCTCTCTCTCTCTCTCTCTCTCTCTCTCTCTCTCTCTCTCTCTCTCTCTCTGTGTGTTTGTATCACTATACTTGTGAGGACCAAATGTCCAGACGAGTTCAGAAGAATTAGAGAAATAAGACATAGTGAGGACCATTTTTCTGGTCCCCAAAATGATGTTTGCCCTATTTTATACGCAGTCGTGCGGCGATGTCACAGAGCGGCAAAATAGCCGATCTATAAGCTCACAACGCCTTGCAGCTTTTTGTCGATTTTAGACTTTCGCGTTAAAAATGCCAGAAATTTTTGAAAATGGCATTCATAAAATCACCTATCTAAAATGTGTGTGTGTGTGTGTGTGTGTGTGTGTGTGTGTGTGTGTGTGTGTGTGTGTGTGTGTGTGTGTGTGTGTGTGTGTGTGTGTGTGTGTGTGTGTGTGTGTGTGTGTGTGTGTGTGTGTGTGTGTGTGTGTGTGTGTGTGCGTGCGTGCGTGCGTGCGTGCGTGCGTGCGTGCGTGCGTGCGTGCGTGCGTGCGTGCGTGCGTGCGTGCGTGCGTGCGTGCGTGTTTTCTATAGCCTACTTGTAAGGGCCAGCCCAGATGTCCGCACAAGTAGTAGAATTTGAGAAACAGACATTTGTGAGGAACATGTTTCAAATGGTTGTTTTATGATGAAAAAATATTTTTGGTTTAGAATTAGAAAAAAAGATTCAGGTTGGGGTTATGGTTATAGGATGAGATATTTAGAGGTTAGATTTAGGGGCTAGGGTAGGAGTTGTGCCTGATTTATTCTTAAAATAGCCGATCTACAAGCCCACAACACGTCAAATCGTGATGCGTTGTGAGATTGTAGATCTGCCATTATTCAGCTGTTTTCAGACAATTTCGATGGTGTCCTAAAACGTGTGTGTCCTCACCAGTATAGTAATACAAACGTATGTGTGTGTGTGTGTGTGTGTGTGTGTGTGTGTGTGTGTGCTATCTGTGTTTGCGTGCGTCTCTGTGTGCTCGCTGTAAAACATTAGTTATGGGGAGTTCCCTACCAAAACACCATATGTGAGAAGAACCACAGTATACTGTACAGCATAAAGTACAGTACTGTCTCATTTACTATTGTCTCTCTCTCTGTCATGTTGGCATGCTACCGTGACTTACCGTCAGTGGTGGAAGAAGTACTCACATTTTGTACTTGAGTATAAGTAGTAATACCACAGTATAGAAATGCGCTGTTACAGATAAAAGTCCGGTATTCAAGATTGACTTCAGTAAAAGTACAAAAGTGTTCGCATTGAAATATACTGAAAGTAAAAGTACTCATTTTTTACCCGTTTAACAAGTTTCCAAATGTATAGAAATGCTTTGAAAATAGCAGAACTGCAAGCTAAGCCTGAAGTAAGTTGTGAGCTTGTAGATCGGCTATTTTCAAATAGCCTGTAACTATGCATAGAGCTGAAGTGGTTAATGTATGTTTTGTAATAATAATCAAAATCTACAAAGTAATTAGTAACTAAAGTTTTCAAATAATTGTAGTGGAGTAAAAAGTACAATATTTGCCTCTGAGATGTGGCGGCGTAGAAGTGAAAGTATTGAAAATTGGAAGTACTCCAGTAAAGTAAGAATTTCTCAAAAGTGTACCTAAGTACAGTACTTGAGTAAATGTACTTAGTTACTTTACACCACTGCTTACCGTAACTGCCTGTCTTTGTTACTATGCTGAAATTAGCACACCGCATCTTCTGGCATTCACCACTGACATGGCTTCCAAACATTTCCCAAAACTTCAATAATATTTATATTAGATTTGTTTTATTTAAACAATTCAATACCCTAATTCACAACACGTTGTGAGCTTGTAGATCAGCTATTTTCAGCTAAGACATTTGGTGTGGAGGGAGAAAAACAAGGAGTGGGCCAAAGATTGAAACCAGTGTGAACTAGTGGCTAGTGAGTGGTTAAGTGGTTAACCTTGAACTTGAATGATTTGATGACGATTTAGTTGATTATGAAAAATAATCAATAATTCAGTAAGATAATCAATGAATCCCTATTTTGGATGTCATTGTAGAAGTAAGAAGAAAAAAGAACACAATGTGACACGCTGGATCAGCCGATTAAAAGAAGTGATCGATAGAATAATCGCTAAGAAAATAGTACTGGGGTCTTCAACAGGGGGGTCCTCAGAGTTAGCACAGGGGGGGCCGCCAAATCTTTGTGTGATAGGATTGATTTTTTTCTTTTTACATTAACCACTTGAACCCCAGCATCCCTATTCTGAGGAGAACTTTAGCATAAAAAATATCAGATCTACAAGCTCAGCTTGTAGATCGGCTATTTTCGGAGGTTACTCTCTCTTACACTCTACACCTAAGAGGTTAGGTGTAGAGTCAAAAAGAGCAGACCAGGCTAGTATAGAGTGGTTAAATGTCTGAAAAAGAATTAACATGAATCCTTTTCATGTTACGGTTTCATCTCTCTCAGCTAAGGGGGTCCTTGGCCTGGAAAAACGCTGAGGACCCCCACACTAGAAGGCTCACAACACAAAGGGAGCCACACTTTGGTGTCCCCCGGCCGCGACTCATGGAAAATCACTGACATACGATAGGAGTGTGTGCCGTGCGTTCCTTGCGGATGCGACGATGAGTGAGTGTGTGTATTTTTAGACGGCGGAGTGTCCCGAGCGGGAATGAAACCTCTTAACACCACCGCGGTGGGGTCTACCTACACCCCCCCCCCTTCCCCCCCCCCCCCATCGCCCCGGGGAGTGCTGCTGGGGGCCGTGCCAGGCAGCCTCTCAAAACAGTTTTTGTAACTGGGGACGATAATATGTTCTCCAACTTTCAACAACAACACGATGTGCTGGAGCTCAGGGCAGGGGGTCTTCAACAGGGGGTCCTGTGGAGTTACTACGGGGGGGGGGGGGGCATTATGGCCGACATTTGCCGACAATCGGGGGAACACTTGCCGAAAACAGCCGATCTACAGGCTTGTAGGTCGGCTATTTTCGGTGTAGAAGGGGAAAAAAGGACGTAGTCTAAGGTCAGGTTTACAGGGTTAGTTTAAGTATTGAGGGTTCAATGTCTGAAAATACTTATTAACATGAATCCAACATATTAATAGAAAACTCGGTTCCACAGATACATATTGTGAAAATTGCAGATCTACAAGTCGTGAGCTTGTAGATCGTCTATTTTAAAAATGTTTGCCTCTTTCTTGTATTATTTGACAATTTGGCCAATGTTTGACCGGTACTTTTGATGCAGTAATGGTCTTTTTTCTTTTCTTATGGTATTAAATTAACCTTAAAAGTCCTTAAATTGTCACTTCACTGTCATCTGGGGACCCCACCCCCCCACAAAAACAATCATGTGGGGACCCCCCTGGGGGTCCCGACCCACAGGTTGAGAACCGCTGCTCTACCATACAGATTGGTTAAAAATCATGTTTTATTCACTAAAGAAAGTCATGTATTGCAACTTTATCCTAGCTTTTTTCTCCAATGCTTGGTGCCCTGCCAACATTACTGGTAAAGCACTTCTAGCATCACATAGGCCAACAGTAGCAGAGCCTTTGTGCTAGTGTTAATTACATGGTAATTACTCCCTGCTCAATTAGTTTATACGATTAAGTAACCAATCAAGCTGCTGTTTCCTTGCCACTTACCTCTGAAAACACTATACAGATTTACAACTATACAACTATACAGTAAGATGGCGTTTTATTTGTATTTATTTAAGTGTATTTCACATCAATTCTATTACAGTGATATGACTTATATATAAGTTTTGTGTGTTGATCTGACCCACTGGTCCCATTAAAAGATTCCACATTTATTTGTAATTAACTACTTGACGCAAAGTATTCTTCATGGTATGACGGTGTAGCTAATCATCATAATAATACAAATGGCCCCTTAGGGGACCATTTGGTTCCACTTGTACAATCTCAGAGTTATGGGGGTCCTTGAAATGTTAGAGAACCACTGTGCTATATGGATAACAGAGCCTTCATTAGTGTCATTGGTAACACCTTTTATTAATAATTGATAACCTATTTTGGGCATGTCATTGTAGAAGTAAGAAGAAGTGAAAATATAGCCGATCTTCAAGCTCACACAGTCGATTAAAAGAAGTGATCGATAGAATATTACTGGGGTCTTCAACAGGGGGTCCGGGACCCCTAGGGGGTTCTCAGAGTTACACCCGCCCCTCTCTCTCTCTCGCTGGGCAGATAGTCAGGCGGTGTCAAAGCGTATACAGCGTTGATAACAACGCGAGGCTTGTCATTTATTTCCTTAAGTGTAGGTTTTTTGAGAGGAATGTGCTTTATCTGTATCTTTATGTGTTTTCCTTCCAGATGCCCGCAGGGAGGAGAGAGCCGAGGTGATGCTGGGGGATGGTGGTTGCTAAGCTACGGTAGGCTACAGTGCATCTGAGGTCACCGGCGGCAACAAGCTTGGTTCTCTCGCACACACACACACACGCACGCGCACACGCACACACACACACACACACACACACACACACACACACACACACACACACACACACACACACACACACACACACACACACACACACAGACAGACTTTATCCCTCCCTCTCTCCTCTCTCTCCACTTATACCTCGCTCTACATACCTTGACACACACACACACACACACACACACACACACACACACACACACACACACACACACACACACACACACACACACACACACACACACACACGCACACACAGGCACAGGCAGATGGGCCACCCAGCCTTTTTTTCATGTGTGTTCCAACATTTAACAAGGAGAGGGGTGATGCCCTAACTGCAACACCACAACCTGGGTGCGGTGAAGCAATGCTTAAAAAAAAC
>NC_137616.1:40320979-40330979 GCF_963280865.1 Gymnoscopelus braueri | reverse complement strand
CTTCTCTAGTGTGCCCCCTCTGTGCCCCCCCCCCCCCGAGCTGTCAGAGGACAGCTAAAGGTCACACACACACACACACACACACACACACACACACACACACACACACACACACACACACACACACACACACACACACACACAATAATACAATAATACAATAATACAATAATACATACAATAATACACGCGATAATAAACTTGTATACATAGCATAATTCAACTACTTTTCAATCTCTGTCTCTCTGGCCTTTCCTACTGTCTCACTAAAATAAATGTAATAATGAGTTGGCTGGCTCTTAAACACCACATAAATAAAGTCTAATATCAGTAGAATTAGCCAGTTCCTCGTGTCATTAGAAACGGCAATAAAACAAAAAAAATCCCCTATTTGTTTTTGTTTTTTAATTGTTTGGCAGCATCCAGACCTCACATGACTTATAGGCCTGCCTCCGATACATGTAAAAGAGGGCAAAGAGGAAAAACAAAGTAAACGAGTTGCTAGTAAGCTTCATGAGTCACCCTTCACTTCCCGAAGAACCGAGAGGGGAAAAAGAAAAGGAAAAAAAATGAAGGAAGTTAACAGATCCGGGATATGAGCTCCTGTAAACTGGAAGTTTGTCTTGAAAACATTGTTTGGGATTTGTGGGATTTTTTTGGGGGGGTTTTAGTTTTTTTGTAGCCTAATTGTTGTTGTTTTCCAGACATAAATCCATCATGGGAGACAGGAAATCTCACTTACCGTATACCGCCCGAGCCACTAGGATCAGTGTTGCCAAGTCTGCTTATTATAAGCGACTTTGGGCTTGTTTTGTCTGTAAAGTTTGTTTGGGGATTGCTTCCTAATGTTTAAGCAGTGGTTCGCAAATATTTTCATGTCAAATACACCCCCAAATTAATATTTGTCCGCAGACACCCCCCCCCCATCTGAAAATATTTTGTGCCAGGGACCCCCGTACTATTCCACATTATGTCCAAGATTCTTTTGAATATAGCAGATCTACAAGCTCACAGCGTGTCGCGATACGACGCGTTGTGAGCTTGTAGATCGTCTATTTTCAAATACTCGTATGTATATATTTCGTACGGTTTGATGTATATAGGTTTAAAGAGCTCATGTGGCCTAGTTGCTTCTTCTGGGCTTGTTTTCACAGACCTCGCGCAAACTGGCAACACTGCCTCCTCGTTGTAGCGAAGAACTCTGACATTTAATTTATTTTTGAAGGTGCTAGTAGCAACCGGTAGGGGACTGACGTTTCCGACATCTTCCTCTGAGTCTTTCTTTTGAAATATTGTACCTTTTACAGTTACCACAATTCTTGGAAAACTGTATTTCGTTGCTGTCAGGCAGAAACCAGCTAACTCCATTTTTCCGCTTTTGCATTTTTTCCCATAAATCAGTGCTATTGAACACCCTTTACGTCTGTGTGATGATTAAAAAAATATTGAACCAATGAAAAGTATTAAAAAGCGCTTCTGATGAAACCAGCTAACTCCATTGAATCCTCAAACTTTCTGCTAAACCAGCTTCAACAAGTCCACCAAAGGGGGGTGGAGTTAGCTGGTTTAGCTGACTCCGGGCTCCACCCCCTTTTGACCTCCTCCAACCTCATTGTGAGCGTTAAGGTCCATTCAGCTGTTCTTATCAATGCACAAAACCTCCTAACTCCACTTTTTATTTTGTTTTTGTTATTTTCTGAGAAATGAACATTTTGGAGTTAGCTGGTTTCTGCCGGACAGCAGAGATTTACAAGTTACTTTGTAGATATAGATTATTATTTCAAAAACATACAATACATTTTTTTTTTAATCCTGTAAAAAAAAAAAATCCAATTAATCTTCAGCCAATCTGAGCCTGTAGATCGGCTATTTTAGTTTTTAGTACTTTGGCACTATGAGTATATTTTAACGCCAATGCTTTTGTACTTTTGCTCAAGTAAAATGTCTTTATAATACAGCTCATTTGACTGTACTTGTAACAGAGAGTATTTCTACATTGCAGTATTGCTACTTTCCCTCAAGTAAAAAAAACAACAAAAACAAACCCTGAACTTCTTCCACCAATACCTCGTCGTTGTTGTTTTGAACCTTTAATTTTATTCGCGGAATGTTCGACTTCGCCCGCAAAGCCCCGTTCCCAGCACCACCGCGGTGCTGCTGCACATTCATCCAGTCAGACACGTTCACACCAGGTGGCCGCCCGGCACAAACCCCAGGCTCTTACTTTCCCCAACCACACTGCAAGTCTCAAGGGGAAGGTTAAGGTTAAGTGCTTTTTGGCCTAGATTTTAACCATATGAACCCTATTGGTCCCTATAGAGCACCGAAGTCCTGACGTCACTCGTTCATCCCCAGGTTTGCGGAAGTAATTTCTCTATGGAGAATAACATTGGGTCATCTTAGAATCGTCTCATATAAGAATTGTGGTCCAAAAATAAACACCGCGTGTCGGCGTTATTGTCAGGGAGGAGGTTCTGTATCGTTTATGATAGTCAGTCACTTATATTTGATACAGTCTGTTTCTGGCGAAAATGTAACTAATTCGGCGGAAGTAACATTAGCGTTTTCTCACCGTCAGTTGATGCTTCATATCCATAAGAGTCAACCCGCCGGGGTCATGTGTTTATTTTTGGAACACAGTTCTTATTTGACGCGATATTCAATACGTCTATGGGATTCAGAACGGGGGTGGAAAACTGCAAACCAGGTAGACAAACAAAGGATGTGTAAATGACGTCAGACTTCGGCGGTCTATTCAGGGGGAGAGAAGTAACGCAGCAAGAGCCGCAAGCTCGCCAACTCGGAGAGAAGCAATTTAGGAAATAGGCTCTATCCCATACATGGGCAGCTGGCGGCCCGGGGGCCACATGCGGCCCCCACCTTCACTTAATGCGGCCCACAGGTTAATATGGGAATACTGATATATTATTGATTTCAGCTGTTACAATTCCAAACATGCAAACATGACCCGCTTTAATTACGTCTATATTAGTAGCTTAATGACTAGTATTAAAATTCTATTGTCTTTTTTCAATGTATTTGTATTTAAGTTCATAAAGTTAACATAAATGCCTTTGAAATTAAATACAAATGTTACTTTTCAGGATTCCAATTCAAAAATAGCAAAGAAAAATCAGGATTCCAATTCAAAAATAGCTAAAACAGCAGATCTACAAGCTCAAAATGCGTCGCACTGCGACGCGTTTTGAGCTTGTAGAACGGCTATTTTAGCTATTTTTTTTATACATTACATGCAATGTGGCCCTCTGGAGTGAGTGTGGAAATATAGTGGCCCTCTCCCTCTCCATCATCAAAGTTGCCCACCCCTGCTCTATCGACACCACAGCCATTATTGGAAAGAAATTGGGCCTCTTCCTTACTTCCTTCACAGGTGTTACCAATGATACAAATGAATCGCTCTGTTCCATTTAGTGTAGCACAGTGGTTCTCAAATGTTTTAATTTGAAGGACCCCCATTACTCTGAGAGTGTACTTGGTTCATTTGTACACTCTCAAGAGTCACACACCCGTAAGGGTGTGTGAGTTTGAGACCCACTGGTGTAGCAGAGTGTTTCCAGTGCAGTCCGGCATGCACAATATCAGCACCCTGACTCTGTTTGACCAGAATGGAACAGAGTCTTCATTAATGTAATTGGTAACACCTATGAAGGAAGAAGAGGCCCAATTTCTTTCCAATATGACTGCTGCGCACAGAGCCTATTTAGGCAATTAAGAGACACAGGAGCTATTTACTGCATGTGTAGGTGTATGTCAAATTATGATGTACTGTATATCACGCATAATAATATGTCTCGCACACGTTTATTTGTAGTGGAAACTAGTCAACTAACTATATTATACGGCTTAAGCCAGTGGTTCCACACTGGGGCGGGAACAATTTGTATGTGTTGTGTGTAAATATCTATTTTTTTATCGTTTATCCACTTTTTGTTTTAAATTATTATTATTTCAAAATATTGTCAAACAATTATTACCGGTATATAAATTAAAAAATGTTCATGAATGAAAAACAAATTCAAACATTACATTTAAAATAAATAAATAAAATAGTAAAATAAAAATGTAAGAAATTACTTAAATTAGAAAATAAAAACTTGTAAGATGTAGCCCCATGGTGACCGGCTATTTTGACTGGTTTGAGACATCAAATTTCTCTTTTGGGTCTCGAGCTAGAAAGTTTGGGAACCACTGGTTTTAAGCTGTTAAAAAGGGGCCATCGGGCAAACTGCTGTTTCCCAGCTGTTATATGGGGATTTGAACCCGGCAAAGTTTCCGTTCATTAGGCCACCTCTCTCAGCCAGTTTGTATGGGAAAGGAACAACTTAGCGGGTTAGGAACAGGAAATCCTAATGAAAACCGAGGGCTCTTTTACAATAGTAAGACCTTTAAAAAAAAAAAAAAGACAAAGAGAAAGCAGCTTCTCTCTGAAGTGAGAGGTTTCCCATGCTCCAGCACCAAGAACTGAGAGTTTTGGGGGGTTTTTGTTATGTTTTTTTTTCCACTCTAGCCTTACAGAACTGGACTTGAGTTACAACTTGTACTTTGACCACTTTCTTCCGTCTAAACCAAATCTCTTCTTCGCCAAAAAATAGCCGATCTACAAGCTCAAAACGCGTCGCGTTCGCGACGCGTTTTGAGCTTGTAGATCGGCTATTTTTTGGTGAACGCCCCTCGCCCCCCGACCCCCCCACCACCACCAGAATAGGCATGCTGGGGTTCAAGTGGTTTTTTAAACTTGATGAGTGGAAACAGTTCCACACTGGAGACTAAAACCCCCTGAAACCACAAGACGCTGATGGTCCCCAGTGAGGACCTGATTGAACAATGGAAGCTCTTCTCACCAGTAATTTAAAGAGTGGTTTAGTTTTACCCTGCCAACTAAAAATAGTCCGGGATGTCCCCCCACGGATCGTCCAACGTGCACGCGCGTGTGTGCATGTGTGTGTGCGCGTGTGTACGCGCGTGCACAAATAGTGAGAACACAAACATGTGTTTTTTTCCTGCGTGTGTATTTGTCTGCGTATTTAATTGCTCTGTCAGGCTGCCCTTCAGATGACATTGGAGTAACGAGAGAACGAACGAGCCCCCCCCACCTCCCCCCCGCCATGAAGTGGCCCCCAGCCAGATAATGAGCTTGTGCGACCGCTAAACTCTTCCCCCCACGCTCAAACATGTCGTTTATATTGATTAGCTTTCGTCTGATGCACAGTGAGCACACGCACACACACACACACACACACACACACACACACACACACACACACACACACACACACACACACACACACACACACACACACACACACACACACACACACACACACACACACACACACACACACACACATACACACACACACACATGTCTGTATTACTATACTTGTGAGGACATCGACATTTTGAACCCTAACCCCATGGTGTCATTCACGGGAAATATCAGATCTATAAGCGCATTTTCAGTACGCAACACCAGTGCGCAACTAAGTATACATCAGGCATAACTCCAACCCTCACCTCTAAACTTAAACTTTAAATGCCTAGTAACAATCCCACACATCTATTTCTCATATTCTACTATACTTCTGGGGACATTTGGCCCTCACACACACACATGCTCACACACACACACACACACACACACACACACACACACACACACACACACACACACACACACACACACACACACACACAAACACACACACACACACACACACACACACACACACACACACGCAAACACACGCAAACACACGCACACGCACATCACTCAGCTCCCAGTCCATACGTTGGAGGATCAATCAGACCTTAACAACATGAGTGAAGATACTAATTAGCTAACGAGGGGACTGATGTAATGACAACAAACAGACCCAGTAGCAGCTGCCAGCGCGTGGCCCGTCGGTGACGGTGGCGTCCCACCAATGCCACGCAGAGCTGTGCCAACGCAGAGTTGTCATTTGCACCGCTACATGATCGGACACCGACGGCGTTAATTGTAGCTTGTACTGTATGTCCAAAAATACTTACTTACTTTTCATGAAACTGAAAAAATGACATTACCTGTGTTCCAACTTGATCCAATGTAGTTATTATTTAGTCCTTTGGTTCTCAAAGTGGGGTTTCCACTGTATGTGAGAACCAGTTTGAACCAGTATGTAGTTAGTTTCCACTGTATGTGCGAACCAGTTTGAACCAGTATAGAGAGTTTTCACTGTATGTGAGAACCAGTTTGAACCAGTATGTAGAGAGTTTCTACTGTATGTGAGAACCAGTATGTAGTTTCTACTGTATGTGAGAACCAGTTTGAACCAGTATGTAGAGAGTTTTCACTGTATGTGCGAACCAGTTTTAACCTCTATGTAGTTAGTTTCTACTGTATGTGAGAACCAGTTTGAACCAGTATAGAGAGTTTTCACTGTATGTGAGAACCAGTTTGAACCAGTATGTAGAGAGTTTCTACTGTATGTGAGAACCAGTTTGAACCAGTATGTAGAGTTTCTACTGTATGTGACAACTAGTTTGAACATGTAGTTAGTTTCTACTGTATGTGAGAACCAGTTTGAACCTCTATGTAGTTAGTTTCTACTGTATGTGAGAACCAGTTTGAACCAGTTTGAACCAGTATGTAGTGAGTTTCCACTGTATGTGACAACTAGTTTGAACATCTATGTAGTTAGTTTCTACTGTATGTGAGAACCAGTTTGAACCTCTATGTAGTTAGGTTCTACTGTATGTGAGAACCAGTTTGAACCTCTATGTAGCTAGTTTCTACTGTATGTGAGAACCAGTTTGAACCAGTTTGAACCAGTATGTAGTGAGTTTCCATTGAGTTGTTGATGTGTCTCCATCAGTGTCACTAAAGGAAAATTGGGCCTGACCGGAAAAAAATCTGCTAACGGTCCAAAATCTTAAAGTTTATGGTGTTATTTAGAGCCCCAGTACTGAGCCAGGGCACACTTCCCGGTGTGTGTGTGAGTGCGTGCTCTTGTATGTGTGCATGCGCGCGGGTGTGTGTGTGTGTGTGCACATTGTATCAACTATGTGCTGCGGGCAAGTCTGTCCGCACTTGGACATTACAGTTGACACACGAACGCACACACACTGGATCATCCATGGGGACAGCCCGGGTTATTTTTAGTTAGCAGGGCAAGCCCGGACTGGTTGACAGACAGACAGACAGACAGACAGACAGACAGACAGACAGACAGACAGACAGGTACGCACGCACGCACGCACGCACGCACGCACGCACGCACGCACGCACGCACGCACGCACGCACGCACCCACGCACGCACGCACACACAAACACACAAACAAACACAGAGAAGACAACACGGGACAGAAGGACAGTTAGGGTTGATTTATGCTTGGTTGCACCCCAGTGTCATGGGTTCTGCTACTGAAAATAGCAGACCTACAAGCTCACACACTACGGTTGGGATCAGATCCCACATTGAGGAACCATAATCGGTTCTGTGAAGGTTGGCCGGATGGTCAAGGCTCCAAAAATGTTTTACAACTGTTCCAAGAATGCATTTTTTGTTGGTTTTCCAACATCAACAGTCCCGTGCAATAATACATACAGTGCTGTCCCGTGACAGCGTGACAGGCTCCATCACATTTGGAACTGTTTACGGAACCCGGGTTTTATCACACTGTCAGAGCTGGTATGTGGATATCACATCTGCTATACCAGGGGTGGGCAACTTTGATGATGGAGAGATGATTCAACGAATCAACACAAAACATTTGTAATAGATTTTTTTTATCGATCGGCTTCATTAACCATTTAACTCTATCATACTTGCGTACAAAAGTAGCAAAAAATAGCTAGTCTACAAGTTCTCGACGCAATGTGATGCGACGCGTTGGTGCATCTGTCTACGTCATACATGGGCAACTGGCGTCCCGGGGGCCACATGAGGCCCCCACCTTCACTTAATGCGGCCCACAGGTTAATGTCGGAATACTGATATATTATTCAGCTGTTACAATTCCAAACATGCAAACATGACCCTCTTTAAAACACATTGGGTGCCAAAACCGTATATATACTTCTTTTCAAAAACTGACGTTGAGTGCCAAAACCGTATATATACTGTTTTTGAAAAAAAAAAAAGGAGAATGGAGATATCATTTTTCGAAGATTTAGACTCCAATCCACTTCCTGGTTAACTTATGACTTCAAAAACCTGTGTTCTTTTTTTTTTTACAATGTTAATTTAACTATTTTCAACTGGCTGCAACTATGGAACGGATTACCGAATGTTTTTAATTTTTTCCCCCCGATTGTACGAGACCTGTATGTGTGTAATGAGGGGATCACCGTGAGGACGGTGATCACTGAAAATATTTTGTGACTACTTGAAAAAGGTTCAAAAATGGTTAAAAATCCTGGCACTCAACGTATAATATTTTAATAAACCTCTGGCACCCAATTACTTCAGTCTATATTAGTAGCTATAGTATTCAAATTCTATTGTCTTTTATATGTCCAATGTAGTTGTATTTAAGTTCATAAAGTTAACATAAGTATAACTAAATGCATTTGAAATATATATATATATATTTTTTCAGGATTCCAATAAAAAAATTTGAAAAAACTAATTCAAAAATAGCAACAATAGCAGATCTACTTTTTTTTGTGACATAGAATGGCCCGACTGTATATGTAATGTGGCCCTCTGGAGTGAGTGTGGAAATATAGTGTCCCTCTCCATCATCAAAGTTGCCCACCCCTGGTTTACGTGTACGAGTGTACGTGTGTGTAGCGTGCGTGCATGCGTGTGGGGGGTGGCTAACCTTGGGGGACGGGGGGGGGGGGACGGGGGGGGGCGGGAGTGTGTGTGTGTGTGTTTGTGGGAGGTGGGGGGGCCGGGGGGGTGATGGGTGGGAAGTCCCCTTGAAGTGACATGCAGTCAAGCTTCTATTAACGTCCCCTGCCTTGCCTTTCCACGTAAACCAAACCGCGTGTGTGTGTGTGTGTGTGTGTGTGTGTGTGCGTGTGTGCGTGTGTGTGTGTGTGTGTGTGTGTGACGTGTGTGTGTGTGTGTGTGTGAGAGAGAAGACCCCCTCAGGGCGACAGGTGCCATAGGCAACATGAGAGCCTGTAGAGTGACATGGAGAGAGAGAGAGAAACAGATAGAGAGAACAGGGGGAGGGGGGGCATGGGGGCTGCAACAGGGAAAAAAGATGATTAGATGGATAGCTGTGTGATGATGGATACAGTACAGTACTGTACATATAGACATATACAGTATATATATCGTCTCTGTCGAGGTGGAAACCTCATTATGTGTTACTTTTCAGGATTCAAATTCAAAAAACGGCAAAAGTAGCAGATCTACAAGCTTGTAGATCTGCTACTTTTTGATGCTTTTGTGTGACGCTGTAGTATGATCAAGTAGGGCGTTAACCCATTAAGACCTGGAACTGTGTCAGATTTGAGCTAAAAAGCATTATTTTACACTTTGGGCTATTCAAAAATAACAGATATACAAGCTCATAGCGCGGCACCGAGTGCCGCGCTACGAGCTTGTAGATCTGCTATTTTTGAAAAATCGTGAAAATGTGTGCAAATCTTTGAATATATTATTTTTTAAAGCGAACATTTTTAACTAAAATCTTTGCTTCTGGGGGTCCCTGGAACTAATTATTTTGATGGGGGTCCGCGGCCAAATACATATAATTTTGGGGGTCCTTGACACGAAAAAGATTGAGCACCACTGATGTAGAAACATACGTTTTTCAGAAAACTGTTGGGATTTAGGAGACGTGTAGAATCGGCTTCAGGTCTTAATGGGTTAATTTACGAAAAAACGTTAAAAAAAAGTTAAAATATGGAGATAAGAGGTTTCGGCCCGACAGTGACGATATGTAGATAGCTAGGTATGAGTGTATGTAGCCCCATTACGAACCTCTCACTCCGCTATACAGCTCCGAGATGAGGTTCCACTGCGAGCTCTATACCGGAAT
>NC_137616.1:40315979-40318479 GCF_963280865.1 Gymnoscopelus braueri | reverse complement strand
ACAGGAAGGGCACGGCACGGCGGTGATGATGCAACACGCGTGCGAGTGCGTGCACTCTGCCTTAATTGGTTGATTGATAATTCAGAGTCGCCACGTTTGATAGAAACAAAATAGAAAAACAAAAAAACTATGGAGAGAGAGAGCAAGGAAAGTGTGCGTGTGCCTGTGTGTGTGCGTGTGTGTGTGCGCGTGTGTGTGTGTGTGCTCGCGTGTGCGCGTGCGTGCGTGTGTGTAGGGGTGAATATATTTCCAAAGGAAAGACAAAAGGAAAAAGAGACTTGAGAAGGCATGATGGACTGATAGAGAAGCTGAGATGGGGGGGGGGGGGCAAGGACACAGAAAGACAGACAAATGGAGTGTGACTTAGAGAGGAAGACAAGGAAACAGAGGAGATGAAGTGGAATAGACCTACAGAAAGAGTGACTTTAACAGAGAGAGAGAGAGAGAGAGCGAGAGACACTGAAGACAAGCAGGGAGGACATGGCTGAGATGCTGCTAGCTATATTTCACATCCATAATTAATGTGATAAAGATGGAATACAGGAAATGAATCTGCCCCATTAACAAAGAGCAGCAGAAGGGGGCTGTATGTAATGGAAAGAGGAAACCAACTCGCTCAGCTGTTTATGCTCTAATCCCCTTCGCTAAAACCCACTCTGATTGGGTCGTGAACCACAGCGGGGCTGTGGGTCTCGAGTTTTTAGGCATTGCGAGCCAGGACCCCGTGTTAGATTAAATATCACCGTACTCATCTATTCACGCTCCTTCCTGGTTCTGTGACTCCGTGCCGAGCCATCTGGCCACACCCCGCTCTTGGGTTGTCGACCCCGAAACAACAGAGACTCGGATCGGCCAGCAGAGGGCGTGCGTCCATTTAAACCAGTGGTTTTCAACCTTTTTCATGCCAAGGACCCCCAAATTGATATGTATGTGGCCACGGACCCCCACCTGAAAATATGTTGAGCCAGGGACCCCCAGAAGCAAAGATTTGTGTTAAACATTTTCGCCTTTTAAAAAAAAGATTTGCACACATTTTCAAGATTAAAAAAATATAGCAGATCTACAAACTCTACTAATAGCGCGACATCGAGTGCCGCGCTATGAGCTTGTATATATGCTATTTTTGAATAGCCAAAGTATAGAATATAGATAAAGGGGATAACATTATTATACGCTTTATTAACTAATTTTGCCGGGGTCTCCCTGGTATCCCCCCAAGGACCCCTGGGGGGGGGGGAATAGCAACGCGTGCTAGGCAATTCATGAGAACTGCAGGGAATTCGGAACTTCCTTATTGGCTTCATTTTAAAAACCGGATGCTTGCCGCCTGATTTAAACAAGTGTTTCCCAAACTTTTTCAGAGGAGACCCCAAAAAATAAACACAAATAACATGTGTCTCCCGGGGTCCACACTTACAAAAATACATTATGAATGAATGACTTAAGCCCTATTTAAAAACATTGAACATTTTCTGATCTGCAAGTCCACAACACATGTGAAAGCGGTTAATTTCTTACCACAGTGCTTCAATTGGCCCTCCACTAACATGCATACTGTGCAGTACAGTATGTTCATTCTGTCCATTGTTTAGGTTGAGTGCAGTGGTGGAAAAAGTAAAAGTATCAATACTGCAATGTAAAACTACTCTGTTACAAGTAAAAGTCCAGAATAAAAAAATTACTTGAGTAACAAACATATTGGTATCAAAATGTATTTAAAGTACCAAAAGTAAAAGTACTAAAATGTTTGAAAATAGCAGATCTACAAGCTCACAACGCGTCGCATCGTGACACGTTGTGAGCTTGTAGATCGGCTATTTTCAAATAGCCAAGGTATAAAATAGGGCTGAAGTAGTTAATGTATGTTTGCCAGACCCAGGGGGTCGGCCTACATGAGGCTTTGTCTGTCCCCCTTTCGTCCATACATGGGCATAAAAGGGACCGGTCTGTCCCTTTCGTCCATACATGGGCATAAAAGAGGTTTTTAGGTGTGTTACGTACTAGGAATTTATTCTGGGTCTGGCAGAACCAGGTCTCCTGGTCTTGTTTATAATATAATAATTTATATCTGCAAAGTAACTAGTAACTAAAGTTTTCAAATAATTGTAGTGGAGTAAAAGTACAATATTTGCCTCTGAGATGTAGTGGAGTAGAAGTAAAAGTACTGAAAAGTGGAAATACTCCAGTAAAGTAAAGTACAGTATTTGAGTAAGTGTACTTAGTTACTTTACACCACTGGTTGAGTGTGTGTGATTCCTGCAGTCTCTCCTTGTGGTTTTGGCTTGAACAATGTCGCCGATGTCGCAGTCACAGTCTCTGTGTTAAACTTGGATGCAGGGTGTCCAAGTTTACCAGGTACCTTAACCCATTGACCTTACCCCAAGACCTGGAACGCATCTGTGTCACTTTAGATTTCTTTGGCTATTAAAAAATAGCAGATATACAAGCTCATAGCGCGGCACCGAGTGCCGCGCTATGAGCTTGTAGATCTGCTATTTTT
>NC_137616.1:40283479-40308479 GCF_963280865.1 Gymnoscopelus braueri | reverse complement strand
TGACGCCAATCGAGAAGCGCCTATTGCGTTGTAGTTCTTTCACGATTCATCGTGGTTGAATAGTATACAAAAGAACTACTGCTGGCGCAGCTACTCTACGTCATGTAGACACGTCAATATGATTGGTTGATAGACGGTGATAGACAGACGGTCCCATCCAATCAACTGCCAAGTAGCTTGAAAAAAAAAAGGGATCGCCCCCGTCATCGATTGTGCTACTGGGGTCCAGTGGTGGAAAGTAACTAAGTACATTTACTAAGTACTGTACTTAAGTACAATTTTGAGGTATTTGTACTTTACTTGAGTATTTCCAATTTCCAATACATTTACTTCTACTCCACTACATCTCAGAGGCAAATATTGTACTTTTACTCCACTACAATTATTTGAAAACTTTAGTTACTAGTTACTTTTCAGATATAAATTATGATATTATAAAACATACTTTAACCACTTTAGCCCTATTTTATACATAGGCTATTTGAAAATAGCCGATCTACAAGCTCACAACGCGTCGCATCGCGACACGTTGTGAGCTTGTAGATCTGCTATTTTCAAACATTTTAGTACTTTTACTTTCGGTAGTTTAAGTACATTTTGATGCCAATACTTTTGTACTTTTACTCAAGTAAACTTAGAAGTCCGGACTTTTACTTGTAACAGAGTATTTCTATATTGCAGTATTGATACTTTTACTCAAGTAAAACATTTGAGTACTTTTTCCACCACTGCCGGAGTCCCAGATGGAAGTAGCCTGTGAAACAAATGTGACGCAAGCTTCTTCCATCTGGCGGAGTCTGGTTAGTTATATATCGCCTCCCTTTCCGAAGAGAAGTCTGAACGTCGGAAGAAGGAGTATGTATCGCGCTTCACGGGTCCATTTGGAGCTACTTTTTCCACACAAGTTGAAAGAATCTTGTCAATTTCCCTTTGTATAAGCACACACTACTGGATGACATGGACACGAAATGTTGTGTAACCTCCTGTCCTGGACACGAAATGCCGTGTGACCTGCCTGCTGGTTTAAGTGAAAAATAAATGTTATGTATGACTGCTGTGCTTAGTTAGCACAAATGTGTGTGTGTGTGTGTGTGTGTGTGTGTGTGTGTGTGTGTGTGTGTGTGTGTGTGTGCTAGAAGGGGGTCTCCTTACTGCATTTTCCACTGACTCCGGCTGTTTGCTGTTTAATTGGACTCTTCTCTCTCTCTGCCTCTCCCTCCCCCCTCTCTCTCTCTACTTCTGGCTGAACTGTTTCCCTTTCTTTCTTTCTTTCTTTACCTCTTTTTAACCCTTCCTTCTGTCCTTCCATCCATCCATCCATCCTGTTTATGTCCACTTCTGTTTATAAAAGATTCTTCTTCTCTTTGTGTATTCAGTTTTTGAAAGGAAACCCACAGAACCAAACACACCAGAACAGGTTTTCGTGTCTCTCGTTGGGTCGTGTCGGTGTGTTCGTGCTGCCGTTGGATGGAATCTTTACACGGAAACGGTGTTAATTTCGTCGACTAAAACTACGACGAAAAATGTTCGTCGACTACCTTTTTTCACTGACGAAAACTAAATAAAAACTAAATAAAAACTAAATAAAAACTAAATAAAAACTAACCTACGATGACTAAAACTAAGACTGAATATATTGACAATTTCGTCAACAAATAAAAACTAGATGAAAATGTTAGGGAGTGACTACAGTGGAGAAGAGATCCAGTAGAACTAAAAGACAATTTATGTTTGGTTGCGCTCGGGTATTGTCTGAAAATAGCAGATCTACAAGCTCACAACGCGACGCGTTGTAAGCTTGTAGATCTGCTATTTTCAGCATACATCCAAGTGTAAAATCGGCCATTACGACGCCATCAAGGCACCGCCATGATACATTATAGTCGACTAAATCAACTGTAGATTTAGTCGACTATATTCTTATGATAATTAGCCGACTAAAACTAGACTAACAGTAAAACATTTGAGATGACTCAAATATGACTAAAACTAAATGGAATTTTAGTCCTCACCTGATCTGCAGTGACCTTATTAAAAAATCAACACGTCACCGTTTTCATTGCACAAGCATCTCGCCTCCTATCACGTCTGTCTGTCTGTCTGTGGTTCATGGGTTATTTGTCATATTTTGTATCTATAGTAATAGTGGACTTATTTAAGTTCTGTTTTCCTCAGACATTGTAACAGCAATAATAATAATAATAATAATAATAATATCAATGATAATAATATGTACGACATGGGAATACTTTGTTTATATTAATCAAAGATGGCAACAGTATCAAGACATTTTGTCCATTAGTCTGTCTGAGTGTATCACGACTGTCTCACTAAGTATGTCTGTACAAGTGTGCATTTGACCTATATCTGTATCTCTGTCTGTGTGTGTGTGTGTGTGTGTGTGTGTGTGTGTGTTTTGAGGACAGCTGAGAGGAAGCTGACTAGTGTTTGGTAACAAGAGTGTTGTAGTCGAGTTACCACACATACGCACACGCACACGTGCGCGCACGTAAGCAAGCATGCCCTGTCAGCATTTAGAAGTTATTGAAGGGAAACTTTGCAGATTTTGAACCTAAATCAGATTCTGTACTCCCGTCTATATGTGAAACCATGCATTTGACATCATCGTTTCGGGATGAGATACACAGAAGACATAAGATACTTATTTTTTACAACAACAATACATATATCATAAATATAACAATAAATTATGTCTTCGAAATCAGAAAGAGTTTCGCTTTAACCCATTAAGACCTGGAACGCATCTTTGTCATTTTAGATGTCTTTGGCTATTCAAAAATAGTTGATCTACAAGCTGTGTTCACACTGGGCTGACATATATTTTTTTAAAGCGAACATTTTAACTCAAATCCTTGCTTCTGGGGGTCCCTGGAACAACATATTTTGAGATGGGGGTCTACGGCCAAATACATAGAAAACTGTTAGGATTTAGAAGATTTCATCAGCCTCAGGTGTGTAAATGTTTGCTCTACCTCTGGCTGGCTGGCTGTGGAACTGACCGAACAGGCTGACAGGTTCCTTACTTCCTTACATGCATGTTGGCTGGTTGGATATACAGTACATATCATATACCTGTGTGTGTGTGTGTGTGTGTGTGTGTGTGTGTGTGTGTGTGTGTGTGTGTGTGTGTGTGTGTGTGTGTGTGTGTGTGTGTGTGTGTGTGTGTGTGTGTGTGTGTGTGTGTGTGTGTGTGTGTGTGTGTGTGTGTCTGACAGGGCCAGGTGGCTGAATCACCTTGAGGTCTCGTTTTCACACATGAACCCCCCCCCCCCCCCTTCTCTCTGGATTATCTCTTTCTGTGGGGCTTCATTCATGGTTGCTTGCATCATGCTTTCTCTCTCTCTGTTCCCCATTGTTCACTCTCTCTTCTCACTCTCTTTCTCTCTGTCTGCTATCTCCCCTCCTTCTCTCTCTCCCTCCGTCCGTCCCTCTCTCTCTATCTCTGCAGGTCTAAGCCCCCTCACCCCCCGCTCCCCCCCCTCTCTGCCTTCTGTGCTTCAAACTATGCCAGGACCCCACACACACACACACACACACACACACACACACACACACACACACACACACACTCAACAGGGTATGGATGCCTCTGGTAGTTTGGCAAACAGGGCATTGTGTTCACACTGGGCTGACATTATACAGTAGATGGAGGGATGGAAGGAGAAGGGTGTGTGTTGTAGGGGAGAAGGAGGGATGGAGAGATGAGGGAAGGGAAATAGAGAGAGAGAGAGCTATGGTGTGTGTGTGTGTGTGTGTGGGAGGGAGAGGTGGATGGAAGAGAGAGTAAAACGAAGGAGGATTACCACCACAGAGCCTCCTCCAGGCCAAATCCAGGCAGGTCCGGTTTCGTCACTGGAACAGTAGAGAACAGGCTCTGTGCAACGGCAGCCATGTTGGACACCGGCTTCGAATGCTATCAATGCATTGAATGGGAGATTATCACGTTTTATCAGAGCATTGAATGGGCGAGTAGGCGACATACTGACCTACCCGCGATTTATCAGACCATTCATTGGGTGTTATCAGGAGCTACTGACCTACTCGGAGGCGGAGCAGTCCCCACAACATGATTTAAGATTCTGTGCCTATCGGGTAGTTCGGTACATAACTCCAACGGCGCTGAGTAGGCTCAAGCAAACGTCACAGCGTTCGGGACGGCATCTCGCCGGTATGTCGCCTACTTCGCCCATTCAATGGTCTGATAAAAGCTGATAATGTCCCATATTCAATGCATTGATAGCATCCGAATGGGGTGAAATAAATTGGTACCTCTTCCTCACTTCCTTCACAGGTGTGACCAATGATGCTAATGAAGGCTCTGTTCCATTTAGTGTAGCACAGTGTGGTTCTCAAACGTTATTAATTTCAAGGACCCCCATGGCTCTTGAGAGTGTACAAATGGAACCAAATGGACCCTCACGGGTCCATTTGGTTCCATTTGTACACTCTCAGAGTAACACAATCCGTAAGGGGGCCATTTAGAACCCCTTCAAGGAACCTTGAGGGTCCCTGGACCACACTTTTGAGACCCACTGGTGTAGCAGAGTGTTTCCAGTGAGCCAACATGCACAATATAAGCACCCTGACTCTGTTTGACCAGAATACAGATATCATTTTGGGGTGAGAAAAAGAAAACGTTTGAGAACCACTGAACCGTCCATCACTCATACAAGAGGTTTAAAGGGATAGTTCACCCAAAAAAATTACTTATTTTCTATCAATTACACACCCCATGAAGCCTTGAATTCATGGAGATTGATTCGTTTTTGTCCATTCCTAAGCCAATAACTTGATGACCGGCGGAAAGATCCTACACTTTGTGTCTCCTACCAGAGCCGCCCCTGCCCCCCCGGTCATCAAATTATTGTCTTAGGAATGCGACAAAAACGAAAAGAATCTCCATGAATTTTAAACCTTATATACGTTGTTCTCCTCTCCTCTCCTCTCCTCTCCTCTCCTCTCCTCTCCTCTCCTCTCCTCTCCTCTCCTCTCCTCTCCTCTCCTCTCCTCTCCTCCATGATAAATGTGCTGTTGTTGTGTAGCTCTATGTTGGGAAACACAGTGAGATCTTAGCTGGGCCTCCCAAGTCTTTGTCTTCCAAGCCAGAACAAGAAGTCAGCTATTCTCTCTCTCTCTCTCTCTCTCTCTCTCTCTCTCTCTCTCTCTCTCTCTCTCTCTCTCTCTCTCTCTCTCTCTCTCTCTCCTTTTTTCCCCTTCCTCTCAGAGGTGTAAAATTGTGTGTTTGGCCGTGCATTAGAGGGCCAGAGTTCTGTGTGTGTGTGTTTTATTTTTTTGCCTGTAAATGTACTTGCGGCCACAAAAACGCACGCACGCACGCACGTGTGTGTGTGTGTGTGAGGTTGGAATGTGCAGGCTCGTAAGTCACCTCTGATTTTCCACTCCTGCTGGGACACATCCCATTATCAGTTTTATATGAAACTAAGAAATTCCTCTGTAGCCTGTGTGTGTGTGTGTTTGTGCGCGTGTGTGTGTGTGTGTGTGTGTGCACGCACGCGTGTTTGTGTGTGAGTGCACGCATGCACACCTACACGCATGCGCATATGCATATGCGTGTAGGTGGATATTTCCATCAGCTGAGAGCGACTGTGTGTGTGTGTGTTGTCTGGCCTCTTCTCTCTCTTAATGAGGCAATTTAATAGAGGAATAAAACCTGCCCCCCCCCCTCTCTCTCTCTCTCTCTCTCTCTCTCTCTCTCTCTCTCTGCATGGTCAGATTCCTCAGACTCTCATCAGTTGTATTCTCGCTGCACAAACAAACATAACGATGTTGATCGTGTGCTCTCAGAAACCCACTAGCATTCATTTGAACCAATTAATTATGTTCTTCAGCTTCTTCAGTACCGAATTACATCCTACTGACTGTTATAACTCAAGTAGTTTGGTGTGACCAGACTGTGTGTGTGTGTGTGTGTGTGTGTGTGTGTGTGTGTGTGTGTGTGTGTGTGTGTGTGTGTGTGTGTGTCACGGACAGAAAAGGGGAATATTCCACAGTTATTTATTCTCCCCTCTTTATCTTTCATCCCGTCTTTGAAAAATAAAACATAAAGTATACGTTGATGCCAATACATACATACATGTACTTTTACTCGAGTCAAGGTTTGAGCACATGCCTTTTACTTATATAGATCAAGAGCATTTCTACCCAAAAAAAAAACAGGAGTACTTCTTCCACCGCAGAGTTTCTAAGTCTCGCCGATGCTCCGATGGATGGAGCGCCGCCGTCGGGGTCTGGTTTCTCGCGTCGTTGCGACGGTGGAAGATGGTTATTCATGGAAAAGTGGTTTGAACCGAGGAAGTATAGTAGCGCTCACACAAAACAAACAAGAGCTGCTCGCGCTTTGTCGCCAAAACTCGTAAACTTGTATTGTACCGCTTCAACGGTGCAACCCAGAACCCCGACTTTAATGAATAAAACATTATTTTAAAGCAAACTGTAGTAGAGAGTTTGTTAACCATACGTTGTTGAGTCCCTCAGAGCTCTACACTATGGGGTCTTTTTTTTCTTTTCGCTCTAAGTTAACCCATTCAATCCGGGAACATGGCATCTCTGTCATTTTTAGATTTTGTTGGCTATTTTAGAAAAATCGTGAAAAGTTGGGCAAATCTTTGAGTATATATATATATATTTTAAAGCGAACATTTATATACAAATCTTTGCTTCTGGGCGTTCCTGGAACAAAATATTCTAATTATGTTCGTTTTAAATAATACATTTGCACACATTTTTAAGATTTTTCAAAAATAGCAGATCTACAAGCTCATAGCGCGGCTCTCGCTATGAGTTATGAGAGCTTGTATATCTGCTATTTGTGAAGTTTTTTTCCCCCAGAATATGGAGGCTGAGATATAAGTGGTTATTACAACATAGCTAGCACATCTGCAGTGGTTTGAGTACATCTCCATATTCTTCTTTAGAACCTGTCAGGTAAGGACACCTACTGCGTTGACAAATGGTACTGCCTGAAGCTCATAAGCACACCTCCCCCCCCCCCCCCCCCCCCCCCGGATAAGCGGGGATTCCCTCTCGCAAGAGCGGTTCAAGTTAGATCCTGCCTGAAGCTCAAGTACAAGAACTCCCCCCTTGGGCCAAGCGGGCGGGATTCCCTCTCCCGTGCGGTAGAACCGGTCTTGAATAGGTTGTTGGTGTGAAACGCAGCTTTTTAAGTTGCATTGTTCCATGCACTGTCAATTAAACTTTTAGCTGGGTTTTTTACTCCTGTCTTTGTTGCAGTGTGTTCACAGAATCGTGGGCGGCCGGGCAGGTTTTTTAACTGCCCCAGAAGAAGGATTACTATAGTCCACTGGATGCAATTTTGGACTCGCGTTTAAAACTCCAGTCCTGTCCGGTTGAATCTGGTTCGGTCCACTTTCTTCACCAGAGTCTGAGCGCTTTAGGTACATTTTCCTGATCCAAATGTTGAAAACGGACAATTATTTTAAGACTTAAGAGAGAAGAGTGGAGATGGAAGAACACAGCATAGAGAACAAAAGAGAGTGCACAGTAAAATCCTCAGTAATAATTTATTACATATAATTTAATTACACATATGAATTAATCAATTGTAACTCTGAGAGTGTACAAATGTAACCAATTGGACCCCTATGGGGTCCATTTTGTTACATTTATACACTCTCAGAGTTAAATGAACACTAAAGTGTTTTTACAGTGCAGCCCTGGCGAGGCCGTCTTGTCTGGATGGAAAGACAACAAGGGGAATATTCCACTGTTCTTGATTCTCCCTTTTTTCCGTCCCGTCTCTCTATCCTGTCAACCCCCCCCCCCCCCCACACACACACACACACACACACACACACACACACACACACACACACACACACACACACACACACACATACACACACACACACACACACTGACACACCCCCCCCCCCCCAATCTGTGCGTCTGTCTTTGTCTGGGAGAAGGTCACACTCCCGAGTTGTATATTACAGGAAATATGTGAGCAGGCCTGGTGTTTCGGGCATCAACTCGCGAGTTGAAAAACAGTAGAAACTAGCTAAATAACTTTTTTTTTTTTTTGGCTGATTTTCGTTTTTTTCCATATTAACACAGTTCGAATGTTGAGGAAGCTTTCGATCCCAACAGATATCCGTTTTAGAATCATTAAGTGGTTTAAATTACATTACAAACACAGCAGTGTTTCTGTGTGTTTCTGTCGGTCTTGTGGGGGCGGAGAGTGGTTTTAACTTGCAGGGACAACAGTAGCATGAGTGGTTTTGGTTGGTCGTTGGCCCATTGTTCTCCGGTTACAAGCCTAATCCCCGCCCATCAGTTTCGCTCCTCTCTGTGGTGGTGTAAAGTGACTAAGTACATTTACTCAATTACTGTACTTAAGTACAATTTTGAGGTATTTTACTTTACTGGAGTAATATCCACTGGGTGAATATTCAACCTGAGGCTGAAACTAACTTCACCACGGTGGGAAGCGGCTAGCCCTGGTCCAGAGCGTTAGTCAGTTCCCTCAAGTTCCCTCAAGAGTAGTGAAAATAAACAAAACCATTTCGCTACTCACCGAAACAAAGGCTGTTTTGTGTTGTTGAAAGTCTATTCTCGGAGGTGGGAAGCCTCTCAGCACCCCACCTACTCTGTAA
Source organism: Gymnoscopelus braueri (assembly GCF_963280865.1). Classification (NCBI taxonomy): domain Eukaryota; kingdom Metazoa; phylum Chordata; class Actinopteri; order Myctophiformes; family Myctophidae; genus Gymnoscopelus; species Gymnoscopelus braueri. Next base: position 40,299,825 of record NC_137616.1, on the reverse strand, counting down.
AATACACTTTTTGGGCAGAAAATAAAATATGTCCACGAGACGGAAATTATTTTTATTTACTCCACAGTGCCCTCTACAGATTTGGTTAATGGTTAGTTCAAATTGTCCAGATCTGTAGAGGGCGCAGTGGAGTAAATAAAAATAATCTCACTAACGCTCTGGACCAGGGATAGGAAGCGGACAGTATTGCGTCTTTTTCGGGACAGAATCTAGTTGTATAAACAATATAACATTGTAGCGAACACAGCAGCTACAGTAGGTGAGGGCAGCCCCAGCTAAACAACAGGCCGCTCGACGTTCGTATGGGAGTATTTCACTGAAGATGTGGCCAAAACAACAGTGGAGTAACGAGGCTAGGAGCTAGCATTGTTAGCTCGCGTCATGGCAGAACGTACACCTGGTGTTTGCATTTCTCCATGTACAACTCGTACATCTACATAAACGTTCATATTTCAAATATAAAGTGCTTATCTCATGGCCACGGGTGTTATAATTATCTACGGGCCCTCATAAGTACCCGTATCTTCCGTATTGTTCAATAAAAAGCATTTTGATCCGATTGATGGCCATCTCCGGGTTTTTTTTCAACTACGCGGCCGTATCGGTTGGGGGGTGTATTGCACTCCTGATACGTTATAACTCTATGAGAAAATGGCCGCCGATCGGATTAAATGCTTTTTATTGAACAATATGGAAGATACGGGTACTTAGACCCACCCGAAGTGAATGGTAACATCCGTGGTCATGAGGTAAGCACTTTATATTTGAAATCTGAACGTTTATGTAGATGTACGGGTTGTAAATGGAGTGTGCAAACACCAGGTTGGAGTTAATCCAGGACCTATAGCTGGTGCGTATCTTTATCATTAGTAGGTAAACCTCGACTATAGTCGACTACCAGTGGGTCAAATTTAGTGGTGGAAGAAGCACTTGGTGGTAGCAATACCACAATATAAAAAGTAAAAGGCCTGTGCTCAAAATGTTACGTTCAAGCAAAGTAAAAGTACAAAAGTATTGGCATCAAAATATACTTAAAGTACCTAAAGTAAAAGTACTCAAATGTTTGAAAATAGCTGATCTACAAGCTCACAACACGTTGCAATGCGCATTGTGAGCTTGTAGAGTGGCTATTTTCAAATAGCCTATGTATAAAATACCTAAAAAAATGTACTTAAGTACAGTAGCCTACTTGAGTAAATGTACTTAGTTACTTTCCACAGTAAAAATCCGAAAATGGGGGAGTGATTAGAGGAGTGGCTAGGTTGAATAAATTACCCATTGTTCACGCCCATTACCTGGAGCTGAGAGGTGCTAGAAAGTGGAAATCCTTTAGAAGGGATTATCTCAGTTCGGACTATTATAGATGACAAGATTCAAATGATCACATCTTCTTCAAATGTGTTCCAATTTCAATGAATGATACATCATATGAAAGCTTATATTCTGTACTTCAACAATCTGTAATAAAATGAAAAATGAAAAATGCCCCGTTGCTGCCTAAAGCACTGTACCCGCTCACATATACTAGAATCAGACTCCCCCAGACATGACAGGTGACAGAGAGAGAGAGATCATTTTTTATTATTTTAGGGAAAGAGATTTAACCACTTAAACCCTCTATTCTATTAGTTTTGCTCTTCCTCATTGACCTATACCTGTATATTATACCAGTGATAGTTACCTTATGTAGACTATGCGGTCGAATCTGGCAGACGCTGTCACTCTGCATCTTAATCCCATGTACAACGCATTGACCTAACATCCAGACAGTATGTTCTGCTGCTATGCTGCTCACACACCTTACGTCCTTACGTCTTACCTCAGGTACTTACCACCGGATAAGTACTTGTGTTGTGAGCTTGTAGGTCTGCTATTTTTGGCAAAATGTTCTCCCCAAGAATAGGGATGCTGGGGGTTCAATCGGTCAAGAAATAACTGGACTGCAGAAGCCAATGCACAGACTTAAAGGGATGGTTCACTTTTTGTTTTGTTTGTAACTTCAAACTCCATTTTAACCAGGATAGATTCATTGAGAAAATTACATAAGAAAAAAAGTCTTCCCCCCCCCCTCTTCTATGTTTCCTAGAACTGGATAATTGACTGAGGTCATGTGATCAATGACATAAGCAAGGTGTACTTTTGGCTGAGGGGGCGGAGCCAAAAGTACACCTTACTATTAAAGACATAGTTCAATGTTGAAAATGAGTGGTATTTCCCTTTAAGGGCGGCCCTCCACATTGGCATGGTGAGATATGATTGGTTCTCAAAGCAGTGGGTGTAGGCTTTTTTTTAGCGTTGTTTCCAGTAGTGACATCAGTATTGAACACGTAGGTCAGCTGGGGGGAGCGTGGGGTTCAAACTCACGACATTGGGATGTACGTCGGGGGGGGGAATGTGACCACCAGGACCAGATGATGATGTACTGAGTGTCCTTTTCACTCTGTTTACATCTCTCTGCTCTGATCCCCCCCTGTCCTGCACCCAGTGATCCTAGTCTAACTGACAGCCACACTGTGTGTGTGTGTGTGTGAGTGTGTGAGTGTGTGTGTGTGCGCGTGTGTGTGCGCGTGTGTGTGTGTGTGTGTGTGTGTGTGTGTGTGTGTGTGTGTGTGTGTGTGTGTGTGTGTGTGTGTGTGTGTGTGTGTGTGTGAGTGAGTGAGTGAGTGAGTGAGTGAGTGAGTGAGTGAGTGAGTGAGTGAGTGAGTGAGTGAGTGAGTGAGTGAGTGAGTGAGTGAGTGAGTGAGTGAGTGAGTGAGTGAGTGAGTGAGTGAGTGAGTGAGTACTCGGGGCTGTAAGTGGCTTAACATGCACCACGGGGAAACGGCAGCTGCATCAGTTACGTAAGAGACACTGCTCTGCTGTGTGTGTGTGTGTGTGTACATGTACTGTATGTGCACGTATTTGTGTTGTTGTTGTGTCCGTGTGTGTGCAACCCCTTTCTCTCTCTCTCTCTCTCTGTCTCTCTCATTTCAGCTGAAGATCTGCCATGATAATCTCATCATTCTCTCCGTTTGATCTTTTTCATTCACCTTCATTCTCTTCATTTCTTTCCAAACCATACACATTATTACGTGACACATTATGAGCTCACATTTCCCGCTATCGTTGAACATAGATAAGTAAATGACGTTTAAATGATTAGGGCTTTGGTCCATTTGGCCTGATGGTACATTATTTATTTTGATTATTAGTATCGGACATGGTCAGTCATTTATTTGTGTATTTCGGTATTGGGTTTCGTATGTTATTTGTCCTATCTGCCCAGTGCAATTATTTTTATTACAAAGCCTAAAGTGCAAACAGAACATTTTGTTATGTCCTAGAGGTTCACACCTATGATGACCCTTCTGTTGTTGTGGTCCGCAGGCCGGCCGGTGCCATATTGCGGTGGGGATGGGACTATTAGCACATTGTGTGCCAGAGGTTTATTAAAACAGGGTACATCTAGTGCCAGCATAGCTTACCATTTACGCTGATATGTTGCGTGCTGTAGAAGCCCAGACGAGGACGTGCATGGCATGTAAACAAAGCCTGCGTGCGAGACGGCGGAGGGTCCCGACTAACGCCTGGACCAATAATATTGCCAACGCGATCCTCCATTGCAGAGTGATCGCCGATCGAAAACGGCTCACTTCCACCACGTTAAAAAGAAATGGAGATATGAAGCTTTTAGTCAAGGAGTTAACATGGGAGCGGACGACAGGAAGCTTTTTTTGACATGGATCCACATCCGGCCTCTCCTTCTTAGAGACTCCTTGGATGATCCCAAAGTTTCGTTAGAGCGCCCCACGTGGAAAAATAAAATAAAAATGGCCAAACCGGTCCGGACCTTTTATGGCACACAATGTGTTAACAGGCTTTGCTATTTAAAATGTCTCCCCAATTTAGTCGTTATGCCAATTGATTCCTCCCCACACACATTTCTGTGTGTTGTCATTGCTGTTGTATCCTACTGGCTCACCTGCCAGTGAGGAGCCTCCACCGGGAGGACGTAGAGCCTTCGTTCTACTCCTCCCGCCCAACACTCCCTGCGGACGGGTGCCGATGAGATCTACAAGCTCATAGCGCGGCACTCGGTGCCGCCGCGCTATGAGCTTGTAGATCTTCTATTTTTGGGCGGTGTAGCCGCCCCTATAAGTGGGGTTGGGACACCTCATTAGCTGTATTGTGATTGGCTCATTAGTACACCCCTAGCTGTACTGTGATTGGCTGACTCTATTGGCTGACTCTATTCAGCACTGTGATTGGCTAGCGAGACACATGATGACATTAATAACCTATAAATAGGATTATGCACTTCAAAAAATATATTTTTTTTAAAAGTGAGCTTCCATCACTATGATGACCACTGTGATGACCACACCGCCCACTTCACACTGGGTGTGATTTTTTAATAGCTAAAGTATAAAATAATAGTTAAAGTGGTTAAAATGATGATTAACTACTTTTGCTGGGGACCCCCTGGTACCCCACCAAGGACCCCTGGGGGTCCCCAGACCCCACTTTGAGAACCAATGCATGTAATATTTGGCTATTGAATTATTTGGCTGCTGTATTATTTGTGGTTTGAAAGGCAGCAACTGTTACAAAAAGCCAACACACAGGAAATAGTGTGGGGAAAATATAAACCTCTAGCGCGTGCTATGAGCTTGTATATCTGCTATTTTTGAATAGCCAGTGTCTGTATAGGCGAGGTATGTGATGGTCTTCTTGGGCAACACCAGTGAAGGGGATGGATGTCTGAGTAAAACATTTATAGTCGGCTGTCATGTGCTCTCTCTCTCTCTGTGTGGAACACTTCTGTCTGAATGAATGGAAAGTCACAATGCTGCCTCAGCTCAACCTTGACCTCGTTGTGTGTGTGTGTGTGTGTGTGTGTGTGTGCGCTCGCGCGCGTGTGTTTAGAATTTGAGAAATAGACATTGTTAGGACCATTTCCCTGGTTCTCATATGAAAAATTGCTGTTTCATGCTTAAAAAAAAAGATTTTTAGACATAGTTTTACAACAAGAACAAGATTGGGGTTAGGATTAGACATTTTAGAGGTTAGATTTAGGGGTTGACATTAGAGTTAAACATGATTTATACTCGGGTTGCCGTGCCAGTGTCATGCATGGATGTGTCTGTAAGTGCCCGTGGTTTGTGTGTCTCTGTCTTATGCGTTACTAACTTTCTATTTCTCTTAATTCTAACTTTCTATAATGTTTTTTTGCGTACGTGTGCGTCTCTGTCTGTGTGCATGCATGTTTTTTTTTTTGGTGTGCAAAAACGCTATAGTCGACTAGCCTATTGGCTCTATGGCTCTCAGCCATATTGGAAAGAAACTGGACCTCTTCCTTACTTCCAGGTGTTACCAATGATGCTAATTAAAGTTGTGCTCCATTCTGGTCAAACAGAGTCAGGGTGCTGATGTTGTGCGTGTCGGCTCACTGTGGAAACACACTGCTACACCAGTGGGTCTCAAAGTGTGGTTCCAGGTACCCTTATGGTTCCTTGAGGGGGTTCTAAATGGCCCCTTTACGGGTGTGTAACTCTGAGAGTGTGCAAAAGGACATGGGTCCATTTGGCTCCATCTGTGTTGCAGATTAAACTTGTTCATAGATTTCATAGATAACTCCATAGGCTTGTTTGACAGTGCTATCATCAGTGTGGTGCAAATGAAAGTATTTTGTCTGTTTATACATGATGTTTTTCTATTGATTATGTCAGATTCATGACACGTTGTAAGTTACCAGTTACTGAAGTTGTCAACTAAGTGTAGTGGCGTTCAAAGGTAATATTCTCATGAGTTGTAGAAGTCGGTTAGCCCCATTCAACCCGGAAAAAAAACATGCATCCGGTGCCAGTACTGCTCCCGGTTCGGCTACAATGGGAAAACATGGCCACAGGCTGGCTAAATAAGCGTTTTAAACGGGTTGTTTCGTGCCGGACCAAAAAGTTAGGGTTCCGTGCCATACCTCAAACATCTGTACAGTTTGGAAACTACCAGGAGTTTTTGGATACGATGTGGCAAAAAGGGTAATCCACGGACCATTTGCGGCCGTTCCACCGATTCCGGTATAGAGCTCGCAGTGGAACCTCATCTCGGAGCTGTATAGCGGATTGAGAGATTCGTAATGGGGCTAGTAGGAGTAGGTGTGTTTTAAAAAAAAGTGGACATGATAGCTCAAGTAAAGTAAGAAGGTACCTCAAAATAGTACCTAAACACAGTACTTCAGTAAAATGCACTGTAGTTAACTTTCCACCGCCGCGTGTGTGCGTGTGCGTGCATGCGCGCGCGCGTACGTGTGTGCACGTGCGTGCGCGTGTGTGTGTGACAGTATTTCCCCCGGCTAACCCCTGTTAGCAGCAGACAGACAGGAGCAAAATGACTGGCCCTCGGAAAACAATCTCTGATCCTATAAACCGCTCTGAACTCGTCGAGGCTGTAAAGCCTAAAGGAGAGGAGGAGGAACAAGGACAATGCTGCTCGCCCCCCCTTCCCCCCACCCCCCACAATAAAAAAACGGTGTTTGTGTTTCCGATGTGTGCGCACGGTGACGCACATGACATGACACACGCGTGTGTGTGTCCAGAGAGGCTACAGAGCTCACATGGATGAATGGAAGGAACTGTTGTGTTGAGATTACAGTCGTTTCCCCCCCTGTCTCTCTCTTTCTCTCTCTCTCTCTCTCTCTCCCTCTCTCGTTCTCTCTCTCTCGTTCTCGTTCTCTCTCTCTCTCTCTCTCTCTCTCTCTCTCTCTCTCTCTCTCTCTCTGTGTGCAGATGGCCCTCTCTCCAGGGGTGGAAAAAGTACTCTTTTTTTTTTTTACTTATGTAAAAGCGCTGTATCAATAATGCAATGTAGAAACACTCTGTTACACAAGTCCAGTAATCAAAATATATTTAAAGTAGTGAAAGTAAAAGTACTCAAGTTATCATAATGTCTCAAATTTGAAAAATAAAGTTTAAATAGGGCTGAAGTGGTTAATGTATGTTTTGTAGTAATAATCAAAATCTTCAAAATAACTAGTAACTCAAGTTTTCAAATAATTGTAGTGGAGTGAAAGTACAATATTAGTGATACTGAGATGTAGCGGAGTGAAAGTATAGAAAATTGGAAATACGCCAGGTAAAAGTACCTCAAAATTGTACCGAAGTACAGTACTTGAGTACATGTACTTACATTCCACTCTCTCTTTCAATCTGAGGCATGTCGGTACATTACTTTGTGCACTGAGGCATGTTGGGTACACAAGACTGAAACAGTACTTCCTTCCTGCAAAGGAAACCTAATGTGTGAACCCGACTGGTACTGTGTGTGTGTGTGTGTGTCCGCGCGCGTGTATGTGCGTGCGTGCGTGCGTGCGTGCACGTGCGCGTGTGTGCATTTGTACTCTTTTTGATAATAATGGGGGAGTCCACTTCACACCTCCGGTGACCACTTCCTGTTTACTTCCTGTTAGCAACCAGCCTCTCACACACGCACGCACGCACACACACACACACACACACACACACACACACACACACACACACACACACACACACACACACACGCACCCACACACACACTCACACACACACACACACACAGTTTGGCGTCACTAGTTCAGGTCATGTGCACTATAAGGGTCATGTTCATGTGTCTTGTCTTTCTGTTTTTTTTTCCTCCTCCGTACAGGAAGAGTGAGGGAGGGCTCCACAGCAGAGCAGAGACACGTAGGAGACCACCGTCGTGTTGTTGGTGGGGGGTCCCGTCTCGTCTGCACACCTGCAGGTAGGACCTTACATTAAAGAGGCATCAAAACACTCTCACGGTTAGTTTAACTGACCGTGAGAGAGAATGTAACATACACTGAGAGAGTGTATGTTACATTTGTACACTCTCAGAGTTACAAATGAGATGAATTAAGCGTTGTGTTTGGGGGTCCCCATCCTGACTTTAAATGCCCCACTGACCCAAACCCAGAGTGTTAGTTTAACTCTCTGAGAGTGTACAAAATTTTGGAGAAAGCCGTACTTCTACAGCTTCAGTCATTTTTAATTACACAAAATCTCCTTGAGGTTTTTCAATCTGGTTTCAAAGCCTTTCACAGTACAGAGTCAGCCCTTTTAAGAGTTGTAAATGACCTTTTAAGAACCACTGACCTTGGTGATCCTGCGATCCTTGTGCTTTTAGACCTCACAGCTGCCTTTGACACGTTACAACACAGCATTCTCCTCTCACGTCTAGAGTGCTGTGTGGGTGTCGGAGGCACTGCTTTAAAATGGTTCAGGTCCTATCTGTCAAACAGATCGTTCTCTGTAGCCCTAGGTGACTCCTCTGCCCCTCTCCCATGTGGAGTCCCGCAGGGCTCAATTCTTGGTCCCATCCTTTTCTCCCTGTACCTCCTCCATCTGGGTTTGATTTTTAAAAAGCATGGCATTCCCTACCATTTCTATGCAGATGACTCGCAGATATATATGCCCCTGAAAAAAAATGACGCCTCCTCCATGAACACACTGATGGACTGTCTGAAGGACATAAAAGCATGGATGGCCCTGAACTTCCTTAACTTTAATGAAAGTAAAACAGAGGTCATGGTGTTCAGACCCAGCACCGCCTGCGACACCTCCTCTCTGGATCTGGGCCCCCTGCAGCCTTTTCTAAAACCAGTGGTCACTAGCCTTGGTGTCAAATTGGACAGTGATTTTAAGTTTGAGAAACAGATAAACTCTGTTGTTAAATCCAGCTTTTATCAGCTGAGGCTCTTAGCTAAAGTCAAGTCTGCTGTAACCGTCTCTGATTTTGAACGTCTCATTCATGCCTTTATCTCAACCCGACTCGACTACTGTAATGCACTCTATGTTGGCATTAGCCAAGCCTGTTTGTCTCGATTACAGTTAGTCCAAAATGCGGCCGCCCGCCTCTTAACAGGGACACGGAAATTTGATCACATCTCCCCCATTCTTGCCTCCCTACACTGGCTCCCTGTTCGGTACAGGATTCAGTTCAAGACTTTAATGTTTGTCTTCAAATCTTTAAATGGGCTGGCACCATTATACATTTCAGAACTGCTACCTCCCAATAATGGTACAAGGGTCTTGAGGTCTACTGACCAGTCACTCCTTAAAGTCCCAGCAACTAAATTGAAAACACGGGGAGATAGGTCATTTTCCGCCATAGCGCCCACACTGTGGAACAAGCTGCCACCCCATGTTAGAGAGTCTCAAACCCTGCCTGTGTTTAAATCACGTTTGAAAACTCATTTGTTCTCCTTGGCCTTTGAAAATTCAACTTGAGAAACTGCCGCTTTCCCCCAGGCATTGTGTCAATCGTTGTCTTGTTCATTGTGTGTGTTCTCTTGTATTATTGTTTATTTTAGTATTTTATTGAGTGTACAGCACTTTGGTTCAACACTGTTGTTTTTAAACGTGCTATATAAATAAAGTGGATTGGATTGGATTGGATACAAATGGAACCAAACCCTCCACGGGTCCATTTGTCTTTTCTTTTTTTTTTGCACCCTTCTCAGAGTTACAAATGGATAAGTTAGTGAACACTGAGGATTTAGTTTTTCGTACTTACGTAAAAAAACACAAAAAGTTAAAATATAGAGATAATAGGTTTCTGCCAGACAGCAAGAGCAGGTTAGAAAGTGGTTTCTGCATTGTGTTGAAGCCAGTTTAGTGCTTACAGTTCAGCGGTCAGAGGGTTGACTGGCTGCTGGTTCCACACTTTTAGACTGTGTTGCTATTGTTGTGGGAACCAGATTGCAGGTATAATTGTGATTTGAACTTGAGTGATTTTGATAATGGCTGCAGTTATGTAGCACACATACAACCACTCTGGACCTAACCCAGAAGAATTACAACCACATCCAGGAATTGAATTACAAGCTACTGCTGTAAATCTCCCTCGCTCACTCACTCACTCACTCACTCACTCACTCACTACCTCCCTCGCTCACTCACTCACTTGCTCACTCGCTCGCTCGCTCACTCACTCACTCACTACCTCCCTCGCTCACTCACTCACTACCTCCCTCGCTCATTCGCTCACTCACTCATTCACTCACTCACTCACGCTCTCTCTCTCTATCTCTCATCATTTGGTTTCAGCACTCCCCGCTATTTCAAGGTTGAAAGTGTGTGTGTGTGTGTGTGTGTGTGTGTCTCAGTACAATATCGCTGTCCTCCCATTCAAGCTTAGACACGACTCCAGAAAGATAAATATAGACACTCATTGACCTGCGGCTTCTCTCTCTCTCTCTCTCCCTTCCCCTCATCATCTCTCTCTCCGTTCCTGATAACCGTCTTGATGTTGTTGCAGCTGTCTTGCTGTACTTGGCTTAATGTTCATACTGTACTACCATATCAGGGAGTGTGTGTGTGTGTGTGGGGATACACTGCCCACATTAAGAGGAGACAGCGTGTTGCGCTAGGCTACAGCTATTTTTCACTGTCACCGCTGTAGAGCAATGTATAACACAATTGCCGGGGGGGCGGGGGGGTTGAGGTTGTAGCTCGGTTAATTGTCGCAGAACCGCGGGCACGCACGCACACACACGCACACACACACATACACAAGGTAAAATCCTCACCATTACTTTGAACCCGAGTGCGTAAAAACAGACCCAAATGGACCATTACTCTTTTTTACTTTTACAGTTGATGTATTTGTTAACACCAGAGAGTGCACAAATGTAACCAAATGGACCCTTTGCGGGTCCATTTGGTTACATTTGTGCACTCTCTGGTCTTTACCCCGGAGGCACCGTGACCTATGGCACCCCGTTTTGGTGACGGCGGCCGGCCGGGCGCATGAGGAATTGAAAGTTGAAAGTTGCGGTTTCACAAGGAGTGTGTAAGCAGCTGGAGGAATGGTGGCATTAGGCTAGCGGTGACAGAATCCTGCTTTACACAACAGTGTCACACTGGGAAACCCAGGGGTCACCCTGTTGCCAGCGTTGCCACATTGTTTGTCTGGACCGCACAATGTTGTAAACTGAAATGTAATTTAGATAGCATGTCATTTAGATAGGATCATTGTTTACCTGGTATCCTAATAGCAGTGGTGGAAAGTAACTAAGTACATTTACTTAAGTAACATTTTGAGGTATGTGTACTTTACTTGAGTATCTCCAATTTCCAAAACTTTTACTTCTACTCCACTACATCTCAGAGGCAAATATTGTACTTTTACTACGCTGCAATTATTTGAAAACTTTAGTTACTTTCAAGATTTTGATTATTATTACAAAAAATACATTAACCACATTTCAGCCATTTGAAAATAGCTTGTAGATTTGCTATTTAAGACACACTGTCTCTCTGCATTGTATGTATGTTTATGTAGGATTAAAAAGGACACGTCTTAAGCACTTAAACCCTAATATGTTTCGTTCACTGGTCAGAACGAAACAGTACGACACCTCAATCGTACGACAAAATGTTAGAGTAGCTTGAGGTCAGCTTTAGGCATATTTTTTTCTGAGGTTAAGGTCAGGTCTAGGCATACTTTTTAAACGCTTTCCTCATACCTGAACAAAGTAAAACTGAGTAAAAGCGGAACAAAAAACGAGTCAATTCCTAACATTAAAACTACTTCAAACTTCAAAGTGGAAAACCTGAAGAATAATGAATATTTCAAAACTATGAACTCATACACCTTGTGCGTACACACACACACACACACACACACACACACACACACACACACACACACACAGAGAGGGTTGTTGTGTAACACTTCATCATAAGCCGTGTGATTTAGATGGAGCTGCGGGGCCTGACGTCAGGGCAATGCACTAATTGTCCAGTCAGAGGTTAAGATCTGGACTTATATCCTCATTCCACATAACATGGTCACAGTGTGGTGTGTCAAATCACCCTGAGCACACAGCAGCCCACTGCTCACTGTGGTCATCATGTCCTATCTTCATTAAGAGAGAGAGGGGGGGAGAGGGGGAGAGAGAGAGAGGGAGAGACAGTGGGTCACGGACACACAGACCTAAAAGCTCACAACGCGAGCTTGTAGATCTGCTATTTTCACTTGTTTGGGTCCCAGGCAAACATCTAATTTCTCTGTTAGGTTTTGAGCTAATACCTTTGGGAACCCCTGCTGTTGAGCCACTACATACTGTAAGCCCCATTGCGGTGATTTTGAAATGGCAAAATAAAAATGGTATTTATCCAAAGTGCTTTACACAACATCGTTTCTCAAACCCTGAGGGTCCTCCTCCGGACCACTGCTCTACAACGTGCATCAACTCATTCACACACTGACGGTAGAGGAAACCAATGCGAGGCACTAACCCCGCCCATCAGGAGCAGTTAGGGGTATTCAAATAGGGCTTTAGTGGTCGATTTTTAACAGCACTGTCCATCGAGAGTGTCATCGTGTCATACGTTGTCATGACAACACAGCGATTAGCCAATCACAGGTCTTAATTGTCACTCACCGAGCTTCCTCATTCCATGGTACTAAGTCGTAACGTCTGACGATTCTGTCATTTCCTCATTCAGTCGTGTTTCTTCTTCCACTGAATGAAATGTCATTCTGGGCGCAAAACGCTTGTTGCCAAGACAACTCCCGTCTAGTGGGTCTAGATGTCTAGCATATTTGATTGCTGTTGTACCCTACTGGTTCACCTTGCCGGCGAGGAGCCTCAACCGGGAGGACGCAGCGTCCGTCCGTCCCGCTCCTCCCGCCCAACACTCCCTGCTCACAGGTGCCGTCCTAGCCCTGACGTGCGGTGACAAATATCACCTTCTCACCACCCTCGGCTTCCCTCCCCCGAACACGGGCTATTTAAGTTTGTATACTATAGACCAGTGGTTTTCAAACCTTTTCATTTCCATTATTTATTCGGCATTTGAGCCACGGAACCACCCTTTGACGAGATTTAGCCTCTCAGACCCAAAACGTAGAATATTTTGATATCGTTGGATAAGATTTTGTCCACAATTCCATGCTGTATTGATGTTGGTACCATAGGAGAGATAACAGGCAAACATTGATCAAAATAACAATTCTTGAATTAAGTAATGCAGATGTTTAACAATAATTTAACTCTTGAGAGCGTAAAATGAAACCAAACGGACCCGTAAATTTGGTTATATTTTACGCTTTCAGGAGTTAAAGATCTATATAAGGGTCCATTTGGTTACCAACTCTCCATCATTTAGCTGGGGACCACCTGGAACCCCCTCAAGGACCACTGGTTGAGAACCACTACTATAGACACTCAGACATCCGCTCTATTTTTTATACAACATTTCAGAGCTTCCGAAGTGCGTTTTTTACACTAGACTAGGTGGAAGCGTTTGAAGGTTGTTAGACTCAACACATCTGTGGAGAGAGAGAGAGAGAGAGACCAGGGGGATCGATGGCTCTTCAAGGACCATTAGAGACTGATCCTCAACATGTGGAATCATTTAATGTCACAACATGTCCGTCTGTTTGTCTCCAGTCACTTTAGTCGGTGCGTGTATTGCTGAAACGACAATCATTACGCAATAACGTGGAACTAATATTGAAGTGGGACTAATTTGCGTTTGCGTGTCTCCAAAGGACGCCGTAGTCAGTGTGTGTGTGTGTGTGTGTGTGTGTGTGTGTGTGTGTGTGTGTGTGTGTGTGTGTGTGTGTGTGTGTGTGTGTGTGTGTGTGTGTGTGTGTGTGTGTGTGTGTGTGTGTGTGTGTGTGTGTGTGTGTGTGTGTGTGTGTGTGTGTGTGTATGTGCGTGCGCATTTTGATGTATTTCCCATCAGTAGTGGTCTGGTCATCAGAAACCCAGCCTCTTCCCAGAATCCCTCTAGTGACTCACTAGTAATAAAAAAGTACGACTCAGCAATCTTCACTCACCGAAAAACAAAATTCAAAGATGAAACAAAAAAAACCAAAGCATGCTTAATAATACTGAGTAAGCTGCAGCCTCCTCCACCGGTCAGCCAGGTGTTGGCATCATGCTTCTACAAAACTACTGGTTCCAAAACAATGGGTTCGGGACGCTGTGAGTATATTTCCAACAAAACAAAACTTTTTTTTGGAATTGCGTACAATGGCCCCCAATGGAAACTTTTTGTGGTATCTTTTTAAGCAGAGCTTTTTTGACTGCACCGCCATCCTGTTATCAAACATGTTAATGTTTGATTAAGTATTCAATCAATCAATCAATCAATCAATCAAACAAACTGTTTGAATGATTGAAACAAACTGTTTGAATGATTGATTGATTTCAACTGCTTTCAGAAGTATGTTCTCAAATTTGGTGGTCAGGTTGTGCTACACATTAGTGCCTAGATATTAAACTGGCGGCCCACTAGGGCCTGTCTTGTGGCCCCTGGAGCAAATTGTTCGTTTTTTTGGGGGGTTTAGTGAAAGTTACAGGTATGGTGTGTGTGCGATATGAAATGTGAGTTTGCCATAATCACAGTAATCCTTAATCATATTCCATCAAGGGCTTTTGGAGAGAAATGAGACAATGAGGCTTTTCTTGGTACTCAGTCACTTTACAAAACAGAACAAAAAATAAAGGACTTTATTAAGAGAATAGTTAACCCATTAAAAGGCTATAAACTAAGCAAAGAAAACATTAAAATGAAAAGGCCAAGAGGGGGATTAGAATTAGGCGGGGAATGCGAGTCTGGGTGGTTTTTTTTTCACCACTAAACGAACACTCAGGATTTGAGTGTGTAGTGTGTGGAAGGCTGCCACTGTGAACCCATTAATGTAAAGAGCTGAACTTTCTAAAATCCACCTTAACATCATTCACCGCTCTTTCATGTGTCTGTCTGTTTATCCATCGCTTCCTCTGCTTCCTCTGCTTCCTCTCTCGCTTTCTTTTCCTCTCTTCTTATTTTTGCCGTATACAATCAGCTATTTTCGCTACTTTTGCGTAACAATCTTGTACGTAGGCTTATTCATTTAGGGGGAGAAAAAATTAAACATATGTCGCTGCCGGTCAGATGGAGTGAGGAGAGAAGGAGAGACATCTCTCCGTCTAATTGGTGTCAGAGGTTCATCACTGAGCCCCACCCACTGAACTGTGTGTGTGTGTGTGTGTGTGTGTGTGTGTGTGTGTGTGTGTGTGTGTGTGTGTGTGTGTGTGTGTGTGTGTGTGTGTGTGTGTGTGTGTGTGTGTGTGTGTGTGTGTGTGCGTGCGCGCGCGCGTTTTTGACAGCATGTGGTTCACATCTGGTTCCGCCCAGTCCCTCAATACTGACTTCATACTGACCTCTTTCTTTCTTTCCTTCCTCCATATATACCTTTTGCTCCAGCCATCTCTCCTTCCCTCTATATCTCTCTGTCATTACGACACCTTGGCCTGACCCTTATCCCTGTGTGTGTGTGCGTGCGTGCATCTGATGTGTTGAACATGTGACCATGATGTCATGACCACATCTTTTCCTGCAGGGATTCCATGTCCATACGGTCATCCTGCAGCTCTCTCTTTCTCTTTCTTTCTCTCTCTCTTTCTCTTTCTCTTTCTCTCTCTTACTCTCTCCAAACTACTGGGCAGAAAAGGAAATAAGGGAGCTAACAGAAAGTGTGTGTGTGTGTGTGTGTGTGTGTGTGTGTGTGTGTGTGTGTGTGTGTGTGTGTGTGTGTGTGTGTGTGTGTGTGTGTGTGTGTGTGTGTGTGTGTGTGTGTGTGTGTGTGTGTGTGTGTGTGTGTGTGTGTGTGTGTGTGTGTCGTGTGTGTGTGTGAACCAATAACCCGACACTCGTACAGGATCGGATCCATGTTCATCCATGTTTTTTTTTTCTTTTTCATCAATCGGTTGTGTCCGTGTCGGGGTCCCGCTCTCTCTTTGGCTCCGATCCGAGAAGACCCCCCCCCCCCCCCCCCCCCGCGCGCTCAGCACTGATCAGGAGAGAAAAGGCATGAAATGCTGGTGATGGTTATTATAGGCTGACCTGGGATCAGATAATCATCAGATTACAACACCAGTATGAAATAAGGGGGAAAAGTCGAGCTGCATGCATGAGTCAGAGCGGAAGCGATCGTAACTGCTATGCACATCAGTTTTGAAAAGGAATGACTCATTTTTGTATCTTTTTATTTTTTCATTGAATACTTTATTAGTCAAAAAATGTAAACATCACGGCGGTACAGTAAATCATTTACTGTAGGATAAAAGGATAACACAAAAAAAGTTTCCATTGTTGTCCTATGTATTTAATTCATCAACAGAGCATAGAATATTATCAAAGGGATGTATCACATTCAAACATGTTTGGGGTCATTTTAACGGCAGTTTTTAAGTTGCTTGATTCAATATTTAGATATTTGATATGAATTTTATCAGACACGCCCCCTTCCTATACAAACCCATTGTAACTTCAAACTCCATTTCAACCATGTTAGATTCACTGAAAATC
>NC_137616.1:40270979-40278479 GCF_963280865.1 Gymnoscopelus braueri | reverse complement strand
GGTCATTGTGTTCATGAATTTACTTGGCGATAAAAGGAAAGAGCGCACCAGCACTAGCTCCATGTAATTGTATAATTTGATGCGTGTGTGCTGGTGACGTCCCGTTCTCTCTCCTCTCTTCACCTTCTCTCTCTCCTCTCTTCCAATCTCATCCTGCCATCTTTTCCTCTCCTCTCCTGTCATCACCTTATTTGCATGTGAGCTTGTCTGTGTGTGCGTGTGTGCGTGTGCGTGCGCGTGTGTGTGTGTGTGTGTGTGTGTGTGTGTGTGTGTGTGTGTTTATGCTTGACACTATGTAGGTGGGTGGTTGAATGATGACCGTGAATGATGACACACACAGACTCACACACACACACACACGCTCGCGCATGCCAATGCTATCCACCCACAGCCCGAGCTAATCTCTGTTCCTACTCTTCCACCGAGCAGCAGGTAGGTGGGAGGCTTGTGTGTGTGTGTGTGTGTGTGTGTGTGTGTGTGTGTGTGTGTGTGTGTGTGTGTGTGTGTGTGTGTGTGTGTGTGTGTGTGTGTGTGTGTGTGTGTGTGTGTGTGTGTGTGAGATGACTAAAATCTCAGTCAGTCAGTTCCTGCAGATGGCTGAAGTGGCGAAGCTACACAATAACATCCTCCGTGTTAACAGTTTTTGATTAACTTAGACACACACTGACTGCTTACACGGAGACAAAAGCTTCCAAAAACTTTAGTGAAGCGTCGCCTTAAACAAAAAGGCAGCGAACACGTTACAAACATGTTCCTGCGTTGCGTTTTGTTTGCAAATTCTTCAACACACGTCTTGCAAAACCCTGCGCGGCCGCTTCTGACACGAGTTCAAACATGAAAACGGTTTCTTTTTAGGATTCAAATTCAAAAGCATCAAAAGTACCAGATCTACAAGCTTGCGGATCTGCTACTTTTGATGCTTTTGTGTGACGCTGTAGTATGATCAAGTAGGGCGTTAATTTACGAAAAAACACAAAAAGTTAGAATATGGAGATAAGAGGTTTCTGCCCGACAGCAACGACACACTGCCATTCATTGGAGCGATGTATGGATGCGGCTGGGGCAAAGTGGTGCCTCATGACGCAGTGGGGTCTCAAACATTTTCACGTCAAGGACCCTCAAATTGATATGTAATTGGCCACCGTCCGGTCCCTATGGCCTGTCACAATTATTACATAATCGTCTGATCGCAATTATTTGGGATCATAATTGTTACCATGTTAAAATGTTTGAAGTGTCTGAACACTCTGCAGAATGGCAGTATTCCTGCATGGCGTGTGTTTTTTAAACGGGTAGGAGCTAAATGGGGTTTCATAATTGTATTTGTGCACCGGATTGGATTATTGATATGCGATACTGTAGATGTACTGTAGGCACGCGTTGGCACTTTGATGGTGGGAGTGTCTCTGTGGGTGTGGCCTCCAGCAGGTTACAAGTAATGGTCCTCCTCACCTACCTATTTTTAGCATCAGTCTTTCCTGGGACAGACGGAAGCAAACCTGACACAGATACAGGACAGGGATACGACTTCAAATCAATATCTCCGCTGTTTCAAACTTGTGCCTCGATTAGTGTGGTTTGGGTATCTTCGCTATTTGTGCACGCCACCATTGCACAACAAAGTATAATACAGGCCTCACGTGGTTAATCAATTTAGACGATGAGGGTCTGCCAATTATTGGGCACCGGTAGTAAATCATCAGTGTGTGAGAGTGTGTGTTTCCCCCCTGGTGAACTTGCTGTCACAACACACACACACACACACACACACACACACACACACACACACACACACACACACACACACACACACACACACACACACACACACACATCTCCACCCCTCTGTTTATTCTTTCCCATCCGAAATCTACACAGATTTATTGATGGACATGCACGCACGCACACAGGCACACACACACACACGCACTCATGCACAGACACACACACATGTACAGTACGTACTCGTGCACATCCACACTCATGCACCTGAACACACATGCACATACACACAAATGCATGAGCACACTCATAACTTTTTTCAGAGATCCATATACTTGAGAGTAAACATGTGTGCGGGCGTGCGTGTGTGTGTGTGCGTGCGCATGTGCATGTGTGTGTGTGCGCGTGTGTTTGTGTGTGTGTGTGTGTGCGCGTGTATACACCCTAGATGACACTGCAGTGCTGGCAATGTACTGTGGGAGGCTGTCATTTCATCTCCATGGAAACCAGATGACTGTTTACTGTCAATAGAGTGACAGGACTGGAATCGCCTGTTTAGAACTGGGTTAGGGTGGGTGGAAGGGGTTTTATCTTCAATAACATTTAAATACTATAACAAACTGCACAGACAACGAGAGTCAACAGGACTGTGACAAATAGCAGGACATCACCCAGGACATCTTTAATACCATTACCATAGAATTGATATAGAAATATATTTAACCACTTATAAACCCAATATACTTCATGGTAAGTCAGTGAAAATAGCTGATCTACAAGCTCACATTGCGTTGCGATGCGACACGTTGTGAGCATGTAGATCGCCTATTTCCGCCAAACGCTTGCAGAATGTTCATGCATTTTTTTGCCAGATGTTCCAGCACTTTTGCCGATCTTTATCGTCTGTCCCCTTCACTTAAGGCTCATCTTTTTTCATCCCTCTCTCCCTTATCTTTTTTCTCTTTTAAGTCCCATCTCTTTTTTCATTCAAAGAGTCCCATCTCTTTTTTCATCCCTCTCTCCCTGAGTCTCCCATCTATTTTTTCTTTTTAGGTCACAAATAGGCCGTGTCAGTATGAGTGCGAGCAAGAATAGCAGATCTACAAGCTCTAAAATAACCTCCCCCCCCAAGAAATAGGGTTATAAGTGGTTAAAAGGGAAACGCAGTGGAAGTAAGGAAGTACGCAGCACATACAGTAATCTCGTTAAGACCCCCCCCCCCCCCCCCAGGCTTTCCTCGCAGCGTCCCAATTAACTAATTACTACTTAATTGGTTCCCGGGCGCCGATTGTAACCGGGTCTCTCATCGTAAATGACGACGATCATCATCTCGCCGTCGTTTGCAGTGGTTTGCGTTCCCTGGCTGTTGTTGTAGCGAGGCGAGGAGCTTGGTGTTGCGCTCTATAGACCATGATGCAACAGGGTGAAAGCCTCTCCCAGGGAGACTCTGCCCCGCTAGCTTCCTGACAGCAGAGAGAGAGAGGGAGAGAGAGAGAGAGGGAGGGAGCGCCAACTCAGCATTCTGGGTACAAACCTGTCTCTGAGGTTTCTCTACTGTGAATTATTGAGCAATGTCTGCTTGTTTTCTTTCTTTCTTACTTTCTTTCTTTCTTCCACTGGTGTAAAGTAACTAAGTACATTTACTCAAGTACTGTACTTAAGTACAATTTTGAGGTACTTCTACTTTACTGGAGTATTTCCAAATGTCTATACTTTTACTTCTACTCTACTACATCTCAGAGAAAAATATTGTACTTTTACTCCACTACAATTATTTGAAAACTTTAATTACTAGTTACTTTGCGGATATGAATTATTATATTATAAAACATACATAAACCACTTTAGCCCCATTTTATACCATTTTATTCTACAAGCTCACGACGCGTTGTGAGCTTGTAGATCTGCTATTTTCAAACATTTTAGTACTTTTACTTTTGGTACTTTAAGTACATTTTGATGCCAATACTTTTGTACTTTTATTCAAGTACATTTTTAATACTGGACTTTTTCTTGTAACAGAGTACTTCTACATTGCGGTATTGATACTTTTACTTAAGTATAACATTTGAGTACTTTTTCCACCACTGTTCATAATGTATTTTTGTTAGTTTAGTTTGGGTCCCGGGGGGGAGACACCAAATATTTCTCCTGTTTTTGCGCCTGGATCTGAATGGGAACTCCTTCCTTTACCCCCAGAGAAACTGCATGAAGCATCATCATCGTAACAACAACAACAGCTTGCATAAGCGTCATATTCTAACACACACACAACCAGCCTTTCATCTGACCTCCAGTCAACCTCACACCCTGTCTGTTGTTTTTGTTGTCGTTGTGTTTTTTATATAGGGCCGCCTGTGGGCTCACCAAATGCTGCTTAATGACTCATCCTCGTATAGAAGCCAAGTGCAGTCGCCCGGTGTTACGCCGTGTATTTAGTAAAGAAGTACATTTATTGAGTATCGGTGCTTAAAACCAGTGGTGGAAAAAGTACTCACATTTCTTACTTAATTAAAAGTATTGTAGAAGTACTCTGTTTCAAGTAAAAGTCTGGAATTCAAAAAGTTTTGGTATCCAAATGTACTTAAAGTACCAAAAGTAAAAGTACTAAAATGTTTGAAAATAGCAGATCTACAAGGCGAGTGTCGCAAAAGACAGGGGAGAGTCTCTGCTTCCATCGGGGGATAAGCGTGTCACCGCGACCCTCCGTTCTTTAGTTAATTGGCTGTTGAATATAGCTTGTTCTCGCTAAAAACGCAGAAAAAAAACAAGAAAGCAGAGAAAAATTTATTTTTCTAAATCCTTGGGTTTGTTGCGATCACGTTATTTCCGCCTTCTAAATCAGTAGTTCTCACACTTTACAAGATTTTTTTTTTAAATTGCAGATGTACAAGCACGCAGCGCGGCACGAAGTGACACGCTGTGAGCTTGTACATCTGCTGTTTTTGAATAGCCAACGCAAAAAAATCTAAAATTAAATCCGGGAGTATCTGTACTACTGCATGTTTGGGATACTTTCATTCCACTACATTTGAAAGACAAATATTGTACTTTTTGACTCCACTGCATTTCTAGGAAGGGAACCATTATGTCCATTATGAATATTTGAAACATAGGGAAAATAGCAGAGCTACAAGCTCACAACGTGCCACCATGTGATACATTGTGAGGTTGTAGATTAGCAATTTTCATTATTGTTATTTTTGTATAATGTCATTTTCAGGAAAAACTTTGCTTTTCTTTTGGAAAAAGGCAAAATGTCAATACAGATATGGATTGACATAAAAAAAAAAAACGTTGTAATTTGTTCGTCCAGTAACACAAGTAAACACATTTGACGGAGCAACTTTCACTTGTAGCCGAGTAAATATTTGAGCAGGAGTATGTAATACTTTTGACTCAAGTACTGGGGTTGAGTACTTTGTCCACCACTGAGTAACAGTAACAGTAGGTGTCTCGGAGCATTGCGTAAAAAAACAACAACTAAGAAAATAAAATAAACTGGCTGGAAGTGTGACCTCATCTGGGCACCGAGTATGGTGTGTCCTCATCCAGGGTTCACAGTCATTGGACGTTGGCCCGAGTTGACAACACTGCAGTGGTGCTCAAAGTGGGGTCTGGGGAGGACGGAGGATCCCAGAACCCGGAGGGTTTCACTATGCTTCTGTGAAAATAAAGTAAAATAAAACAATTGACCTCCCGTTTTCTTGTTATACCCAGTTGAAAATAGCATGTTTCGCCAAAAATACATTGTAAAACACAGGAGCTGAGATACAGAATATTTCCCAGATACTTTAACCAGGTAATGAATGGAGCAGTAAATCTTTGGATCGCGTGTGAAAAAACGAGAAAGAAAAAAAAACGTCAATGGCAGTGAATATGGGCGTCCTTGACATGAAAACTGTTGAGAAACACTGGCATATGTACTGCATTGTAACCTCGAACTTGTGCATATACAGCCATGTGCAACAGTAGCTACAAAAAAAGGAGAAAAAAAACACACATTCCAAAAGAGCGGCTGCAGTCAGGAAACAGAACGCTCAAGGTCAGAGAGTAACACAGATTCTTTGTGTTAATTCATCCATTTCTGTCTCAGAGAGAGTGTAAAAAAATTAAGTAACCAAACGGAATGGTAAAAGAGAAAACATGTCCACAGCTGTAGCTCTGGGAGAAAAAAAACGTGAAAATATTGAAACGCTTAGCGTCGACCTATGAAAACTAAAAAGAAACTTAACTCTAGAGTAACACCCTGGATCGACACGCACATGCGCTCACTCAAGAAAGAATGTCGTAAAGCTGAGCGAATTTGGAGAAAAAACAAACTCACTGTCCACCTAGAGATCTTTAAGAAGTCAACAGTGGCCTATAACAAAGCACTGCGCTTGGCAAGGCAGGCATATTTTTCACGCATTATCAATGACAACAAGCAAAATGCCAGAGTCTTATTCTCTACCATTGAACATCTCTTAAACCCCCCCCAGGCTTACAAGGAGTCGCTCCCTGCTTCTAAAGCTAAGTGTGATGAGTTCGCATCCTTTTTTGAAAACAAAATTTTTAGCATTCGAGCTGGTATTATAAATGCTGCTGCTAGCACTGCAAATGCGGCAAATGGTGCATGGTGCAAAAATGTAGATCCCTCCAGAGGAAGCCTAATATCATTCTGCGCAATTAATGAAGAGGAACTCCGTAAAACTATATCACAGATGACATCATCATCTTGCTCACTGGATGTAGTACCCACCCCGTTTCTCAAAGAGGTTTTAGACAGTGTTATTGGAGATATCCTAAGAATTATAAACAGCTCTCTACTTTCAGGCGTCTTTCCAGACTCACTGAAAACGGCTGTAGTCAGGCCGCTACTCAAGAAACACAACCTTGATCCATTGGTGCTGGGTAATTATAGACCAATCTCAAATCTGCCATTTTTGGGCAAGGTCTTAGAAAAAACTATCTTTCATCAACTGGATGTGTTCCTACAGAACAATAAGGTTCATAACAAATTCCAATCTGGCTTCAGGAAAGGTCATAGTACAGAAACAGCACTTGTAAAAGTAATTAATGATCTAAGGGTGTCCGCTGACGACAAAAATGTATCTGTTCTCCTACTTCTTGACTTAACCGCTGCTTTTGATACGATTGATCACACAATTCTACTACAACGTTTGGAGTACTGGATTGGTTTGTCAGGCACAGCCTTGTCTTGGTTTCACTCTTACCTAACAGGCAGAAGCTATTTTGTCAGTCTAGCTAACTTTGACTCAGACAAACACAACATCTGTTCTGGTATTCCACAGGGCTCAATTCTGGGTCCCTTATTGTTCTCCCTGTATATACTACCGCTGGGAGAACTCATCGCCGATCACGGAGTGAACTTCCATTTCTATGCTGATGATACCCAGCTGTATCTTTCAGTAGCTCCAGACGACCCCTGCGCTCTAGACCCATTGTTGACCTGTCTGTCCAGTATAAAATGCTGGATGAGTGAGAACTTTCTTAAGCTAAATGAGGATAAAACAGAAGTTCTCATAATTGGCTCCAGTGAGCAGAGAGAATCAATAACAAGTAGACTTGGTAACCTGGCTGTAGAAAGTAACACCACAGTAAAGAACCTGGGGGTGATTATCGATTCTGAATTGAATTTCAATACACACATTAATCATGTCACCAAGATTGCTTTCTTTCATCTTAGAAATATTGCGCGAATTAGAGACTATCTGTCGTTAGACGATGCAAAGACGCTGATCCACGCTTTTGTTTTCTCTCGGCTTGATTACTGCA
>NC_137616.1:40260979-40265979 GCF_963280865.1 Gymnoscopelus braueri | reverse complement strand
ATCTACTGTACTAGCTCATAGCTACAGTGTGAGCTTGTAGATCTGCTATTTTTGAAAAATCTTGAGATTTGTGCAAATCTTTGAATATAATATATTTTTTTCAAGCAAAAATGTTTTACTCAAATATTCGCTCAGAGAGCGTAAAATGAAACCAAATGGACCCTTTCGGGTCCATTTGGTTTCATTCTACGCTCTCAAGAGTTAAATTATTGTTAAACACCTGCATTACTTAATTTACAAAGAAGTCTACACAATTAGAGAATGTAGAAGAATTATTATTTTGATAGACGTTTGCCTGTTATCTTTCCTATGGTACCAATATCAATACAGCGTGGAATTGAGGACAAAATCATATCGCAACGATAACAAAATATTCTTAAGTTTTGGGTCCGAATCTCATGAAATGGTGGCCCGTGGCTCAAATGCCGAATAAATAACGGGACCTGAAAAGGGTTGAAAACCACTAGTTCTATACTTTGGGCTCACGTACTGGAGTTGAGCAGCACTTTAGTCCAACCAACTGCAGGTGCTTTTGTGTGTGTGTGAGTCCTATTGTTCAGCCTGTGGTATATACGGGTACATTTTGGGATTAGCAGCTGAACTCCCAACAAAGGTGAACTTTAGTTTTTTTTTCCTCCGCCTACTCACAGAGACAGGCGCTAGAGTTTGGTATATTTTTGTAAGGGCTTGGGTTGCGTAAGCAAAAGGTTCTCAGCACCGAATCACCAGCAGCACTCTAACCTTGGCACACCGAATACTTCCTCCTCCCACACACAGGCGCGCACGTGCAGCGCGCACGTGCACGTGCACGCACACACACACACACACACACACCTCATCCTGTCTCAGAGAGGCTGCGGCAGCTGCCACCTCCCACACACATACTCTAGTCAGTCAGGGCACACACACACACACACACACACACACACACACACACACACACAGTTATTCTCTGGCAGGAATATCCGGTAGTACAGTATCATCAATTTCCTACCTATTTTATATCACTATACAATGAAATATGAGTGTGTGTGTGTGTGTGTGTGTGTGTGTGTGTGTGTGTGTGTGTGTGTGTGTGTGTGTGTGTGTGTGTGTGTGTGTGTGTGTGTGTGTGTGTGTGTGTGTGTGTGTGTGTGTGTGTGTGTGTGTGTGTGTGTGTGCCTCGACATACAGTACATACAGCATGCATGTTACACTGTGCGTGCATATATGCATAAAGTACACGCGTGTGGCTTTGTGTGTGTGTGTGTGTATACTGTACAGTATATGTCTGTGTGTGTGTGTGTGTCTCGAAATAGTCAGCCTGTTTAAAGCATGAGCTTAGTACAGTGTCAGACATGATGTCGGTATAGTAGACAGCCCACCCCCCCCCCCCCCCCATAGGCGCCCACGCCTTAACCGATTACGACCTGAGGCTGATTCGCAAAAATGATTTCTAAATCCTAACGGTTTTCTGAAAAAAATATAAAAAATAAAAAAATATTCAGTTCCAGGGACCACCAGAAGCAAAGATTTGAGTTACAAATGTTCGCTTTAAAAATATTTTATTCAAAGATTTGCAAAAAGAAATAGCAGATCTACAAGCTCACAAAAAATTACGGTTAACCGTTTAACCGGTAACCGTTTGTAAAAGTGCAGGTTATTATTATTCTATTCATTCTTTTAATATATTTTTTTGTTGCAAAGGTACTTTTCTTTTTGTTCCTTTTACGGCATATTATGCAGCCCTGGCGGGTGTTTATTTGGGACCCTGAGTGAGTCACAGGCATTTATCCTTTCTAAATAGTAACCAACGCATTTTATTTGTCAGGTTAATGGTTAATTAACCGTTAACGAGTTTCGATTAACGGTTATGAAAAAAAAAAAAACGTTCAAAATGGCCATCCTTATGCCATTGTTATTGTACGACCAACCATCCAATAATGACTTTTTTTTTACGTTTATTTTTACTTTGGAATATGGACTGTGTTCCAGAGACCACAATAAAGTTCCCCAGGGGACGGATTTGGCCCGTGAGCCGCCAGTTAAATATCTAGGCCATACTGGACTGAAAATGAAATCAAGCGCAGGCCTGTTCTTCGAGCTAGAAAGAGCCAATCATTTGCTTGGAACCCAGATTGGCCGTGGTAATTAGCAGTAATTAGCTGTAATCTACAAATACTTTGGTTTTTGGTGAGCAAATGGGCGAAATAAATAGTGTAAGGTTGAGAGTACAGATGATGTATCCTAGCGTTTCACAACAACACAAGGCCACGAGGCCACGAGGATGCATGTGTGTGCATTTCCAAAACATAATGCACCCGAATGAGTCTGGCCAGATATCCTGAGTAAACCCATACATACAGCTATTTTACACTGTGTGTGTGTGTGTGTGTGTGTGTGTGTGTGTGTGTGTGTGTGTGTGTGTGTGTGTGTGTGTGTGTGT
The DNA here is from genome assembly GCF_963280865.1 of Gymnoscopelus braueri. Classification (NCBI taxonomy): domain Eukaryota; kingdom Metazoa; phylum Chordata; class Actinopteri; order Myctophiformes; family Myctophidae; genus Gymnoscopelus; species Gymnoscopelus braueri. Next base: position 40,263,554 of record NC_137616.1, on the reverse strand, counting down.
GTGTGTGTGTGTGTGTGTGTGTGTGTGTGTGTGTGTGTGTGTGTGTGTGTGTGTGTGTGTGTGTGTGTGCGTACAGAGATGTTGAGGGCACGTTGTGTGCGTGCGTGCGTGCGTTCCATTGCTGGCTGTCAAGCAGCCTCTTTCCAGTTAAGGCTGTAAAACCTGGCTCCAACTGTGATGAGGACACACACACACACACACACACGCACACACACCTACACACGCACAGGCACCGCACACATACAGTACAGTGAAAATTCTTTGTCTCAGCATCTTTTCTCAGTCTCCAGGTGAAATGATAGATGGCATTCTAGTGAAGGTTTGTGTGGTTTTAAGCCATCTGGTCCACACACACACACACACACACACACACACACACACACACACACACACACACACACACACCACACACACACACACACACACACACACACACACGCACAGGTAGAGAGGTACTGTATAAACATGGGGATCTGCCGTTAGAGCGCATCCACTGCCATTGCCCCCCCTCTCTCTCTCTCTCTCTCTCTATCTCTCTCTCTCTCTCTCTCTCTCTCTCTCTCTCTCTCTCTCCCCCATATCCTGCCATTCTCTCTCTCTTCACCTCTATCTCTCTGCCCCTCTCTCTCCATCGTGCTCTCTGTCTGTAGCTCTGCCTTTCTCTATACCTCTTTATCTCTCTCTCTATTTCTCTAATATCTCTATCTATATCTCCCCATAACCCCCCCCCCCCGCCTCTCTTCTCTCTCTCTCTCTCTCTCTCTCTCTCCTCTCTCTCTCTCCTCTCTCTCTCTCTCTCTCTCTCTCTCTCTCTCTCTCTCTCTCTCTCTCTCTCTCTCCTCTCTCTCTCTCTCTCTCGGCTGTATAAAGTGGTTAATCACTGAATGGAAACCATTAGTAACAGGCTTAAATAATTTACACACACTCTGACCAGGACATGGCCCCCGCACAGCTCTGCAGACCGAAATACGAACCCTCTGCACGTGGACGTGTGTGTGTGTGTGTGTGTGTGTGTGTGTGTGTGTGTGCGTCCGCGTGTGTGTGTTGAAGTGTGTGCCCGTGCCAGTCTACACAGGAAAACCCTCAGTGTTAATTTAACTCTGAGAGCGGGCAAATCCATTTGGTTACATTTTGTACTCTCACTGTGTTGCAAGTGGATTGGTTAACACTAGGAATGTGTATGTGTGTGTGAATGTGCACAGGTGCGCATGCTTATGTGTGTGTGTGTGTGTGTGTGTGTGTGTGTGGGGGGGGGCCTTTACATCCGTATGTCTGTATCGTTTTCATGTTCATGTGCAATGCATACCTGAATGCGAGAGCGTGGGCATCAGTACATTATCTGCATGTGTGTGTGTCTGTGTGTGCATGCGTCTGGTATGGAATTTGCACACACAAAACAAGTGTTGATACCCACTGTGTGTGTGTGTGTGTGTGTGCGTGTGCGTGTGCGTGTGCGTATGCGAGTGCGTGCGTGCGTGCGTGCTTCTATTACTATACTTATAAGCGCCAAACCTCCCCACGAGTATAGTAGAATTAGAGAAATAGACAGATAAGCAGTTAATGCCTGATTTATACTTACAGTAGATGTCTCACATTGAAAATAGCCGATGTACGAATTTCCTTTATTTTCTCTGATTGACCATATTGAATAAGGTGCACGTTGAATTTGTCCATTAATGGACCTTTTGTTCTCCGGTTTTGAAGATGTGACCAAGTGTATGGATTATACGTATGCATAGTAGTCAATAAGTGACCAAGTAGAGAGACAGTTTCCTCCCTTATATGTTTGTATTTGTATGTTTTGTATGTTCGGTTTGTTTGTTAGTAATGTGCTAGTCTTTTCTTTTTTGTGTATGTTTGTTTTCATGTTCTGAAAAATCCAATAAAAAATAAATGGAAAAAAAAGAAAATAGCCGATGTACAAGCTCTTCTAAACCGGCCATTTAGATCTGCTACTTTTCGGCTTGAGGCTTACGGTTAAAACTGGCAAAAGTACAGTATATGAATACAATCGTGCGTGGATGTGTGTTTGGGTGTGCGTGTGCGTGTGATGTGTGCGTGTGTGTGTGTGAGACCAGCCCATGTATAGTAGAACAATGATGTCACTCCCAAGCAGAACCAAGGCAGAGCGAGGAGGAACAGCAGAGGCAGCAACCCGACACGGTTGGCACCGGGCCACCCCCTCCCTCCTCCCCCCCCCCCCCCCCCCCCCCCAGGACGTGTTCCATTTCACACGTGACGCCGCCTCGCCTTCGCTCTCTTTCCCTCTCCTTTTTTCTCTTCTCACCTTTTAGGAACCGCCTTTAGTTACAAATTTACAGTCCCTGCGTTTAGCGAGGTTCGCTCCTAACGAGAGTGACCTACAGGTGCAAATTAAGAGTCAGTGGTTCTCAGCCTTTTTCTGGATAAAACGCTGAAAGCGTTTGTGGCCCACCCATCTGACCACTTAAGTTAAGTGGGCAGATGCCACGTGCATTTTCAGAGCATGTTTATTTTGACGACCGGCTGAGGTGGAGCTATACCATCAGCTCCCAGTACTTAACGCACAACTTGCCGCACCTAATACGCCGTGCCA
>NC_137616.1:40235979-40255979 GCF_963280865.1 Gymnoscopelus braueri | reverse complement strand
AATGGCAGGCCGAATGCTGAACGAAGGCACGCTATCCCTTAGGAATAAAGCTACAGTATATGTGCTGCTATAGCCATTGTAGAGATCATTGGTTAAAGTCTTCCTTCATGCCTTTCCCCTTGCGTCTATTCAGGATTTTATCCCCTTGGTGCAAGTTGATGAAAAACTGCTTTTTATTCAGCATCAGAATCATCTTTATTGTCACAGGTTTACAGGTGTAAAAAAAAAAGTGGGTGAATTTTGTTTTTGTGCGAGCTCCATCGTCTTTGTTGTTTCCATGTACATCCTGTATCTGTTGAAACATTTGACATCACTGTGACATTCTCCTTTTCCGGAGTGACTTCCAAAGTGTTTTTTTGTCACTGTATGTCCTCTGCATTTAACCATTATAACCACTAGGAGCAGTGAGCAGCCATTGTGAGGCACTCGGGGAGCAATTAGGAGTTAAAGGGATAGTTCACCCAATCGATTAGTCACCCCATGGAGACTTGAATTCATGGATATTTTTTTTGTTTTTTGTCGCATTCCTAAGCCAATAACTTCATGACCAGCGGACCGGTAGGCAGCGGTTCCGGTAGGAGACACAAAGGAGACTCTTTGTGTCTCCTAACGGAACCGCTGCCGGTCATTCAATTATTGGCTTGCCCAGGCGAGCTCACTAACCACTCGGCTATTGTCATAAATGCTTTATGCTTTCAGTCGCTATAGTCGCGAGTATTCGTTCAATTACCATGATATGCGTTTTTGTTTATGGAATTATGGTCCAAATTAATTAAAAAAATATGATAAAGTAGGGTAATGCTTCTATGGATTCTACTGGTTCTACTGAATGAGAACCCGCCCTCGCTGCCCTTCCAGCCAATGGCATTCGTTTCTTTTTCGGAAATTCCGAGATGGTGGATTTTGAATCAGCTGAAAAAGTGTCTTCAAAACGGGGTTTGTAGAAACCAATGGGTGACGTCACCGTTCCCTACGTCCATATTTGTTTACAGTCCACGGTTCGTCCTGATGACATAAGATTGGCTCGAACCGTGAGAGTTGACGAGAAAACAACCGTTTCTGTCCAGCGGAACGAGAGAAGTCCTGTCCTGTCCACCCTCCTGTTGACATGTTGTTCATCTCAGACACTAATTAGCATCGTGTGTGTGTGTGTGTGTGTGTGTGTGTGTGTGTGTGTGTGTGTGTGTGTGTGTGTGTGTGTGTGTGTGTGTGTGTGTGTGTGTGTGTGTGTGCGTGTGTGTGTGTGTGTGTGTGTGTGTGTGTCTATGTGTGTGTGTGTGTGTGTGTGTGTGTGAGAGACAGATACTGGCTTACCCCAAAATCCCAAATGTTTTCTGGCTGAGAGGCCAAGTGTTCCTTTGTGGTTCCCAGCCCACATTCCTGCAGCCTTAACACCATGGAAAACTAGGGAAAACACCACAGTTAATGTTTCAGGTGTGTGTGTGTGCGTATGTGTGTGTGTGCGTGTGTGCGAGCATGCGCATCCATCTGGCTGTTTGTGTAAGTGAGTGACTGTGTGTGCGTATACATGCTCAGTGTGTGTGTGTGTGTTTGTGTGTGTGCGCACATGATGAAATCAGTGGCTGTGTGTGTTGCGTGGTATACAGTACGTGCATGTGTGTTTGTGTATTGTGTATTGCGTGTGTGTGTGTGTGTGTGTGGGTGTGCGCGTGAGTGTGCATCCATCTGGCTGTGTGTGTGTGTACTTGTGTAAGTGAGTGGCTGTGTGTGCGTATACATGCGTACTGTGTGTGTGTGTGTGTGTGTGTGTGCATGATGAAAACAGTGGCGCTGTGTGTGTGTGTGTGTTGCACGCGTATACGGGCATATGCGTGTTTGTGTGTATGTGTGTTTGTGTACATATTGTGTGTGTGGGTGTGTTTCTGTGTGTGTGTGTGTGTGTGTGCACATGATGAAAACACAAGGTAGCCTAAAGTTAATGTTCCCCGCAGCTAAAAATACTGCCTTTTTTTCCTGACGCGCTATTTATAGAGCTCCCCCCAGACACCAGCGTCACAGAGCCCTGCTTACAGCACACACACACACAGTGTGTGTGTGTGTGTGTGTGCGTGCGTGCGTGCGTGCGTGTGTGTTGCAACCAGAGTGCGAAGGAGGCAGTATAAACTCCCACAATGAGGAAATACAGAGAGGGAGAGTAAGAATGCAGTTTCAGCAGGATTTGTGCGTGTGTCCGTGTGTGCTCCTTCTGCCGTCAGGTGTTGTTGTGTGGTTAAGAAACGTTAAAGGGCGGAAATACGACACACACACACACACACACACACACACACACACACACACACAGAGTACAGTGTCTATCTTCACAGAGATTGCTATCGTTCATGGTTCATTTGTAGCTTTTGCTGTGTATGTTCCTCTGCATGTGTCTTTGTAATGTCTTACCTGTGTGTGTGTGTGTGTGTGTGTGTGTGTGTGTGTGTGTGTGTGTGCGTGCGAGTGTAGGGAGAGAGGGAAGTTAACAAACACAGATACTTGCAGGTTGTGATGAAACCAACTGAGAAAACACGATGCCGCCTCCTTGCATCATGGGCTTTTTTTTAGGCCTTTGCACGGTAAAAATCCTCAGTGGCTGCGTTTACTTGGACCCTAATATCAGTGGTGGAAAAAGTACTCAAATCCTTTACTTAAGTAAAAGTACCAATACTCCAATATAGAAATACTCTGTTACAGGTAAAAGTCCAGAATTCAAAATCTACTTGAATAAAAGTACAAAAGTATTGGCATCAAAATGTACTTAAAGTACCAACAATAAAAGTACTAAAATGTTTGAAAATAGCAGATCTACAAGCTCACAACGCTATGATGCTAATGTTCTAAATATCATGTACAGTATGCAGTATACCTGCTATTGCATACACTATCTTTATATATATATATATATATATCTTTATTTGGTTTTCTCTCTCCCTTTGCGCTCACTCTACTTCTGTCCTCTCTCTTAAGAAAAATAAGAAAAATACATATTTCTCCCAATGCTTTATGCCTGTAAACCTACAATGTGACAATTAAGACTGATTCTGATTGTAATTTCACACTTTTTGTTCTCTCTGTCTTCTGCAGATTAATCGAGGATTCTTCAACCTCTTGGATGCACTGTGTGGAGAGAGGCAGGTCAGCAGTCGGTGTTGTTTACAAGCAGATTGGTGGAGAGAGAAGAAGCTGTTCTGATGCTGTCCCTCACAGCACCACCCTTTCCTCCACCAAGGTTATTAGCGTTTTTTTATTTTTTATTTCGTTTTGACTCGTGGGTTTGCTAGTTTAGTTTAGTTTTTTTGTTTTTGAAAAGGCTTATTTGAGTTTTTATTAGTTTTCAGTGCTTTTTTTTTTTATTATTATTGTAATATGGATTAGTCAGGGTTGAGATTCATCATGGTCAGAAAAATAGGCCAATGTGTTTGGCAATTTTTTGAAGATTTTTGGCACAGATTAAAACAGAACATTTTCTCTATGATTTAAGTTTTAGTTAGTTTAGTAAACACAAAAACAGTTATCGTTTTTTTCATAAAGCCTCAGTTTTTATTTTTATTTCAGTTAATGTTTAGTTTTTTTCAATTCTAGTTTTTGTTATTTTGTTAGTTTTGGTTAAGTATAATAACCCTGACCTTTGTGCGTCTCTGTCTCCAGCTCTGGCTCGACAGTCACCACATCTCAGCCAATGGACGACTTCACCCTTCTTCCACTGAAATTCTCGGAAGCCCTTTGAAAAGCGTTCAGCGATCATGCCTGGCAGCTCTAGGACCTTATAACGTTCCCGAAAACCTCTTAACCCCCCATTTTGATCCCCTATCCCTCCCTCCCAACTGTCAAAAAAAAGAGGGAGTTGGGGATAAAAAAAAATAATGGAACCTCATGAATTAGCTGCTGCCGGGGGTCAGAAATGCCCAAATAAGGAACCGGTGAGGGAGAAGGTTCCCCTGCAGAGGAAGTGGGTGTCGGAGCCTTCCGCCGCCTCCAAACGAAGCACTTTCGCCGACCCGGCCAAGCGACACTCGCACCGCGAGAGCCTGCAATGCGGCGGCCCGGTGGCTCAACAGAAGTACGCGCCCACCGCCTTGGGGGCCGTAGGAGGGGGCCCGCCGCCATCTCAGGACCCGCCTGGGTCCTTCGCCCAGCAGCAGGGGTTCCCCCGCGGCTACCCCTACCAGCTGGGTCAGCCGCCGTACCCCCAGCACCCGCAGGCCGAGCGCTTCCTGTCGGGAGCCAAGCCCCAGCCGGGGCTGGAGCCCCACGCCTGGCCCTTTGCCGGGCAGCTGCCTTCGGACGACCTTTACCCCACGGGGCACTCTGCGGGGCACGCCGGCGGCAGGTTCCCCCGTCAGAAGTCGCCCAGTTTACCCGGCTCGTTCGGCGGCCAGTACGCCCAGTCGGCGCCGGAGGACGCCGAGGGCTACGGCAAGAAGGAGCAGAAGCCCAAGAAGCCCGGCAAGTACATCTGCCACTACTGCGGCCGGGCCTGCGCCAAGCCCAGCGTGCTGAAGAAGCACATCCGCTCGCACACGGGCGAGCGGCCCTACCCCTGCGTGCCCTGCGGCTTCTCCTTCAAGACCAAGAGCAACCTGTACAAGCACCGCAAGTCCCACGCGCACGCCATCAAGGCCGGACTCGTGCCGTTCTCGGAACTGTCGGCGGCGGCGGCGGCCCGCGCCGCCGGCGGAGACGTCGACCGGGCGTCGTCGGTGGGGGAGGCGGAGGTGCACTCGGACGGCGAGCAGAGCACCGACACGGATGAGGAAGGGGGGGTGGAGGGCTCCACCGTACTGACCGACCAGGCCAGCCCCATCCCGCAGATCTCCTTTGAAGCTGACAAGAGCACAGGTTAGAAGCATTGCAATGCAAATTCACCCACCAGGCTGTATAGGTTATGAATTGTAGCTGCTGGCTATGAAAACGAGACACCCTGTGATTTGACTTTATTGCAATTCTGCTGTTCTTTCTACTATGCTTAACCCATCCAATCCGGGAACACATCTGTGTCACTTTAGATTTCTTTGGCTATTCAAAAATAGAAGATCTACAGCTATGAGCTTGTAGAAAATTTGTGCAAATCTTATATATATATATATATATATATATATATATATACTGTATATATATATATTTTTAGAGCGAACATTTGTAACTCAAATCTTTGCTTCTGGGGGGGGTCCCTGGAACAAAACATTTTCAGATGGGGGGTCCGTGGCCGAATACTTATCATTTTGGGGGTCCTTGACATGAAAAAGTTTCTACAAATATCTAACATTATTTTTTTAAACTTATGTTGCTATATATAATATATATCAGTGGTTCTCAAACTTTTCATGATTTTTCATGATTTTCAAACTTCATGATCTTCACGATTTTTCAAAAATAGCAGATCTACAAGCTCAAAGCCACGCTATGAGCTTGTAGATCTGCTATTTTTGAATAGCCAAATCTATTCAAAAATCTTAAAATGACACAGATGCGCTCCCGGTCTTAATGGATTAACTGTACACTTTTTAAATCGGGATAAAAATCACCTTTATTCTGCTCTCCTTCTATGCTCGTTTCAACCCTTCTCTACTCTACCCCCCCCTCCCCCCTCCTCTGTTTGAATCCACCATTACCCTGTTCTAACTCCTCTACGCTCATGTACTCTTAACACCTTCCTCTACACCATTCCGTCCTGCTATCTAGGTGGTGTGGAGCCGGCGTACGCAGACTCGGCCGAGGAACTAACTATGGGCTCCATGAAAGTGCCTATCCTCATCGTCCCCAAGCCGGGCGGGGGGGTTCCCTCGCCGGGGATGGAGTGCCCCCCGTTCCCCGACATGACGGGCCCCCCTCACCACCACATGCCGGGCTCCCAGGCCGGCAGCAGAGCGGCGGCGGCGCAGCACCACCCGGCGGCCCCGGACGACTCGCCCACCATCAAGCAGCGGCTGGCGCTCAGGCTGGCCGGCAAGAGCCAGGACTCCATCGACCCGTCCGCCGAGTCGCAGTCCCTGAACCTCCTGAGCCCGCACAGCAAAGGCAGCACCGACTCGGGCTACTTCTCCCGGTCGGAGAGCGCCGAGCAGCAGGTCAGCCCGCCCAACGCCAACGTCAAGTCCTACGAGGAGATCATGTTCGGCCGGACGTGGTACTACAGGCCCAACACCCGCTCGCGGCAGTCCATCACCGTGGGGATGGCCGGGGGGCCGCTGGGCACGGCGGACCCCGCGAGCTTCGCCGGCCTGAAACCGTCCGGCGCCGTGCTGGACATGGGCAAGATAGCCGAGGACCGTGTCTTTTTCAGAGGGGACGGCAACGGGGCCGGGGACCCCAAGCAGTATCCCACGGGGCCCTGCCAGAGCAGCACGGGACTCCTCGAGCCCCCGTCGGACTCCGGGCCGCTCGTCAGGAGCAACTCCATGCCAACCGCCTCCCCGACCAACCTCAACGTGCCGCCGGGGATCCGGGTGAGCCACTCCTTCGACGAGATGATGACGTCGGACGACGTCTTCTACCCGGCGGGGCTGCGGAGGCTCCGCCGGCAGGCCGCCTTCGAGCACTCGGCCCACGAGGCCTCCGGCGGGGAGGTCGAGGCGTACGGCCACGTGCCCAAGAACGTGGTCTCCTCCTCGTCCGCGGGCCTGAAGATGGGCGAGCGCAGCCCGGGCGTCCCCGAGCACGTGGCGTACGGCCCCTACGGTACGAAGGTGGGCATGTCGGAGATCTCCAACAGAAAGAGGAGGAAGGAGAAGAGCGTGGGCGACGAGGAGGACAGCCCGGGGCACTGTGACAGTAGTTGCAGCGGCTCCGTGGAGATGATGGGCGACTACGAGTGCAAGCCGGGCAGTATGGACAGCTCGAGAGCCACGCCGACGGGGAAGGGCTCGCTGTACAGCGCCCACAGCCAATCGGACAGCTTCGACACGTGCACCAGCATGTGTTCCGAGGACATGGCCTTCCTCCCCGACTCCGACGGGGGCCGGAAGGGGCAGGCGGGGGGCAACGTCATATCCGTCATCCAGCACACCAACTCCCTCAGCCGGCCCAACTCCTTCGAGAAGTCCGAGTCCTTCGAGCAGGCCCTGGGCGGCTACCAGACGCCCGTGGAGAAGGCCCTGTCCAGTCAGTACTCGGAGCAGTCGGACACGGAGATCTACGAGGACGCGCTGAGCCCCGAGTCGACGCTGATGAGGACCGAGAGCGCCGAGCAGCAGGCGCAGCAGAGCGACAGCAGCGACCTCCTGGCCTCCATGGGCTCCTGCTCGTCGGCCGCGGCCTCCCCGGGACAACAACCCTACCACGTCTCCTCCCACAAACTGGTGCGGCAGCCCAACATCCAAGTCCCCGAGATCCGGGTGACGACGGAGGAGCCCGACAAGCCCGACAAAGAGACGGAAACGTCCATCATGTCCAAGGAACCGGAGAAGACGCAGCAGCAGCAGCAGCAGCAGCATCAGCACGTGGTGGTGGAGGAGTTCCAGCTGCCGCAGAGGAGCGACACCTTGTCCCAGATGCCGTCGGAGAAGCTCCCGCCCAAGAAGAAGCGCCTGCGCCTGGCCGACATGGAGCACTCGTCGGGCGAGTCGAGCTTCGAGTCGACCTGCACCAGCCTCTCCCGCAGTCCCAGCCAGGAGAGCAACCTGTCTCACTCCTCGTCCTTCTCCATGTCCTTCGAGAGAGAGGAGGCGCTCAAGTCCGTCTCGCCCACCAAGCAGGTATATAGGCTGGCAGAGCGTTGTTTCCTGCTGTTATCTGCTGTTTTGATATTGTTGTCCTTTTTTTTTTATTGTCATACATGCTTTCAATGGCAGTGGTGTAAAGTAACATTTACTCAAGTACTGTACTTAAGTACAATTTTGACACATTTTTTACTTTACTTGAGTATTTCCAATTTTCAATACTTTTGCTTTTACTCCACTACAATTATTTGAAAACTTTAGTTATTAGTTACTTGGTAGATTTTAATTATTATTACAAAACATACATTAACCATTTCAGTCCTATATACATTTCAGCCATTTGAAAATAGCCGATCTACTATATATAGCCGATCTTGTGAGCTTGTAGATCTGCTATTTTCAAAAGATGTTTTGTTCAATGGACAGGTGCGTAGGAGAGGAACAGACCCACGATGATGTCTTAAATTCCAAACACATTGTGCCTTTAATCAAGAGTAGATTGTTAGCCCTGTTGATGAAAGTGTAATCGTTCATTATTTTCAATGAAAAGAGGTCAGTGCTGAGATCTTAGCACATCTTAATGCTTTAGATCAAGTAAAAAATGTACAGTATGAAAAGACTTGCTTCATAGGGGGCTTTAATTTAGCAACAAGACCAGCTGCCAGACATTTTCCCCCAGTCATCGGCTTATTGCTACCAGCTAACCTACAGTGGAACCTCTGATTCTTAATGGACAATATTGTTATTATATTGTGATTGTGTGAACCAGGACGAATCGTGCGGGGGCGCCAAACAGTCCGAGTTTCTGACGGTCCCCGGCAGCGGCCATTCCAGCCACCACCAGCAGAGGGAGATGCGGAGGTCTTCGTCGGAGCAGGCGCCCTGCGCGCTGCCCGGCGACCCGCCGGAGATCCGCAGCAAGTCGTTTGACTACGGCAGCCTGTCGCCGTCCTCCAGACAGGGGGAGCTGTACTGCAGCGCGTCCGCCATGAAGGAGCGCAGGAGGGGCTACCTCGTCAGACAGGTAGACCAGTGGATTTAGTACGCTTGGCACGAAAAAGTTTGAGGTCCCCCAGGGTGTCCCCACCTGAGGTCTTTTAAGACCTTTTTTATACCAAAAAAAAAAGAAGAAAGAAAATAAAAAAGACCATTACTGCATCAAAAGTAATCAACAAAAACTATACTATAAGAACTGGTCAAACATTGGACAAATTGTCAAATAACGTATAAGAAAGTAGCAAACATTTTGAAAATAGCAAATCTACAAGCTCACAACGTCTCGCGTTGTGAGCTTGTAGATCAGCTATTTTCACAATATTTATCTGTCGAACTGAGTCAAACAAAATTGAACTCCTACATTGCCAGCTCAAATCTGATTATTTTGAGGGGGTCACGGCCTTAAAAGTGATGTAGAAATATCATTAACAACCGCTAAAATGACATTGGCGTTGTAGCAGAGATGTAACCTGGGTCCTCTTAAAGGACGGTTTCTTCTGTGCAGTGTTGATTTCGTCGACTAAAACTATGACGAAAAATGTCAGTCGACTACCTTTTTTCACTGACGAAAACTAAATAAGAACTAAATAAAGAGACTGTATGATGACTAAAACTAAGACTAAATATACTGACAATTTCGTCAAAAAAAAAAACTAGACTATAATGTTAGGGAGTGACGAGTGGAGAAGAGATCCAGTAGAACTAAAAGACAAGTCATGTTATGTTTGGTTGCACTCGGGTGTTGCGCTCTGAAAATAGCAGATCTACAAGCTTGTAGATCTGCTATTTTCAGCATGCAACCAAGTGTAAAATCAGCCATTATGACACCATCAAGGCACCGCTAAAAATACATTTTAGTCGACTAAATCAACTGTAGATTTAGTCGACTATAATGTTATGATATTTAGTTGACTAAAACTAGACTAAAAGTAAAACATTTCAGATGACTAGAACATGACTAAAACTAAATGGAATTTTATTCAAAAGACTATGACTAAAACTAAATCAAAATTTGCTGTCAAAATCAACACTGCTTCTGTGTAACATATTATCGCCGGGCAGAAACCTTGCGTCTTCATATTCATGTTTTTTGTTTGGTTTTTATTTCATGAACGAATGCCCCGTTTTGATTGGCAGGCATCACTGAGCGTCTACCCAGAGACAGTGGCCCAGGAGGCGGGAGGTGCTGAGCTGTCCATCAAACAGGAGAGCTGTGAACATGGCCTGTGGAGCGGGCCAACAGGACCAGGCTACGGTGGAGCCGACCTGACCAACAGAACCAAGAGAGTCATGGGCTCTGGAGGTGAGCTTTATCATTTTTTATCTCAGATATTTGAAATCGAGAGAAACGCGAGAGTTTGGCAATGGTGGTGTGTTTTTTTATCTCAGATAGTTGAAATAAAGAACTCGGAGCACATATATTGTATGTTTTTCGTTGTTTTTCAGTATATTTAGTCATGATTAATAATATTATTATTATAGACACTGTATTATGTTTATTATTGTATGGTATAATTATAATACAATTATGATAATTTCATCGATGATGTTGGAAGGAAACCTTGTATTATTAGATGAATCAAAAAGTAAAATAATGGATCGTTTCAGTCTTAATATCAAACGTGTATTATTTTTCAGGCCTGGGCTGCCATCAACAACATCATCAGCACCAACATCTGCTCCAGCACAGCATCAGTGAAGACAGCCTCCAGGATGAACCACTCTGTCAAAGGTCATTACTACTGACAGTATACATACAATACAGTATACATTTGAACCCTTAAAAGCTACAATCCCTAAGTGTGTGTGTGTGTGTGTGTGTGTGTGTGTGTGTGTGTGTGTGTGTGTGTGTGTGTGTGTGTGTGTGTGTGTGTGTGTGTGTGTGTGTGTGTGTGTGTGTGTAGTCACTCTCTCCTCACTGAGCGAGTAGAGGTAATTGCAATGATGTCCGAACTACAATAAAGATGGTGGATCCATCTAGTGTCCAATCCAGTGCGTCGTCTGCTTCAAATAACTTTAGATATATAGATACCTTTATTGATTAGCATACTCTACCATACTTAGCCTTTTATTCATTCAAATAGGTCTCAGATTGCAGCTTTAAAGTGTTACCACTGCTGCTACTACTGTACTACTACTACTACTAACTGCTATTACTTGTACTAACAGCATTGATAATAATGACAGTACATGTTCCACCATCAGGTCTCAGTATCGCCTGCAGGCCCAGGGCTCGTCCTCTGAGGGAGAGTATCCAGGACAGGAGGCCGTGTCCTACCAGCAACAACCAGGCCTGCTCTGGAACCAGCCAGACTCCAACCAGAGGCCCAGGCAGCACCTCTCCTTCCAGGTTATTACAGTTTGGCATATTTCATTTCGTATTTATTTTTAATAGTATCGTATATATTTTTTTAAATGTTCTTTAAACGCTTAGTTTTAATTCAGTTTTGTGAGGTTTTTTTATTGTGATATGGGGTGGTCAGAGGCAATATTCAACACATATTCAATACCCTACAAGCATAGTCTGGTAGATCTGGAACATCTGCTATTTTTTAAAATGTGTGACACATTTTGACTACAGGGCTTAAAACTTGCACAGTAAAAAATAAAAAATCACACCCAGTGTGAAGTGGGCGGTGTGGTCACAGTGGTCATCACAGTGATGGAAGTTCACTTAAAGAAAAGTAATATTGTGGACCAACCATTGTACACCCCTAACTTAAAAAAAACCATAAATGTGTTTTTTTTTAAGTGCATAGTCCTATTTATAGGGCTATGCACATGTGTCATGTTTCACTAGCCAATCACAGTCCTGAATAGACTGTGATTGGCCAATCACGGTGCAGGGTTAGGGGGGTACACTGGTGGCCAATCACAGCGCAGGGTTGGGGGGGTGCAAAATCCAAACCTCACATATAGGGGCGGTTTCACCGCCCAAAAATGATACTGGGAGATAACATTTCATATCCACCCAAAATATCAACAGACATTTTCTCTATGATTTTAGTTAGTTTTTGGTTTGTTTTGTAAACACACAAAACAGTATCAGTCAGTTAGGGCATATCTTTTTTTGGTAAAGCCTGGTCGTTTTGTTAACTAATAACAACCTTTGACCTCTCCTTCCAGGCCCAGCAACAGCAGCAGTTCCAGAAGCTTCACTCCAGCAGGTCTCCAGGCGGCAGCAGCAGCAGCAGCAGCAGCATGGCAGCTCACACACTCCACAAACAACAGCAACAACAAGCACAGCCTCCTCATCCTCACGCTCTGCAGCAGCACATCCACGAGCCACAGCCTCAGGGAGTAGTAGACGGCAAAGCAGAGACCCTCCCTTACCCCGCCGCCTCCTTCCCGTCCCGAGCCTCTCCTCATTCCCAGCAGCAGCAGCAACAACCGCCGCCCTTTGGCTCGCTTTCCTCCAAGCTCTCCTCCTCCACCTCCACCACATCCACATCCACCACCACCTCCTCCACCTCCTCCACCACCACCACCACTACGCTGCTCCAGCAGATCCACCCGGTCTTCGCCACGCAGGCCGCCTCTCTGCCCGGCGGCGGCGGCACGGTGCGGGTGCCCGTCCGCGTCCAGACCCACATGCCGTCCTTCGGCAGCGTCACGTACACCAGCGTCAGCCAGCTGATGGCCAACCGCGGCGGCGGCTGTGGCGTCGGGCTTCAGGGGCTGACCTCGGCGGCGTCGCCCGGCGGACCCCCCGGAGGAGGCGGAGGATTCAACCTGGCGCACTTCCTGGCGCAGCACGAAGGAGGAGGAGGGGCGGCTGCGGCTGCGGCGGCCGTGGCGGCCGCGTTGCTCCGCTACCCGCCCTGGAAGCCTCCGGACACCTCGGACGCGCCGCCGCCGCCGCGGCCGATGAACACGGGCGTCCCGCTGTCCCTCACGTCGACCACCGTCGCCACCACGGACGCCTCGGCGGGGTCGGGCTCGGGCGGTGCCGCCGGCGGCAGCAGCAGCAAGCGCATGCTGTCGCCCGCCAGCTCGCTGGAGCTCTTCGTGGAGACCAAGCAGCAGAAGCGGGTGAAGGAGGAGAGGATGTACGGGCAGATCGTCAAGGAGATGAGCGCCGTGGAGCTGAGCGGCGCGGCGGCCGAGGCCGGTAGCGCCGCCGCCGCGGAGGCGCTTAGTAGGGAAGTGGCGAGCGGAAGGCGGCGCGCTCCTCCGCTAAAGAGCGAAGTCTCCATGGACGACGCAGACAGGATGTCCTCCTCGCCCTCTCCTCCTCCTCCCCTCCCGGCCGGAGACCGGCCGCCCGCCGAGATCGCCGTCCCCGTCCGCTCGTCGGCCCCGCACCTCCCCGACGTCCCGCCGGCCGAGAGCTTCACCCCGCCGCTCCAGATCGTCACAGATTCCTCCCCAGTGGTGGAAAAAGTACGGAATTCAAAATTTACTTGAGTAAAAGTACAACAGTATTGGTATCAAAATGTACTTAAAGTACCAACAGTAGAAAGTACTCATTATGCAGAATGTCCCATTTCACAAGTTTTCAAATGTGTAAAATGTATATATTTTTTTGAAAATAGCAGATCTACAAGCTCACAATGCGACGCAGTGTGAGCTTGTAGATCGTCTATTTTCAAATGGCCGAAATGTATAGGGCTGAAGTGGTTAATGTATGTTTTGTAATAATAATCTAAATCTACAAAGTAACTAGTAGCTACATTTTTCAAAGAATTTAAGTTAAAAAGGTTAATGTACTATATTCTGATAGTAATCATTGCTACAGAGCGTTTGTTCGGTCACAGGGGTCTCTCCAGCTGTTTAGTAAACAGAATATAGTACATTTTCAGGTAGGTGACTACATTTAAGCCAATCAGGAGAGAGCACTGAAAATGTCTTTTCTGTTTAATAAAGGGCCAAAGAGACATAGAGACTCCTTTTACTGAACAAACACTCTATAGCAATGAGTACTATCAGAATATAGAGCTATTTAACACTTTAACCAAAGTAAATCACTTACCCTACCTTTAAGTACAGTAATTAAGTAAATGTACTTAATTACTTTACACCATGCTCCTCCCCCCTTAGGACGACGGCCGAGAATCTCCGGAAGACCTGGACGTGGACGAAGAAGAAGACTCTGGCGAGCGGCGCCTCTCCTCCTCCAGCCCGCAGTCCATGCTCTCCTCCTCCTCCTCTTCCTCGGTCAACAACAACCGGATACCCATCAGCATGCTGGTGCAGCTGGCGGCCAATCAGAGCACGCTGCTGCTCGCCGACCTGGCCGACGCCCACCAGCGGTTCTTCCGCTTCCCCAGCCTGCGCACGTCCACCAGCGTCAGCTGGTGCTTCCTCAACTACACCAAGCCCAGCGACTCGCCGCAGCAGCAGGCCGGCGGCGGCGTGCGTTCCACGTCGTCGTCGTCCTCCGTGTACGCCTCGTGGTCGGTGAGCTCGTACAACCCCAACCCGCTGGGCCTGAGCACCAAGGCGGCGCTGGCGCTGCTGCGCTCCAAGCAGAGGCAGTACATGGAGACCACGTACACCACGGCCGCCATGTCGCCGCCCACCTCCGGGAAGCTGGTGTCCTCGGTGGCGTGGAGGCTGAGGTTTGACCAGGTATATATATATATGTATATGGATGGACGGGATCTGTGTGCCTGAAATAAGATACATTTAACCCATTCAATCTGGGAACGCATCTGTGTCATTTTAGATTTGAGTTATAACTAGCTCTGGTCCATATAGCGTTAGAAGGAGTTCTCCTTAACGCTATGTTACTTTCGATCCTTTCTCCTCGCACCGCGGTAGCGCAGCCTCTCGTCTTTAGTAAAAATACAAAATACACTTTTGCTACTCACCAAAACAAAGACGGTTTTATGGAGGTGAAAGCCTACTCTACTAAGTTACTAAGTGGGAACACTCAGAGCCCCCCACCTCACGTCTAAAATAAACTTTTTGGCCAGAAAAGAAAATATTTCACCAGAAGGAAAACATGTTTTTGGTTACTCCACAGTGCCCTCTACAGATCTGGTCAATGAAATGTTCCTATTGACCAGATTCTTCCTTCCGGTGAAATATTGTCTTTTCTGGCCAAAGAGTGTATTTTAGACGTGAGGTGGAGGGCTCACAGTGTTCCCACTTAGGCTTTCAACTCCATAAAACCGTCTTTGTTTTTATTTTGACTACAGACGAGAGGCTGCGCTACCGCGGTGCGAGGAGAAAGTACCATAGCGTTAAGGAGAACTCCTTCTAACGCTATGGACCAGAGCTAAGCTATTACCATTATTTTATACTTTGGCTATTCAAAAATAGCAGATCTACAAGCTCATCGCGTGATCTAAGATATCTACATATACACATAGCATAATCCAGCTGGTACAGTATATAATATGTCGGAATTATTTTAATTAATCTGAGATTAACATTTCCCTCTCCTCTCCTCTCCTCTCCTCTCCTCTCCTCTCCTCTCCTCTCCTCTCCTCTCCTCTCCCTCTCCCCTCCAGTTGAAGCCAGAGCTGATGCCGGTAGACGTGTCAAAGTTAGGGAGGAAGATGAAGGGAGTGGTGTCTAGGGAACGCTCCAAAGAGGAGCAGGGAGAGAAGGAGGCCTCTTCCAAGCAGACCCCCGCCGAGCCCACCCGCATCAAGATCTTCGAGGGAGGGTAGGTTTGACGTGGCTGTCATCGAGTCATCTTATTTATCACCGTGCTTGTGTCGTATATCATAGCTGTCGGGTGTATGTCTAAAACCGTTAGTTTTCAGAAAATGGGGAAAAAAAGACCCTGTGTTCCAATGGCAGTGGTGTAAAGTAACTGTACTTAAGTACAATTTTGAGGTACTTTTACTTTACTGGAGTATTTCCAATTGTCTATGCCTTCTGCTCCACTACATCTCGAAGGCAAATATTGTACTTTTACTCCACTACAATTATTTGAAAACTTTAGTTACTAGTTACTTTGCAGAATTATTACATTATGAAACATACATTAACCACTTTAGCCCTATTCTATAACTAGGCTATTTGAAAATAGCCGATCTACAAGCTCACAACGCGTCGCGATGCGACAGCGACATGTCTCTCCAGCTCTTTATTAAACAGAAAATGCATTTTCAGGTCAGGATACCAATTTTATCCAATCAGGATAGAGAACTCAGTCAGGATACAGATTAACCAAGTGAAATTGGAGGTGATGACACAAAGAAATGAGCAGACACAATTGGAACTGGAACATTATACAAAAAAGGAAGCTGATAAATGGGTACTCTCTCCTGAACATTTATTTTCTGTTTATTAAAGAGAGGAGAGACAGGAAGACTCCTGTTACTGAACAGACACTCTGTAGCAATAATTATTATCAGAATATAGTGCTTTAACCTTTTAACCTTTTTGTTTTAACCAAAATAGATCACTTACCCTACCTTTAAACACAAAAAAAGAATCAAATAAATCAGAAATATAAGACCTACAACCTTTTGGGTGACACTACAGTATGATGAAGTAGGGCATTCATTTATACAGAAGAAAACATAAAACGTTGAAATATGAAGATACAAGGCTCCTTCCTCATAGCAACCATTATGTTCATTGTGCAAAGTAAACTAAGTTAAATTGGACTGACCTTCAGTAACTAATCTAAACGACTATATGCTATCTAGGTCAATGTTTGTGTTATAATAATTTGCCGTGTATAAGCTTTGCCATAATATAAAACAATACTGTGACGTACCAGAGAGTTCAGATGACCATAGAAGCATTTATCTGGCTAGGAGAGGACCTTTCAATCTAATTAGTCCGTGGCCCTAATTGAAGACAATAATTCATACCGAGCTGGGAATCCTTGAAATGAAAAAGTTTGAGAACCACTGGTTTAAAGAAATCAAATCCCCACATTTATTTTCTTCTTTTCTTTAAAATAACCCCCCAAAAAAATTAAAGGAAGGCAATGTCTGCACACAGTATAATGTTTGCTCTCCCATGCTTTTTATATTAAAAAAAACCAACAACACATAAATAGCGTGGGTGAACAACCATTATAGGGGAGTGCAGCAGACATTGCCTTTCTTTAACCCATTAAAACCGGGAACGCATCTGTGTAACCACTTACCATTATTTTATACTTTGGCTATTCAAAAATAGCAGATCTACAAGCTCATAGCGTGGCACTATGAGCTTGTAGATCTGCTACATTTAAAAAAATGTTTGAACGTTTCTGAAAATCTTTGAATATATATATATATATATATATATTTTTTTTTATAAGGCAAACATTTTTAACTCAAATCTTTGCTTCTGGAAGGGTCCCTGGAACAAAGCATTTTCAGATGGGGGTCGGCGGCCAAATACATATCATTTTGGGGGTCCTTGACACAAAAACGTTTTAGAACCTGCTGATATAGCAACATAGGTTTTTCAGAAAACTGTTAGGATTTTAGAAGACATTTTGTAGAATCGGAACCTCAGGCCTTAATGGGTTAACCACGGCCGGGGGTTAAACCCACAACACGGTCATAACGCTCAACAGTAAGTTCTGGCTTTTCAGAACCACCAGCCACGACCAGCTGTACGTAATGTAGCTTTAATTAGTGCCTGGGAAAGCCCAGACACAGAACATGAGCATGGTAAACCCATCGCAAGCCTTATACACACTGGAGCCATAATTGGCTATTGTTTTTATATATATATATATATATATATATATTGTTGCTGTCCAACAGAAAAACCTCTTATCTCCATATTTTAACTTTTCAAGTTTTTTTGTTTTCGTAAAAGAATTCCCTACTTGATCACACTACAGCGGCATGCAAAAAGTATCAAAAATGGCAGATCCACAAGCTCGAAACGCGGCGCAAAAGCTACGCGTTTTTGAGCTTGTCGATCTGCTATTTTTGAATTTGAATCCAGTTGAAAACAGTTTTGGACATATGAGGTTTCCACCCAAAAGAGGACATGTCCTTCATTAGCCGCATGTGAACGCCGTTTTCACACTCTTTCCATCGCCGTGGTTACCATGGTTACGCAGTAACAACAAGTTGGAAGGTTTCAAAGCATGTGACCCGGGGGCGCAATGACAGCCGATGTGTGGCTTTCTCTTTATACTCTCAAACTAGAATTTTATTTAGCCTTGTATTGGATTTCGCAGGTTTGCATTGCTTCATTTTATTTTACCTTATTTGAATCTACATTACTTTAGTTTTGTAAATGCACTTAAGGGGGTGTAAGTGGTCAAATAAAACAAAAGCTCCATATGTTGATAGTAATCATTGCTATACAGTGGTTGTTCAGTAACAAGGGTCATATTTCCTTTTTTAAATCCTGTATCCTATCCTGTATGAGTTCTCTCTCCTGATTGGGTTGAATTGGTATCCCGACCTGAAAATTGTATTTGTCCGTTTTTCAAAGAAATCTTGAAGAAAAAGAGGACATGTTTTGAATATTTTTGAAACATTTTAACAATGGGGGTCCGTAGACAAATATAAACACATGAAAATGTTTGAGAACCACTGGTTTAAACAGCAATAGGAAGGAAGCCGAAACAAGCAACTACACATTAGAAACGAGCCCAAAGAAACGCAACCCACAACTACCAAGATTTACAAGTGACTTGACAGAAAAACATGCCCAGAGTCGCTCATAATAAGCAGACATGGCAACAGTGGTTGAGCGGTGTTTGTAACTTGCTGGTTTTATGGTGGTGCTGTAGAGTTATAACCACTGTTCCGCTTGTTGAACGGAGCAAACAGTGAAGTCATTCTGTACTGTCCCCGGTGGACAGTTTACATTACCATGGAAGTGGTTAAAATGGGAAAGAGAAGTCAGACGCACTCGGTCACACACACGCACACACACACACACACGCACACACACACACACACACACACACACACACACACACACACACACACACACACACACACACACACACACACACACACACACACACACATTGGTATTGGTATTACTGTAAGGACATCAACATTTTCGGACAGAATTTTCATTGAATGCCACTTTTCATTTCAATTTCTTACTTATTTTTTTGCCATTTTTAACACTAACTATAAAGTCTGAGTTATACTTATATTTGCACGCCGGTGTCATTCACGCATTGTGAGCTTGTAGATCAGCTACTTTCGGTGAATGACACCGGCGCGCAGTTACGCATACACCAGGCATTTCTCCAACCCCTTAAACCTAAACTCTAAAGGCTTAATCCTAATCCTAACCCCAACCAGAATCTTTCCCAATTAAGCGTAACTTTAAAAGCATTGTTTGTAACCATTAAAAACAACCATTAATCATGTGACGTGGCTTGTGGGGACAATTTGGTGCTCAGTAGCACACACACACACACACACACACACACACACACACACACACACACACACACACACACACACACACACACACACACACACACACACACACACACACAGGTGTTGAGAGAGAGAGAGAGACAAGGTCTCCATAGTGTAAAAGTTGATGAATAAAGTCCATCTTGGGTTTTTTGGCGCGGACCGCAAATACATTATACCAAATTCATTTTGCTCCAATCGTCTGAAACGCTCACCGCGTTTGAAACCCCATCCTCTTTATGAACTTACCGTGTGCTTAGAGTCAAAAGAAAAGAAAAGTCATGATCATAATTCATTTTCATAACTCGCTGCAGCTGTGTAAACGTCCCGCTACAGACACTCAGTGCTTTAGAAGTATTCCGTCGCTGTCGAGAAACCTGGTATCTCAATGGTTCTTTTTTTGTGCCTAAATTAATGCCCTACTTCATCATACTCTTTAACTCTTATATTATAACAGTGTCACACAAAAATAAATCTAAAAGCTCTTTTACATCTGCTATTGTCACTATTTTATATTATTTTTTTAAATAGTTGTAATGCAAAAACAATAGAGGTGGGAGACCACTGTATAATGCAAAAAAAAAGTTTTAATGCCTTCAAACAGCTATTCTCTTTTAACAAATTGTTTGTGTGTGTGTGTGTGCGTGGTTGTTCGGATAGTCAAGTCTAACGAGGACTATGTAAAAAAAAAATCTTGCAATGCTAATGCTAATCTTGCAATGCTAATTCTTATTGCCTTTCTAACAAACGTTGTTGTTTTGTGTGTGTGCATGGCTGTTCAGGTACAAGTCTAACGAGGACTATGTGTACGTGCGGGGCCGCGGCCGGGGGAAGTACATCTGCGAGGAGTGCGGCATCCGCTGCAAGAAGCCCAGCATGCTGAAGAAGCACATCCGCACGCACACCGACGTACGGCCCTACGTCTGCAAGTTCTGCAACTTCGCCTTCAAAACGAAAGGTAGCCGTCCGTCCGTCTGTACGTCTATCTGTACGTCTATCTGTCTGTCTTCCAGTCTCTCTCAGGCCTTTAGTTTGAAGGCGTGCACAG
>NC_137616.1:39933479-40230979 GCF_963280865.1 Gymnoscopelus braueri | reverse complement strand
ACCAGCTGTCTGCAATTTTGATTCATTTAAAAAAAAAAAAACACCAAATCTTATCTTCAGTTGGATTTTGTACAAAACCTGCGGATAGTGGCTTTAAGGCGTGTATTTTCCTCTCGCTTTTTTCAGTCGGTGGGTGTGCTGGTCTGGGTTCAGCATTCCTCTCAGTGCTTAGGAACTTCACACACACACACACACGTGCGCTCTCACGCACGAAAGTACATGCACGTGCGCACACGCACGCACGCACACACACACACACACACACACACACACACACACACACATACAGTATGCGCGCGTGCTAACAGAGAAGGGTTTGGTAGAGAGAGAACCCAGTCAGTCATTCCATTAGACATAAACAGTTGTGGCTTTTCTTTTTTTTTAACACACACACACAAAGCTGTTGTATATAGAAGCCTAACAGGAAAAGTAGCTGTGTGTTAGTGAATGTGATTTCCTCTGCTAGAAATCAGCCTCATGTAGTTTTATTGGCTGAAAGGGGGGGGGGACTACTCGCCCACTGCATTCTGCTGCTTCTGGAACCCCATGCATTGTTGAGCAGAGTCCCGCAGGGTTCTATTCTTGAGCTCACTGCATACCGGTGGTGTAAAGTAACTTAAGTACCCGGTACATTTACTGTACTTAAGTGAAATTTTGAGGTCTTTTTTACTTTACTGGGGTATTTCCAATTTTCAGTACTTTTACTTCTACTCATCTCAGAGGCAAATATTGTACTTTTACTCCACTACAATTATTTGAAAACGTTAGTTACTAGTTACTTTGTAGGTTTTTGATTATTTTTACAAAACATACATTACTCACTTCAGCCCTATGTAAACTTTGGCTATTTGGAAATAGCTGATCTACAGTACAAGTAGATTTGTAGATCTGCTATTTTCAAAAGCCTTGTACACATTTTAGACGGATAACTAGTACTTTTACTTTTGGTACGTTAAGTACATTTTGATGCCAATACTTTTGTACTTTTACTCGAGTAAATTTAGAATTCCGGACTTTTACTAACAGAGTATTTCTACATTACAGTATTGATACTTTTACTTAAGTAAAACATTTGAGTACTTTTTCCACCACTGGCCTACATACATAACGTCACCCTCTCGGATGTGATCGATTAGATCATAATTACCATAATAACGTTGATAATCTTGTTTCTCCCCCACATCCAGACGTGGGAGAGGAAGGCCAGAGGGCTTGTGGGAAGGCCCACGGCGGCATCATGGCGGACCACCAGTTCTCGGACGCGGACGACTCGGACGGCGGCGAGGACGACGAGGGCGCCGACGACGTGGACGACGACGACGACGACGAGGAGGACTACTACAACGACGGAGACTCCACCCCCAAGACGCGCTCGCGCTCCACCAGCCCGCAGCCCTACGGGCTGCCCTCCATGTCTGTCACCTCCGTGGCCGCCTCCCACTCGCACTATCATCCTCATCATCACCTCCTTCATCACCATCACCACCACTCTGCCACGGAGCTCCTAGGTAAAGGCCTGCAAGCTGTCCTTTATTTAGTATTTATCGATTAAGTGAAGAGCGTTTTATTTGTATATGGTCTTTTTTTTTTTTTTTTTTTACATTTTATCAATGAATCAACTAACCTCTTAAAGGGGAAATCCACCCATTTTCAATATTTAACTATGTCATTAATATAGCATAAAGGAGTTGTGTGGAAATAAGAAAAAATTAAAAAAAAAATTAACATTGCAAAAAAATTTAACATTGCAAAAAAATTAACATTGCAAATTACACCATGATGAGTCATCACAGTGTAATTTGCAATGTTAATTTTTTTGCAATGTTAAATTTTTTTGCAATGTTATTTTTTTTTTTAATTTTTTCTTATTTCCACACAACTCCTTTATGCTATATTAATGACATAGTTAAATATTGAAAATGGGTGGATTTCCCCTTTAAGGCCTATTTCTAGGGCTGTCACGATTACAAATTTAAGTTGACGATTAATTGTCACTGAAATAATTGCGATTAATGATTTAATTGTGTTTTTTGGCATTGAACATTGGAACATATGAATAAAACAATATTTCTGTTTGCCTTTTAGGCTTCGTAAACAAAAATTGCACAGGCCAGATATGACAAATAACTTAAATATACAAAGAAATTGTATATTTTGTAAGCTTGTCGATCTGCTATTGCTGCTTTTTTTTATATTTGAAAATGTTTGAACATTTTTCAACATGGAAACGATTATGACGATTATGCAAAAATAATTGCGATTATCTCAAATAATTGCGATTATCTCAAATAATTGCGATTAGACGATTATGCAATAATTGTGTCTACCTATTTCATTCTTTGTCGCACAGCGGTGCAAACTAGGTACAAGCTCACAACGCGTCGTGGCACGTTGTGAGCTTGTAGAGCGTCAATTTTCTCTCGTTGATTATTTTCTTTTTTTACATTTTCTGAAGATTGTTGCCTCTGCTGACAGGCCCTAAATAGGAATAGATTGTTAATTGATTATTATGTATTAAATTAATGATTATTATTTTATTTTTTTACAATCAATTAGATTGATTTGTTGTTTGATGAACTGTCACACCCCTACCCTACAGGCACCAACAACAAGCCGCAGTTGTTCGGCTACTTCACCACGCTGCCCAGCATCCAGATCACACCGCAGGGAGCCGAGAGAGAGGCTGAATGCCAGCAGGTAAGAGTGAGGGGTAACGCTTCATTTAGATTAGAATCTGTGTCGCATGACCGCCTTGGTTGCCGAAAATAGCCTTTTCCGTCCATGCAGCACATACAATACTGACTGACTGTACGTATTGTGGCACAGCAAAAAGCCTCGTACTGTACATCAGTAGTTCTCAAACTTTTTCATGCCAAAGACCCCCAAAATTATATGTATTTGGCCGCGGACCCTCATCTGAAAATGGTTTGTGCCAGGGACCCCCAGAAGAGAAGATTTGTGTTTAAAAAAAAAAACATTTACGCAAAATGTTCTAATACTTTCAAGATTATTTTTTTTAAATATTCAAATATATCAGATGTACAAACTCTGAACTTGTGCATCTGCTATTTTTGAACAGCCCCCCCTGGAACCCCCCCAAGGACCCTTGCGGGTCCCCGGACCCCACTTTGAGAACCACTGCTGTACATAAAAGAATGCCCTCTCTCTTACTCTCTCTCACATTCGTTTCTCATTCTCTCTCTCTCTGTGTGTCTCTCTCTCTCTCTCTCTCTCTCTCTCTCTCTCTCTCTCTCTCTCTCTCTCTCTCTCTCTCTGCCCTACAGGGGGCGCCGGTGAGCAGCAGCAGCAGCATGGACGAGGACCTCCCCGGCGTGCCGTCTCCGGACCCGTCCTCCTCCCTCTCCCCGTCCTCCCGCCTCTCCTCGCCCGGCCTGGACCCCGCCTCCTGCCCCTCCCCGCTCTCGCCGGCCTCCTCCCCCTCCTCGCGGCGCTACCTGTCACCACACAGGTACCTTTGGTCACTCCTTCTTTTGACCCTTTTTTTGCTTCTTAGATCTGTTTTTCCTCGACCACAAATGTTAAAGAATGTCGTTTAGATGGCATGCTGTTTTAGACAGATGCTACGGTCATTGTTCACCTGGTATCTTATTGTTTAAATGTACAGAATGTGATTTAGATAGCATGTTGTTTAGACAGTTCTAGGCATGTAACGATGTATTGCGAACAGCAGAAAAAACAGCAGAATAAAGAAAATACAGGATCTTTGTAAGAGAATTGATAAAAAAATAGTTTTCAGTCATTTGCTACTGTATTGAAAAGACGTTAAGAGAAGTATTGTGTAATTTTTTTTTTTTACTGGATTTGTGTTTGAGTTGAAGTGAATGGAAACATGCCTAGACAGTTCAGATGCTAGGTTCATTGTTTACCTGTTATCCTAGTTTCACTCTGCATTCTATTTACGGGTATCTATGTCATTATTTGGCTTTAGAGTCATTTTTTTCCATTGTAAAACCCATAGGGTCTCAATTATGGATATGAAGCATCAACTGACGGTGAAAAAGAACTAATTCATCCAAACACAGATGTTATAAAATGTAACTTAACCCATTAAGACCTGGAACGCATCTGTGTCACTTTAGATTCCTTTGGCTATTCAAAAATAGCAGATATACAAGCTCATAGTGTGGCACCGAGTGCCGCCCTATGAGCTTGTAGATCTGCTATTTTTGAAAAATCGTGACATTTATTTTTATTTTTTTCAAAAAACTTTTTTTTTAAGAATCGCCTCAGGTCTTAATGGGTTAATATCATAAATTATTTTTGGAACACAGTTCTTATATGACGCGATGCTGAGACGACCCTATGGTATTTTCAGTAGAAAAAAATACTTCAGTGACCCAGGGGATAACGAAGTGACGTCAGGACCTCTATACTTACTATTATCGTAAGTCGCTGTGGATAAGAGCATCTTGCTAAATGTCCTAAAATGTGTAAATTGCACAGGGAGCTGTCGCCCCGCGGCGGGCGCCGCCTCTCGCCCCGGCGGGACATCTCCCCCCTGCGCCACATCTCGCCCAAGAGGGACCTGGGATTGGGGGGAGGAGGAGGAGGAGGAGGAGGAGGAGGAGGAGGAGGAGGAGGCTTCCACCGGCGGGACCTGTCCCCCAGGAGGGAGCTGTCGTCGCGGGGCCTCCTGGCCGCGCTGTCCCCTCACCCCTCGGCCGCCGCCAGGCCCGCCTCTCCGGGAGGAGGAGGGACGGGGGGTAGAGACTACAAGCGGGACCTGTCGCCGCGCGGCCGCCACAGGGGCATGATACGAGCCCTGTCCCCCCGCCGCGGGCTGCACCACCATCAGCACCAGAGGTGAGGAGAGGGGGAAAGTTAACTTTCCTTTTCTAT
Source organism: Gymnoscopelus braueri (assembly GCF_963280865.1). NCBI lineage: Eukaryota > Metazoa > Chordata > Actinopteri > Myctophiformes > Myctophidae > Gymnoscopelus > Gymnoscopelus braueri. The sequence continues at coordinate 40,226,119 of NC_137616.1, read as the reverse complement.
TCCAGGGGTCTGAGAGAGAGATGAATCAGGGACCCCCTCTATATTGTATAAAATTGTGTTTCAGATTATACTTTTTTTGTTTACTTGATCTGCTCTTTTTTTCCCTCTACACCTATATACCTCTTTGCCAAAAATAGCAGATCTACAAGCTCACAACGCCTCGCAGCGCGAGGCGTTGTGAGCTTGTAGATCGGCTATTTTTGGCTAAGTTCTCCTCAGAAAAGGGATGCTAGGGTTCAAGTGGTTAAGGTAAAAAGAAAAATCATATCACACAAAGATTTGGCAGACCCCCTATAGTAACTCTGAGGACCCCCTGGGGGTCCCGGACCCCCTGTTGAAGACCCCTGTTCTATTCTATTGTTTTATTGTATATATATGCTGATCTGCTCTCTCTCTCTCTCTCACCTGGGGACCAATGGAACCAAATAATAATAATAATAATAATAATAATAATAAACGTTATTTGTATGGCACCTTTCATGACATGAAATGCAGCTCAAAGTGCTTTACAGAGCAAGAATAAAGCACACGTGCTTTACAGAAAAAGTACAAATAATTTAACAATAAAGCAGAAAAGAAAAGCAAAAGCAGAAAACGACATTAAAAAAATAGCAAAAAAAGGCAGTGAATCAGGCAAAACAGTGAGGACATGAATGACAAACATCGCTACATCACATCAGTAGGTGAAGCTGGTGAAACCACAACATTTTGGTGGAGTATCGTATAAACCACACAGTCTCACTATCGAAAACAAATGTACTACGTCTACTTTTACGGGGACCCGTATTTGGTTCCATTTGTACACTCCCAGAGTTATTGGAGGGTCCTTGAATTGTAAAAGTTTGAAAACACCACTGTACTACATCATAACAATGCTCTAACACTGGACTTGGTCATTTACGTTTTCCTGGCATCCTATAGTTTCTATCGTTCCAATGTACAATTTGATAGAATATTGTTTAGACTGATGCTAGGTATATTACTGAGGCCCTACGCTGTCTCTCTGCATTTGATGTATGCGTTTGCCTTGCGTATTATTGTTAAGTCGCTCTGGATAAAGAGCGTCTGCTAAATGTCCTAAATACTAAGTTGTCATTGGTTCCTTCCTGCTCACAGCCACCAGGGCCCGGTGCCCCTGGGCAGCGTGTGGAGCTTGAGGCAGGGCTACCAGCCACAGGGACACATCATGACCCAGGGAGAGCTGGCTCCTCTGGGCCAGCAGCGCAGGGCCAGCACCGACATGGAGACGGTAAGAGTTATGCTTCCTTTAGCTCTGGTCCATAGCGTTAGGAGTTAGGAATACGCTTTAGCTACTCACCAAAACAAAGACGATTTTAAGATGTTGAAAGCCTACTTTCTTTAGTGGGAACACTCCCATCTCACGTCTAAAATACACTTTTTGGCCAGAAAAGAAAATATTCCACCGGATGGGGAAAAATGATTAGTTACTCCGCTGCGCCCCCTACAGATCTTGTCAATAGAAAAAATCCATTGACCAAATCTGTAGGAGGCGCAGTGGAGTAGAGGTTAGGTTAGTGGAGGTGGGGGGCTCCGAGTGTTCCCACTAAGGAAAGTAGTAGCGAAAGTGTATTTTTACCAGCTTGCTTGAAGAGTTAGCTGGTCTATGAACAGATGCTGCAACTATAGTCAACACTTGTGCAACACTTTCCCTTCATTGGCTGGCTGGGAGGCCAGCCAGCCAATGAGGGCTTGCCATCCTCTCAGATTATGGGATCTAAACAGCTGCAGCGGACACACACCGCAGAGAGCACAGCGGTGTCACATTTCACTTACCGGGGATGTATGAATTATTATTAAGTATGCATGCTTTATTTACTTACTGTAACAACAAGAACCTGTAGTGACGATGTGCTCTCAATTAATCTTATAATTATTTCCGAGCTGTTTTGGGTGTCTTGTTCAAGTGGGTAAAAATGCATGGAACCAAATGGACCAATGGTCTTATTTGTACCCTCTCGGAGTTAAATTAACACCGCTTTGTACCCTCTCGGGTGAATCTTAAAAGAGCTGTGTTGGGTGTGTTTGCTAGTCGTGAAAATGCATGGAACCAAATGGACCCGTTTAGGGTAAGGGTCTATGTGTACCCTCTCGAAGTTACATTAATAATAAATTGCCGCTGGAGGGATCCTATGTGTAAATCTTTTTCTGTTGTATGTGCGAGCAAAGAAAATAAGCCACTCTGCATTTTATCCCGTTACCGTCTGTGACCCACATGCGCCACTTCACTGTCAGTCCATGCTGTTTTGTGTGTGTGTGTGTGTGTGTGTGTGTGTGTGTGTGTGTGTGTGTGTGTGTGTGTGTGTGTGTGTGTGTGTGTGTGTGTGTCTGACACAGACAGGGGCTGGGCGCAGCCTGCTACAGGCAAGAGAACACTCGCACACAAGTATCCTATTCCTACTCCTCCTGTTTGCTCAGTTTACTTAATGTTAATTAACTTGCTCCGTCAGAATTCAAGACATTTTGAGAGTGACAGGGTTTGTTTTTCGCCTTGAAAACAATGAAAAGCAGACAACGTTGCCATATATATATCTATATATATATATCTGAATGGGAAAACACAGTTTTTATTTTTATTAGGACAGGATATTTAAAATGATTGGATCGGGGGCAAACAAAAAGGTTGGAGAACTCTTTTCTAACGCTATGGACCAGAGCTATATGCTTCCTTCATGAACCACCATCATAGCATGAAAATAACCCATCTAACAAGCTCACCACGCACAATACTGACTGGCTGAATGTCTGGTGGTTTTGACAAACTGTGACACCCAGCACAGCCTCATAGTTAGGACTGTCACAATTACAAATTTATGGACCCCTAAATTAATACGTATTTGGCTGAAAATATTCTGTGCCAGGCCCAGAAGAGAGAAAGAAATCTGCATTTATTCCAAAAGTATTTTGCAAAAAAAAACACTGAACCATAAAAGAGGGTATAACTGATTTTGTTGGGGACCCTCTCTCTCTCTCTCTCTCTCTCTCTCTCTCTCTCTCTCTCTCTCTCTCTGTGTGTGTGGGTGTCTCTCTATTTGCACAGCAGTGCGGTTAATTCATGTGTGAGGAAGGAGGAGGCAGGCTGCAGTGTTCACACATGCTGCCTTCCTCTCTTTCCTCTCTGCTGTCTGGCCTGCTGACAGATCGAGGGAGGGAAGGAGGGAGGGAGGAAGAATGAAGGATTGAGGAAGGGAAGGAGAGAGGGAGTTGGAGAAAAGGGAGACAGACAGAGTAAAGGCCAATACATGCTATAGAGTTCTAAACGGGCCTTAAAATTGTATGACATATTGGGCCGGCCAGGACATCTGGAAGCGCACAGGTTTTCAAGAAAAAAAGTTCTGAGACCGCCCATCAGAAGTTCTGACATCACCTGCCCTCAGTGGTGTAAAGTAATTAAGTACATTTACTCAAGTACTGTACTTAAGTACAATGTTGAGGTACTTTTACTTTACTGGAGTATTTCCAAATTTCAGTACTTTTACTTCTACTCCACTACATCTCAGAGGCAAATATTGTACTTTTACTGCACTACAATTATTCGATAGCTTTATTTACTACTTTGCAGATTTAGATTATTATCACAAAACATACATTAACCACTTCAGCCCTATATAAATATATATTTCGGCCATTTGAAAATAGCTCACAATGCGTCGCATTGTGAGCTGTTGGGCTGTCGCATTGTGAGCTGAGTGAGAAGATAAAGGAAGAGGTAAAGAAAGAGACCAAAATGCATAAGAAATACACATAATTAAACTGAAGAGAGAGATTGACAGGACAGCGTAAAAAAAAAACATGACAGACAGACAGATGAAAAAGGAGTGTGTGTGTGTGTGTGTGTGTGTGCGTGTGTGTGTGTAGATAAGGTGGTTAGACGGAGGTGGTAACGGGATCTTGGCCTGTGGTCGGGTGGTTAATAACACGGCTGTTTTTCTTCTTAAGAGCACCAGTTAAAACGCTGGCGCTTTAATAAACTATGAAGAGAGTGTGTGTGCGTGTGCGTGTGTGTGCGTGTGCGTGTGCGTGTGCGTGTGCGTGTGCGTGTGCGTGTGCGTGTGTGTGTGTGTGTGTGTGTGTTGTGATGTGTGTGTGTGTGTGTGTGTGTGTGTGTGAGGGAGTGAAACTCTACTCAGCCTCAATAATTGACTGTTTTCTCGAATATGTTTTTTTTTTTTTTCCTTTTCTGGACTTCCTTAAAAAGCGGCTGGTAGTTTCGTGTTATGACATCGATTTTTCCAACTTTCCCCGAAAAACCCATTAAAAGGCTCCGTTCCTCTCTCATTTCTCTCCTCTTTATCCTTGCTTGTTAGTGGCCAATAAGTGAGAAATCACCAGAGATCCTGAGAGCTGAAACGCATGCAATACTATATCCTCAGCGTTCAATTAAGACAGGTCAGAAGAAATACCTGACCGGGTCATGGGCTCCGTCCCCGTCTGAGTCTGTATCTGCTCAGTGTTAGCTAAACGCCCGCAATCCAAGCTGTAATTGCAAAGTGAGATGGAAAGAAATCCCCGGATTGGAGGGGAAATCTATAAGCTGGGGGGGCTTACAAGAGCCTAATTGTGTGAAACTGACATTTAGACTGAATGTTTCCTTTATCCTCATCTTGCGCTAATGCACGCAATTGTTTTGCCAGGTTTTATTTTTGTTGTTTCTCATAAGCGTGCATTCGTTGTCCGTCAACAACACAGTAGTCTGTGCCTTGACTTCAGTGCACTGAATCTCTCCCCACCCGCTGCCCCCTTGCGCTTCAGCTACACGCCAAAAGGCTGTTCGCGTCCGGGACCCCTAGGGGGTCCTCAGAGTTACGACAGGGGGTCCGCCAGATCTTTGTGCGATATGATATGATTTGTTTACATTAACCACTTGAACCCTAGCATCCCTTTTCTGAGGAGAACTTTAGCCAAAAATAGCAGATCTACAAGCTCACAACGCCTCGCAGCGCGAGGCGTTGTGAGCTTGTAGATCTGCTATTTTTGGCAAAGAGGTATAGGTGTGTAGAGGGAAAAAATCACACCCAGTGTGAAGTGGGCGGTGTGGTCATCACAGTGGTCATCATAGTGATGGAAGCTCACTTCCAAAAAAATAGATTTTTGGAAGTCCATAATCTTATTTATAGGTTATTAATGTCATCATGTGTCTCGCTAGCCAATCACAGTGCTGAATAGAGTCAGCCAATAGAGTCAGCCAATCACAGTACAGCTAACTGGGCCAGCTGGGCCAATCACAGTGCAGGAAACTAATACTAATGAGATGTCCCAACCCCACTTATAGGGGCGGCTACACCGCCCAAAAAGAGCAGCAAAAGTTTATCTGAATTGTATACAATATAGAGGGGGTCCCTGCTTCATCTCTCTCTCAGCGTGGGGGTCCTTGGCCTGAAAACGTTGAAGACCCCTGGTTTTGATAATGTGGCTTGTGGAAGTTAAATGGTGGATTTGTGGACAGGACTATATATGAACAAACTTGTTATATCAACAAAATGCATTGCACTCTGTTTGTGTGACATGCATGATGCAAAGGTTTTGAAAGTGAAACTGGTCAAAGTCACTGGCCACCTATACTGTACAAGCTTGTAGCGCGGCACTCGGTGCGCGGCGCGCTATGTGCTTTTAGATCTGCTATTTTTGAATAGCCCCAAAGTGTAAAATAATGGTTATAGCTACAGTGTATAAAAAATCTAAAATGACACAGCATGCGTTCCCGGATCGAATGGGTTAAGTCCAAAACCTGAGTATATACGTCTTCCCACCAGTGTTTGTGTGTTTCCATTCTGACAGAGGTCTCCCCTTGTTCTCTTCTCTTCTGTTCAGGAACAGAGGGCAGGCTCCCCTCCGTCAGGCGACCACCACGGCGGCAGCCACGCTAACCGGTCCAGCCCACCCCGCCCGGTGCTGTTCAGCCACCTCCCACTGCACTCCCAACTACAGGTGAGTTCATGGTTCCTTGAGAAAAAGGTCCATAATATCTCCATTTTACCGTGGTGAAAACGAGCCATTTTCGACGGGCGATCACTCTGCAATGGCGGATCGCGTTAGAAATATTATTGTTCCAGTCGTTAGACGGGACCCTCGACCATCGCGCAGACACCCTTTGTTTACATCGGGGTCCTCGTGGAAGCTTCTACAGCTCTAAACAGATTGGCGTAAACAGTAAGAACGCTGGCACTGGATGTACCCTGTTTAAAAACAAAACTCTGGCACTTGATGAGTTAAGAGCCACGGCAGGCTATTATACACATCTGAAATGGATGGTAAAGTGTTTAGACACTATTTATGCCTTTCTGACCCAGGACAAACCCCAGGATGAGTAGACCATCCATCACACTGCCATGCATCCTCAGCCTCAGGTTCAAACGCTCTCCCCAGGGGAACGTTCAGCGCTGCTTGGCACCATGCAGGGTTGACATTGTTCACCCCTGGGTTGAAGCGCTTTGCCCCGTGGGTGAAAGAGCCATTGTTAAAAGATAAACACCTCCCCTGGGGGGGCGGGACAAACACCTGACTTCCCAACTAAGTAACAATAACAGCAACCATATGAAAAATTTAACTGAAGAGCACAATTGGGCTAGACCAGGGGTATTCAACAGTTAATTGTGGGATCGCTTCAGCGATCATTGTGGGATCGCTTCAGCGATCACACTAATGTTATCTTCATTAGTTGTCTCCGCCAGTATGGTGGAGAGTATGTTTTCGTCTCCGTCCTTCCGTGTGTGTGTCCATCTCAGCCAAGCTAACATTGGTCAAGCTTCACGTGACACGTGACAATATGTTGTCACCAATGCTTTGATTGGCTAGCGAGACGCATGATGAAATAAAAACCTATAAATAGGTGACGCACTTCAAAAAATCATTTATATTTTTTGAAGTGAGCTTCCATCAGCCAAGCTAACATTGGTCAAGTGACACGTGACAATATGTAATATAAATAGGTAAGACAGGATTAATCAGGAACAGTACTGGTGGAGACCTGTGCTCCGAGGAGCACATTTTCTAGTCTAGTTATGTTATTATTTTATTTATTTTGTGGTGCAAAGGCCCCCCTAAAGTGATGCCTGGAGGTAGCCGTCCAGCCGCCATGACAGCTGCCCCATTCTGCCTTGCAAGTTATACATAAATAATGAAATAAACTGTGGTTCAAAAAGTACTTGAAAGCCATACTTGAGTAAGAGAACAGATATCTTACTTTAAATATGTTTGTACTTTAGTAAAAGTAAAATTCACCCTTAAGAAAATCACTTGGGTCAAAGTGTTAAATTAGCTCACACTAAATGTACTTAAGAAAAGTATCTGGTGTTAAAATGTAGTTATGTATCAAAAGAAGTAGTACAAATAAACAAAACAGCCAGAAATTTGTTTTTTGTTTCTCTCCTCGCTTTATGATAAACAGATTTTAACTTTTTGAAAATGTTAAAGCAATAAAGAGACTGGTGCCATTCTTTCAGGTGAATGATCTCACACATCAGTGTGTCTAGCTTATACATTTCCAAGTAGCTTGTGGCTAGATACTTTCAGAATGATGTAGCTATAAAGTAGTTCAGCTACTTTTTTCACCATGTAGCTGCGAAGCTTGACAAAAACAGCAAGATTTTTCAGTGCACGTCCATTACATGCCATCTCCCTCAATTTGTAAAAAAAATTGAGGGAGATGGCATGGTAGCTAATGTACCTATTTTTGAGTTTTGAGTGGACTCCAATCACCCAATAGCGTCACAGGCTGAATGTCATGATGCTCTAACTGACAACTAATGGTTCATGAAACGCAACATGAGAGTGTGCTCTCTCTCTCTCTCTATCTATCTCTATAATAGAAAATAGACAGAAAAAAATGAATGGTCCAATGTTATAATAAGCATAGTGAGGACCAATTTTATGAAGAAACCCATGTTCTTTTTTAAATTGAAATGCCTACTTCCTATTTTCTCAAATCCAAATTCAAAGCCTGTGCAGTATTAAGGTCTGGCACGTATTATCCTCTCAACATCAAAATGCGTAAATGCAGTATGAAGCAGTACGTCACCAAAATGGACATAACATGTCCATTATCGTCCTATAAGACCTATAGCACATCAACAATGGACACCATGCTGTACTATAGCACACTATTTCCCCTTAATTATTAACCATTAATGAGTTTTAATTAACGGTTAATGAAAAACGTTCAAAATGGCCATCCTGTACGACCAACCATCCAAGATAATTACATATTTTTTGGAATATGGAATGTGTTCCTGGGCCACAAGACAAGTCCCTGTGGGCCGAATTTGGCCCGCAGGGAAAAATGTAGCATTTTACTCAGTCTGAAATAAACATTTGTCTCATCCGCAGGTGCGCTCGCCGTTCCCCATGATCCCCATCGGAGGGATTCAGATGGTACACTCCGTCCCCACGTCGGTCGCCTCGGGACACGCCCACGCGCCGTCGGGACACGCCCACAGTGCCTCTGGCCACGCCCCCTTGTCCCAGCAGCAGCAGCACTATCATCATCATCATCATCAGCAGCCGTCGCCTCGCCTGCCGCTGCAGAAGAGCACCTCCGAGGAGTCCAACGCCAACGACATCATCGGCTCCTCGCAGGAGAGGATGACGTTGTCGGGGAGCGGCGGCGTCGTCGTCGTCGGAGGCGGCGGGCGGGGGGAGGAGGAGTGCATCCGGACGTGCACGGACGCCATCGCCTCCCTCTGCATCGACCCCGCTGAGAGAGGAGGAGGAGGAGGACAAGGAGGAGGGGTCTCGTCCTCTCCTTCGGCCTTCGAGTCCCAGCGCGGCGGCTGCTGCCCGCCGTCTGTCCCGTCCGCGTGTCCCCCCCCCTCCTCCCCTCGCCCCGCCCCCTCCCCTCCCCAGGGTCCCGGCGGCCCGGGGGTCCAGCACTTTAGGTCTCCCCACCCTTCACCTGACTCTCACGGCCTCACACACCCCTCCTCCCCGTGCTCCAGTCCCAGCCTCGGGACCACCGAGACCCAGCCGCCACCGCCCGCCACCTCCAAGCCCCACCTCCTCAGAGGCCCCAAGCCGGGCGCAGCGGCCAGCTAACCCTCCTTGCAATGCAAAAGCACAAAGAGGAGCAAAAGAATGGACGGGGGGGCCCCTAAGAATGGACGGGGGGGGCCCTTAAGAACGTAAACCAACATCAGGTGAATGGGTCCCTTAAAAAAAACTTCACCAACATCAGGTGAAATCTGGTGGAAGTTTTTTTTTCTTTTTTCTTCTTTCGGATTAAAGGGAGGAACGAATGAAGTGCAACAGAGAGAGGAGGAGAAGAAGAAGTGACATTTTTTTTTGCACACATGCACACGCGTGTATTCCCCGTTACGTAACATGAACATACAGTACGTGCGAATACTCGGGCCCGACGCATGCACGCGTGCGCGCACACGCACACACACACACACACACATACATACACACGATCTTAAACAGACACTGATGGAGAAAACAACATCCCATGGAGAAACACAACCTTCAGAAACACCATGTCTCAACAAGGACACAAACTCAAACCCCAGTAGGTTCGACCCCACACGGTAGTTTGGATGTATGTCTACGGCATGCCTTGTTTTTTTCTTCTACCAGGGGGGGTGGGGGGGCCTGCTGTTGGGAAACTTTATGATGAAAAGACTTTGTTAAAGAGAGGATCTGCATTATACGGTTCTACATGTAAACGTTAATGGATTCTACGAGCATACGAGCCTGACCAAAATCGCTACACAGACATTTTATTGGGTGCGGTACGTTTTCAATGGACATGATATATAAATAATGTGTGTGCCTTTTCATTTACTTTTCTGTTTAGTTTTTTTGTTTTTTGTTCTCGTTTTTTTTTTCGTGCTTATATTCTAATAAGCATACAAAGCAGGAAGGTTTAAAAATGTAAATAGGATGTTATCACGTTTTGCGTATCAGCTTTGTAATAAAAATGCAACTCCCCCAAAAAACCCTCCCCCCACCCCTCGACCGCCTCCCCCCCAACTTTTTGGACACTTTTGAGTCTTGACGAGCGATGTGAAGTTATCAAAAATTATTATTATGACGATGTAAGGTTGCACTAAGACATATTTTTATATGAGTGAAATTAAATGGCTTTTTTGTGTACAGCAGCGGTTCTATATATAAAAAAACTATTTATTATTGTTACCATGTTTCATAAATTGTGCATTTTTTCTTAAATGTCGTGGATGCCTTTTTCTATGTAAAGCATGTTTTGTTTTGTTTTTTTGCTATCGCTTTGAATTAGGGCGAGGACATGTACACTGTAAAAAAAAATGCTTTATTTGTTAGACCTATTGATATACGTCTAAGTGAGCGCACTTTACTTGGAGGTATATACAAAATAGAATTAAAATTTTACTAGAATATTTACCCAGCATATGAATACATATACTATAGAATCTGTCTATCTATCTGTCTATCTATCTATCTGCACTTAAACATTAAGAATGACATTCACGTAAACGGGATGGTAGATCGCTTGTACATTCTCTCTGCAGCTCTTTGCATTTGCCTGTTTCTATCGTGATTTTTACTTTGATGGATTTTGTTTTATTTTTGTTTTTTTTGTTTAGTTTGTTTTTTACAATCAAGGCTTTTATCTCAGCATTATGTGAATGAACATGGACGTGCATTGTTGTTAGTTTTTTTCCCGCAGCCCTTGGCTTGCTCCAGTAGTGGTGACATACTTATGAGTATTGTTGTTATGACAATTAAAGTTACATTTGCTAGCCATTGTTGAGGTTCCCTTTGTGTGGATTCAGAGTCCTTCATCGAGACAGTTCCTTGAACATGGTGGATATATATATAGAGTCAAGTTGTTTTGTCCACAATGCAAAAACCCCAGTGTCTCCCTACTGCAGCTGAAAACAGCAAACAGATCATAATTGATGGAGGATATATCGTTGCTGTCGGGCAAAAAAAACTGTCCAAAGCCGTTACTTTTCAGGAAATGTTCCAATGGATCGAATGTAGTTTATTATTTAGTCAAATGCTCTTTTTAATTATTTTCCCTGCTTCAATATTTATAAAAAACCCACAGACACACGTCAACCTGGTTGTCCCTATTTCGGGCATTGTCATTATCGGCAAAGACATTGTGAGAATTCGTTAAAACGTTCACAAAATTGTGAAAATAGCAGACATGTGGCGCTTGTAAATCTTCTATTTTTGATATGATGATGTATAAAATAGGGCATCCATAGAAACAAAACAGAAAACCATAAAAAGAATAACCACTTAAACCCCAGCATCCGCATTGTGGTTAGATTTTTGCAGAAAATAGCAGATTCGACAAGCTCACACAGCGTCGTGTTTCGGCTTTTTCTTCCGCGAAAGCTTTCCCCACAATAACAGAAAACAGAAAAGACACTAGTATAGAGCCCTGAGGGACTCCGGTCAACCATATAGGGTCTTAAGTGGTTAAGTTAAATATGGAGATACAAGGTTTCTGCCCGACAGCGACGATACATCATAGTTCAGTATAGTTCAAATCAGTCGGTATAACCACACGGGAAGTTAAACAATGGTTAACATTTGTATCTCTGCCTTCTGTGAGTCGCATTGCTTGAAGTATTACTCAGAAACGTTATTGGTTATTATAACAGGGAAACATTCCAGTCAATGTAAATACCTAATGGCCATTGGCACGCATGCACTCGTCGGAGAAAAAAGAAAAACAGAAAAAATACAAACGCGCCTGTGGACATACATGCCCCCACGCACATATGGACACATTTTGTGGCACTGAGCACATTATGGCCATAGCAATCAGTCCATCAAATCTTTTTCCCCCCCTTTTTTGTTTTTAATGGCTTGCAGTTGGAATGCACACACAAACCAAATAAATGCACCTTAAACGATCCATGGACTTGGCGCTCTCTCTCCCTCTCTCCCTCTCTCTCTCTCCCTCCCTCTCTCTCTCTCTCTACGTATATATCAGTTTTGCAGCATTTGTCTGATGGCGTTTTGAGCACAGCTACGGTAGTTTTGAGTGACGAGGAGCCGTTTTTGAGGGTTGGAGGAGGAAGGACAGATCCCTGCCTCTTAAAACCCAGAGCCGTCAGTCTAAGAGAAGAACAAAATAGAAAACAGCTGTGTCACTGAGGGCTCCAGAATATTCTACTCTTGTTTGTTTTTCTGACACTTCTGTGATCCTGTACTCGCCTTCTGGAACTCCCATTTTGTAGCTAAGCAATATTTAGCCAAAACCCTTTGCTGCTTTTACAAGCTGAGGGGGTTGTATTTGTTGCAAAGCAACTTTAGCGTATTTTCTCATTTTAATACTGGGAAGAGTACAGGATACTATAGGACGGTAATTTTCAGTGACACAACTCTTTTAGATTGGGCGGCTTTGGGCTTTAGCCAGTCAGGATGCTCTGTGTGTGTGTTTCTGTATTCTCACTATTCTGTATTGGTGTGTTATTCGACCAGTTTATCCAAACTCCTCTTTGGACCTTTTTTTTTGTTTTGTTTGTTTTCTATCTAATAACTCTCTCTCTCTCTCCTGCTTATATTCTGCTTATCACAATGATAATGACGATGATCATGTCTTTAAAAAAAAATACAATTCTGTCTTTCTCTCTTCAAAAGGTATCAAAGCACAAAGTCATTGTATAGAAACAAGGACAACTTTTAAAAATAAAAAAGGACAAAAAAAAGGTTAACATGCATTATATATAAAAAAGGGTAACTTTGTGATGGTGTTCTGTGGAATTACTACAAATATCATGTATGACCCCAGTTTCAAACAGAATCGCAGTAGAAGTGGAAAAAAATTGATTGTTGTTTTCAAATAAATATGGCTATAATAATATTTCACTTTTTGGTCTGTTTATTGCCTTGATAACCTATAATCCATTTTCACTTGTTATTCCTGTATCCTGTGTGACGGGGGTCTTCAACAGGGGGTCCGGGACCCCTAGGGGGTCCTCAGAGTTACTACACGGGGGCCTGTAGTAAAAGAGGGGGTCCGTGGCCACATACATTATGCAAAAGTTTTAGAACCACTGGTTTAAAGTGGGGTTTAAATGGTTAAATGTTTCACCTCTGCCAATTCCTTCCTCCACACCTCTGTTTATTGCTACTAGCTGAAAAATAATATGCATTCGAACCCAGTGGCTACCATAACTGAGTAAAGTCTGGTGCAGGTTATTTCTAGCGACCTTTACATAAAAACAAAGACAGGGCTTCTTGTGGACTGGTGGTTTCCATGGTGATTTGCCCAACCTGACCGCTAGGTAGCCTAAACAAACCAGGAAAGTTTCTCTCACTTTTTTAAACCACAATCTCTGGGGTCAACCCTGCTGAGACCTGCCCCGGGATACAATTAGACACAAAAATAAACTCTTACCGTGTACAGTAGCTCATTCCCACTTTTCAGACCTCATGATTCAGTCAGTCAGTCAGTCCGTCAGTCAGTGTCTCTCTCTCTCTCTCTCTCTCTCTCTCTCTCTCTCTCTCTCTCTCTCTCTCTCTCTCTCTCTCTCTCTCTCTCTCTCTCTCTCTCTCTGCCTACACAGAAATATATAGGTTTAACCGCGTGAACCCTTACAATCATCCCCATTCTGGGCTTGTCGTAAATAGGCGAACATTCGGCGGAAAACGGGCAAACGTTCGGTGACCATAGCAGATCTACAACTATAAGCTCACAATGCCTCCCAATGCAAACGTGTCACTGATGACACTCTAAAAGTTAAATATCTAAAAATCTACAAAACATTTCAAAGTAAAAAGTTCAAGCACGTGTGTCCTTTTAAAACGTATATCTGAAAACTTTGGCACCTCGCTGTTCCTTCATACTTTAACCTATAAACTTGATTCACAATTTAAAAATTCCACCTTACTGTGGACATGCATGCTTGAGATTTGAAATGTTTTGTAGGCCTAGTTTTTGAGATATTTAACTTTTTTAAAACGTATATCTGAAAACTTTGGCACCTCGCTGTTCCTTCATACTTTAACCTATAAACTGTGTGTGCACGCGGATGTAAACAAAAGGTGTCTGGGGGGAGGGGGAGGGTCTCTTGTCTCTTCTAGCCTGGCATTGGCCAGACTGATAACTTGGATTCACTCTCACGTTCCTCCCCGGTATCAGTCTGGACTTCGGACTGATAGCGGGACTGTTGTACGGACAGCAGTTGAAAAGCAGTCACTGGTTGACAAAAAGTAATTGACGGAGATCTCACACTTTACAAAGGACGCATTATTTAGTCACAAGCAGTGTGGTGGAAAAAGTACTCACATCCTTTACTTAAGTAAAAGTATCAATACTGCAGTGTAGAAATACTCTGTTACAAGTAAAAGTCAGAAATTCAGAATGTACTTGAGTAAAAGTACAAAACTATCGGTATCAAAATGTACTCACAGTACCAATGTCCCATTTCACAAGTTTTCAAATGTATAAAAAAATCTTTTGAAAATAGCAGATCTATAGACCGGCTATTTTCAAATGGCCAAAATGTATATAGGGCTGAAGTGATGATGTATGTTTTGTAATAATAATCCAAATCTACAAAGTAACTAGTAAAAGCTTTCAAATAATTGTAGTGGAGTAAATGTATAATATTTGCCTCTGAGATGTAGTGGAGTAGAAGTAAAAGGATTGGAAATTGGAAATACTCAAGTAAAGTACAAATAACTTGAAATTGTAGTACAGTACTGGAGTAAATGTACTTAGTTACTTTCCACCACTGATCACAAGGTCTTGATACAGACAGGGCTAAGTGATATTCCTTTGGTACACTATTATGTACACCATTATGAACACCCTAGGGTCACCCTATTAGGCAGAGGTGGACAGTAACTAAGTACATGTACTCAAGTACTGTACTTAAGTACAATTTTGAGGATTTCTTACTTTACTTGAGTATTTCCATTTTTCTATACTTTTACTTCTACTCCGCTACATCTCAGATACAAATATTGAGCTTTTACTCCACTACAATTATTTGAAAACTTTAGTTACTAGTTACTTTGTAGATTTAGATTATTATTACAAAACATACTTCATATTAACCACTTCAGCCCTATATAAACTTTGTCTATTTGAAAATAGCAGATCTACAAGCTCACAACACGTCACATGGCGATGAGTTGTGAGCTTGTAGATCTGCTATTTTCAAAAGCCTTTTACACAAATTTTGTTCTCCTCCTGCAGATTTCCTTCAAGTCTCACCAAAACCTGCACACATGATCTCTGGACCCATGTGATGAAACACATCACACACAACATTTGTTTGGCCGGATGTTTTTTTTTTTGAGGGATGGGGTTAAACTATTCCAAACCTGGGTGGCAGTGCTGTAGAAGGAGAATCTGCCCATGTCTGTTTTATGGGTGGGTGGTACCAGATCGTTGTTAACGCTCCCTCTAGTTTTGTGACTGTGGATGTCGCTAACTTTTTGGAGGTTTTTAGTCAGATATGCGGGTATAGGGGGCATTTTCGGTTTACAATTTTGAAGACCAATCCCATTTTTAGTTGTTTAACCCTGTCTTCTACCCTGAGCCATCCTAGGCTAGCAAAATGAGTGGGAGAAAGGTGGGTCATGGGCCCCAGGCCGAGAAGCTGTCGAATCAGTTTGTTTTTGGAGGTTTGAAACTTAGTCTTCAGTGACATTGAGATGTTGGAGTACCAATGTGACACTGCCACATAAATGTGTGAAATAATGTATTTCCTGTACAGGTATGATGAGTATTGAAAGAAAAAGATACACAAGAAACATAACATAATTGGTGATAACAGGGGAATATATTGGTTAAGTTACGGTTGAATATTTAACACCTAAATGTAGTGTACAGTTTTTTTTTGTTTTGTGTAAGGTGATTATGGCCATTATGATTCATTTTCTGTTGACATGGTTCACTCATTGGGGGAGCTGTGGGGAAAAAGCAGCAACAGTTCCACAGGAAGTGAGGTATCAGGAGCAGCTATAAAAGTACAGGAAGTGAGGCGGCCGGGGGTTCCATTTTAGGTATTGAAAAAGAGACTCTTGTAAGCCTAAACTAAACCAAAATCTGGAATTGATAAACCACTGAGTAGTGTGGCCGGAGAACTTATGGATCTGGAGGGAGAGAAGTTTGGTCGAGGAACATTTCTGAGGTTTTAGCTCTGAATAAATTCAGAGCGTTTGGACAAAGGAACCCATGTGGCCTCCTGACTTGAAGGTTGGGTGAGGATTATATTTTTTCCTTTTCATGCAATGCATTGCCTTTTTATTTGCTGACTTTGCGGATTATTGGATTCTCGGAAAATAGAAGATCTACAATACTTTTGGATTACTTTTGGGAAACTTTACTCTTTGGAGACATTTAACCCTTGCATTGTGTTTGAAACCTGCATCCACTTGTGGTGTTAGCGGGTCAAATTTGACCCGTGATTTAACTCTAAAAACTCAACAAATTTTTTTTCTCCCACCTCATAGCTGACTTCTTATGCATTCATATCCATGTAAACTCTTTTAAAAATATTATGTTGGGTTAGGGTTTCATCTTTCAATATATCTTGTTTTCAATTATAAAAATGTTAAAATTCACTCATTACATTTCCTATAATGAAGACAATGGATAATGATGTCATCTAGCTATAATAGAATAGTTGAGAATAATAATTAGAACACACTTCCAAAAATATATATTAAAAAAATACTTGTTTTAGTTTTTTAACTTTAAAAAATGTGACACTTGTGGTGTTAGGGTCCGAAATGACCCGTATACCATAGAAGGTAAAAAGTCAACTCAAACTTTATTTTACTCCTGATAGCAAATGCTAAGTCTCTCTCACTCTCAAACATGTAAACATTGAATATTGACAATTTGGGGGGGAATTGAGCCACACTTCTCTGCCGGGTCATTTCGGACCCTAACACCACAAGTGTCACTTTTTTTTATAGAGACCATCAGAATTAATTATTGTATTGATTAACTTGTGAAACGGGACATTCTGCATAACGAGTACTTTTACTTTTGGTACTTTAAGGATGTTTTGATGCCAATACCTTTGTACTTTTACTCAAGTAAATTTTGAATTCGGACTTTTACTTGTAACAGAGTATTTATACAGTGCAGTATTGATACTTCTACTTAATGGTAGGTGTGACGCCCACCCACTCTGTCTACCAGTGCTAGTCTGTTGTGGATGCCTGGTAGGTGGAGCAGGGAGGCCATCAGCTCTGATCTGCAGCACCTGAGTCTATTGCTCTGAGGGCTTTAAAATGAGACCTCTTCCTGTCAGATCCTCTCTCCTCTCTCCTCAGGTTGTTTGTTAACCTACCTTGGTTTACACCTTGCAACATTCACTCTGCACACACACTCGCACCCATACACTGCCTTCGCACTGATGCTCATTCATATTTACTGACATGTTATGTTTGCTGTTGTTTATTTAGTTTATCTTTAAATAAATAATAATAATAACAATAATAATAATAATAATACACTTTATTTGTATAGCACCTTTCATGACATGAAATGCAGCTCAAAGTGCATTACAGAGCAAGAATACAATTACAGTTACAACCAATTTAACAATAAAGCAAACAAAAATAAAATAAAATCAAATCAAAAGCATAAAACAACATTAAAATAGGCAATACAGTGAGGACTTAAAAATCAACCAAAGAATCAGCTAAATGCAAGAGTGAAGAAATAGGTCTTGAGCTGTGCTTTAATGCTATCGACAGAGGCTGCCTGTCTTAGGTGTAATGGGAGTTTATTCCACACTGTCGGTCAGTAAAAGCAGAATGCTGCTTCACCGTATTTTTTATGTCATTGTAGGCACCTCGAGCAAGTCAGCACTTGAAGACCTGAGGGGCCGGTTTGGAACATATCTCTCTAGGCAGTCATAGAGGTAGGAAGGTGCCAGACCATTTAGAGCTTTATAAACTATTACAATAATTTTTAAATCAATCCTAAAAACAACCAGGAGCCAGAGTAGTGAAGCTAGAACTGGAGTGATATGTTCTCTCATCCTAGTTTTAGTTACAATTCTGGCTGTCGCATTTTGAACAAGTTGTAATCTGTCAGTTGTTTTCTTTGGCAGGCCAGAGTAGAGTGCGTTGCAGTAATCAAGCCGAGAGAAAACAAAAGCGTGGATCAATGTTTTTGCATCGTCTAACGACAGATAGTCTCTAATTCGTGCAATATTTCTAAGATGAAAGAAAGCAATCTTGGTGACATGATTAATGTGTGTATTAAAATTCAATTCAGAATCGATAATAACCCCCAGGTTCTTTACTGTGGTGTTACTTTCTACAGCCAGGTTACCAAGTCTACTTATTATTGATTCTCTCTGCTCACTGGAGCAAATTATGAGAACTTCTGTTTTATCCTCATTTAGCTTAAGAAAGTTCTCACTCATCCAGCATTTTATACTGGACAGACAGGTCAACAATGGGTCTAGAGCGCAGGGGTCGTCTGGATCTATCGAAAGATACAGCTGGGTATCATCAGCATAGAAATGGAAGTTCACTCCGTGATCGGCGATGAGTTCTTCCAGTTCTCTCTCTCAAACACATTTTATATACTTTTAACTGTGCCTGTGTCTCCCTTTTGTTGCAACCCTGAGTCAGGTTGTAACAATTGGGGGCTCGTCTAACTTGGTAGGACAAAATGCATCCGTAGAACGCTTTTAAACTGGTCGTTCGCTCTTTGGTCATCTTCATTTGATGGAATTTGGGCCCTTCAGGGGCAGTGTTCTCCAGTGCTGAGTACTAGTGCTACCTGTGTGCTAAAATGATGGGAGATACAGGTGCAGGTTAGACATTTTCAGTATGTAACTTTGGTAAAGTGTGTGTGTGTGCGCCCATGTGCGCACACACACACACACACACACACACACACACACACACACACACACACACACACGCACACGCACACGCACACATACAGATTTACACACTATATGTGTGTAAATCAAATCATGATGTGTACGTAAATCATCAGTTCTGTTAAATCTGCCTACGGATATTTTGTAACTAATCAATTGCACAACAAATGATCTTTCTTTCTTTCTTTTCTTTCTTTCTTTCCTGTGATCTTCAACACCAAGGCCAACACAGGAGTGGGCACCTGAAACGTCCGAACACTGTTCCATTGTGGTCGTATGGACCAGGTGCTGAAGACGATGAGAGATTATCGCCTCGACATACTAGGCGTTAGTGAGATGAGCTGGACTGGGCAGGGGCACCTCGTGATGGATGGAGCAACGATGAGCAAACGCATCATCACGGCAAGGCTGTACACCAGGCTGTACGTTTTGATGTGTACGTAATTCATCAGTTCTGTTAAATCTGTCTACTGATATTTTGTAACTAATCAACTACATCACAAAAGATCTGTGTTTATTAGTGTGGACTATAGTAGACTATAGTAATCTTCCGACTTTATTCTTCTTTCTTTCTAGATAAACTATATTTTGCCGCACTACTCCTCCCACAGTTTGGGCCTGACAGACTGCACAGTATGCTTATGCAGACTGACGATCACATAATCACCTCTGTGTCCTGTACAGACCACCATCGGAGGCCGGTCTCTTTGATGTCGGACCTGAGACGAGGGCGTGGCTGCACGTCATTTGATTTGGACATCTGATGATGACACATGAAAGAAGAAGACGCCTGAGTATCACTTCTGTTTGTAATATATTGTAATATCTGTTTATGTTGGTAATATGTTTCATTTTGTCTCGCTGTTGATTTGCAGTGACCTTTTGGAGTTACATCATGGCAAGGTAACGACAAACCTCTACCAAAGTGTGTGCACATACCACAAAAGGCTTGGAAATGATGATTGAAAACTGTCAGAAGACAAGACATTTGTGTTAAAAAGGCTGCTAAATCCACAGAGACATTGAAAGAGCTCATGAACTCAAATGAAAAAGTTAATGCAGTAAAAGGTCATTTGGATGTGTGATGAAGCAAGGGAAAGTCATTCATCATTGGTGGTTTTGCCATTACCTTAGCATTAGCAATGCATGTCATTGTTCAGAAAGAACCACCAATACATGTCACTGTTGAAAGGGAGCCACAAACACTGGTCACTGCTGAAAGTGAAATGTTGAGTGCTGTACATTCTGATGATATTGGACCCCATGACAGTATATCAAATGTATCAACATCCACACACAAATCCACTGCATCAAAAGCATCTTCATCTGCTCTCATCATAGCTAAGACTGAAAAGGCTGCTCTCATGGAACAGGTGGCTGCCTTACACAAAAAAAACTAAAATTGAAGCACAACAGGAACAACTCAGAATGCAAAAGGAGCAACTGGAAATGGAGACTCAGCTGGCAGCAGCACATGCAAAGGCCCATATACTGGAAACCATGGCTCAAGGAACTCATCAAGAGTGTCAAGTGGGACAAACTCAAAGAAAGGAGCTGCTGCTCCAAAGGAAATGACCCTATTCAACCCAAATGCAAATACATACTTAACCTTATCAAACTCCACACAAAGGAAATGTGACAATGGAAACCAAAAAGCCTCCCTCCAAGCCACAGGTTGTGAGGCCAAAACAACCACTTCATGAAAAATCTGCCAAAGGTCATTACATGACTCCTCTAATGCAATACTCTCTCCCCAGGCAAAATGTTCAAACCGAAAATATAACAAATCAAAATGTGCAAACTGAAAATGTACAGGTTCATGGGAAAAAGAATGTTCAAGGTCATGTCACTCACACTACACCCCCTGCAGGTGATATTTGCAATGTGCTACGAAGACAGAATGAAATGACTGCTTTACTGGTTTAGCAAAATCTGTATTCCACTTTACCACCAGGACACATTCCAGTTCATGATGGTGACCCATTGCAATATGAAATTTGAGAGTGGAGAAAAAGACTGACGATTACAGTGACTGCTTACATTACTTTGAACAATATACAAAAGGCCATCCAAAAGACCTGATTCAAAGCTGCCAACATATGCCTCCATCCCAGGGCTATCAAAGAGCAAAAGAGCTTCTAAAAGAGCATTTTGGGAATGAGCACAAGATGGCAACGGCATATATGGAAAAGGCTTTTGCCTGGGCAGCTATCAAAATGGAGGATGTGAAAGGATTGCAGGCATTTTCTCTCTTCCTCAGAGGCTGCTGCAATGTGATGGAAAATATGCCTTATATGGAGGAGATGAACGTTGTTTCAAATATGAGGACCATTCTCACGAAGCTGCCATACAAGCTCAGATAAAACTGGAGGAACAAGGCATGTGAACAGGAGAGGCATGGACATCGTGCTAAGCTTTCTGACCTTGTAAAATTCATAGACAGGTAAAAATACTGTCTGACCCGCTGTTTGGAAAAATCCAAGATGCTAAGCAAACTACAACTGTCAAAACCTCAACCATCATCAAACCAAGAGACACAAGAGACATTCCAAGAAGCAGCAGTTTTGCCACAACAGTAACACCCATAGAAACAACAGTGCAGTCAAATGGAGTGGAAAGAAGTGTATTCATCAGCTATCATAATTCTTGTCTTTTCTGCAATAAAAGTGGTCACACATTAGAGCACTGACCACAGATGAAAGCGAGAAGACACAGAGAGAAGATAGACTTCTTAAAGGAAAAGGGAGTCCGTTTTGGCTGTTTGAAAAGAGGACACTTAAGCAGAGACTGCACAAGTCGTTTAACCTGTGATACATGTGAACAAAACCATCCTGATATACTCCATATTGAAGAAACAGAAAAGAAATCGATAGCAAAAAATGCTGTCGTCTCACCTCACACCTGTGGTCATAAGAGCCACAAGGGAGACACAGTGTTGCAAGTATATGCATTTTTGGACCATGGAAGCACATCCACATTCTCTACTGAAAACTTAATGAGAAGGCTAAACATTACCGGACAAAAAACAAATATTTTTCTCTGCACAATGAACCAAGTGAAGCCTGAGACCAGTCACCATATCTCAGGTTTGGAAATAGCCAAGTTGGACACAAATGATTTCATACAACTCCCTAATGTGTTCACTCATAAAACCATGCCCGTTTCACAACACAATATTCCAAAACAACAGGACTTGTCACCATGGCCTTATTTAAAACACATCAAACTGCAAGAATTAGACTCTGGTGTTGACCTACTGATCGGCAGAAATGCTTCAAAGTTATTGGAACCTTTTGGAGGTGGTCAAAAGCCAGGCAGATGGACCATATGCTGTGAGGACCCTATTGGGGTGGGTCATCTATGGTCCCTTGATAGGAGACGACAATGTCAGGGATGAGACTGGCTGCCCTGCTGCGGCTGTCAATCATATCTCCATCCAGAAAAACAATCAGGACTTCAGTGAAAGAACAAGCAAGGAAATGGAAGCCAGGGCCATGGTTAAATTCTACAAGAACAGGACGTAAAAACAATGGAAACGTGGGCACAGACAGCCAACTGGAGACAGGAAAATTAAGTGGAGACAAATGGAGAGACAAGTCCTCGACACACACTGAGCCACTTACATCAAAGAAACACAGGGAGGAGAAGATGCCATCTAAGGCTCGCAAAGCACCTCAGACAGCAAGGTTCTATGGAAACACAGATGGCTACCGTGCAGTGGTGCCTCTGGACTTCAACACACACATTCCAACGTACAGATCCCAACACGGGTTATGTACTCGAACCTCTGGCAATAGGAAAATAAAAAGACTGAAAGACTAATGAACATTGAATGCCAACACTACATTTTTTTCTTTTCTTTTGAAATTGGCAAAGAAATTGTGAAAAAAAAGAAATGCCAAAAAGAAATGTAAATTTGAATATGGCTCCTTATGTTTTATTTTGTAATTGTGTCGTTACACTTTAGACAATTAGGGGCCGGTATGTAGGAGCCATTTCGATGGTGTTATATGATTTGGTAGTTTGGCATTATTACTTTTGGACACTGGGTGGCGGGCTCTAGTTTGGACAGCACTGGGTGGTTATTTAAGGGGTCAGAGGTTCACTGATTAGATGGATCATAGGACAGAGGACACAGGTTGGTGAGGAGCCACACTGTTTTTACCAGCAGAAAGGTGAAGCAGACAGACAGAACCACAATACAGAGATTCACTTCAGGACCTCCATCTTGTTTGTTTTGTACTTTATCTACTGCGTAGGATCACTCCAGACACCACACCTGTGAAGTAATGGGCAATATTGGAACATTAAACATGGAAATTGCCATTACACTAGGCGTTAGTGAGATGAGCTGGACTGGGCAGGGGCACCTCGTGATGGATGGAGCAACTGTTCCCTACGCCGATGAGCAAACACAAGTTTAAGTAAGTTTTGATGTGTACGTCATCGGTTCTGTTAGATATGTCTACGGATATTTTGTAACTAATCAACTGCACCACAAATTATCTGTTTTTATTAGTGTGGACTATAGTAGACTTTAGTATTCTTCCGACTTTATTCTTCTTTCAAGATAAACTTTATTTTGCCGCGCTACTACTCCCACAGTTTGGGCCTGACAGACTGCACAGTATGCTTATGCAGACTGCCGATCACATAATCACCTCTGTGTCCTGTACAGACCACCATCGGAGGCCGGTCTCTTTGATGTGGGACCTGAGACGAGGGCATGGCTGCACGTCATTGAGCTGGAAATCTGATAATGACACACAAAAGAAGACGCCTGAGTATCACTTCTGTTTGTAATATATTGTAATATATGTTATATCTCTTTGTTTGTTTGTAATTTATGTTTCATTTTGTCTCGCTGTTGATTTGCAGTGACCTTTGGAGTTGCATCATGGCAAGGTAACGACACAATCCAAACCCCTACCGTGTGTGCGCACACACACACACACAAACACATACATATTTACACACTATATGTGTGTAAATCAAATCATGATGTGTATGTAAATCATCAGTTCTTTTAAATCTGCCTACGGATATTTTGTAACTAATCAACTGCACCACAAATTATCTGTATGATCTTGCTTTCTTGCTTGCTTGCTTGCTTTCTTTCTTTCTTGCTTTCTTGCTTTCTTTCTTGCTTTCTTTCTTTCTTTCCTGTGATCTTCAACACCAAGGCTAACACAGGAGTGGGCACCTGAAACGTCCGAACACTGTTCCATTGTGGTCGTATGGACCAGGTGCTGAAGACGATGAGAGATTATCGCCTCGACATACAAGGCGTTAGTGAGATGAGCTGGACTGGGCAGGGGCACCTCGTGATGGATGGAGCAACTATTCCCTACACCGATGAGCAAACGCATCATCACGGCAAGGCTGTACACCAGGCTGTAAGTTTTGATGTGTGCGTAATTCATCAGTTCTGTTAAATCTGTCTACGGATATTTTGTAACTAATCAACTGCACCACAAATGATCTGTGTTTATTAGTGTGGACTATAGTAGACTATAGTAATCTTCCGACTTTATTATTCTTCTTTCTTACTAGAGTGCTACTACTCCCACAGTTTGGGCCTGAAAGATTGCAAAGTATGCTTAAAAAGACTGCCGATCACATAATCACTTCTGTGTCCTATACAGACCACCATCGGAGGCCGGTCTCTTTGATGTGGGACCTGAGACGAGGGTGTGGCTGCATGTGATTGAGCTGGACATCTGATGATGATACACAAAAGAAGAAGATGCCCGAGTCTCACTTCTGTTTTTAATATATTGTAATATTATGTAATATATGTTTGTTTATGTTTGTAATATATGTTTCATTTTGTCTTGCTGTTGATCTGCTGTGACCTTTGGAGTTACATCATGGCAAGGTAACTACACAATCCAAACCTCTACCAAAGTGTGTGTTTGTGAGAGTGTGTGTGTGTGTGTGTGTGTGTGTGTGCTTGCGCACACACACACACACACACACACACACACACACACACACACACACACACACACACACACACACACACACACACACACACATACACACTTTATGAATCATCAGCTCTGTTCAATCTGCCTAGGGATATTTTGTAACTTATCAACTGCACCACAAATAATCTGTATGATCTTCTTTCTTTACTTTCCTTTCTTTCCTTTTCTTTCTTTATTTCTGTCTATCTGTTTTTCTTTCCCGAGATCTTCAACACCAAGGCCAACACGGGAGGAGGCACCTGAAACGTCCGAACACTGTTCCAGTGTGGTTGTATGGACCAGGTACTGAAGACGATGAGAGATTATCGCCTCGACATACTAGGCGTTAGTGAGATGAGCTGGACTGGGCAGGGGCACCTCGTGATGGATGGAGCAACTGTTCCCTACGCCGATGAGCGAACGCATCATCACGGCAAGGCTGTAAGTTATGATGTGTACGTAAATCATCAGTTCTGTTAAATCTATCTACGGATATTATTTAACTAATCAACTGCACCACAAATGATCTTTGTTTATTAGTGTGGACCATAGTAGACTATAGCAATCTTCCGACTTTATTCTTCTTCTTTCTTTCTAGATAAACTTTATTTTGCTTTGCTACTCCTCCTAGAGTTTGGGCCTGACAGACTGCAAAGTATGCTTAAGCAGACTGCCGATCACATAATCACCTCTGTGTCCTGTACAGACCACCATCGGAGGCGGGTCTCTTTGATGTGGGACCTGAGAGGTCGTGGCAGCACGTCATTGAGCTGGACATCTGATGATGATACACGAAAGAAGAAAACAACTGAGTCTCACTTCTGTTTGTAATATATTGTAATATATAATATCTGTTTGTTTATGTTTGTAATATATGTTTAATTTTGTCTCGCTGTTGATCTGCAGTGACCTTTGGAGTTACATCATGGCAAGGTAACTACACAATCCAAACCTCTACCAAAGTGTGTGTGTGTGTGTGTGTGTGTGTGCACATACATACAGATTTACACACTAAATGTGTATAAATCAAGTCATGATGTGTACGTAACTATTCACACAACCACCTTTGTGTGGTTGTGTGAAAACCACACAAAGGACTTGCATATAAAAGTGGCACCCCAGATGGGACCAATAAAACATTGAGAATAATAAAACCAAACATGGAAAACTCAGAGCAAAGCCAAGGCAATCAACCAAACAACGGAGCCAAACCCAGTCAATCAATCAATCAATGGAGCCAACCTGGAAAATCCAGAGCCAAACCCAATCAATCAACCAATCAATGGAGCCAACATGGAAACCCCAGTTACCAATGCACCAAGTGAAACTGAAACAGAGTCTGAGGATGAAAGCAATGTGGAACCGGTTGTTGTGAATCAATCTGATGATGGTCAGATCCCTGTGGATGTGCAGGAGGAAGGAAGGCTAACCAGTCATACCATAGTTGACATGGACCTCATTAATTTACCTGAACACCACAATCCGCCACCTGGACACAGGCAACCTCCACCTACTTTCACACCTTCATGGCTATTACTCCAAATTCAAGATGATTGCGAACGCGGAAGGAGGCGCCTCCGACCAAGTGGAGCTTACTATGTAACCGTGCTCGGGTTGTGTGTGTGTCTGTGTGTCTGTGTTCATGCTCTCATTGGCTCGCGCCCCCATGTGACTCACATGCGTGCATTGCCTGTAAGCAGCTGCCAGAGTGCGCCAGAGTGCAGGAATTTAGACAATGCTCTGATTACAATGCACAACAGCCTGCAACACACACACACACACACACACACACACACACACAGTCAATGTTCTCTCCCATCACGGTGAAATAACACGGATTACAAGTCCGTAAATACACAATATTTTCGAGCTGCGTTCGCTTCCAGCGTTCGCGCGTCTTACTTGTGTAAACAGTCTGCATAAAAGTCAGCAAACACTTCAAACACTCCTCCTCGATCAAATCAAACGGCTCAGAGTTGAACAGGAAGGACAAACAAAGGAGCTTAAAAATGCCATGGACGCACTGTCTAACAAATTAACACAACTCAATGAGAAGGGAAAAGATGAAATAACAAATTATATGGACAAACAGTTTGATTACCATAGAACACAACTCACCACTGCCGTTCAGTGGCGCTTACAGAACCACCACCAAGCGCTTCTAAAGGAAGTAAATGCAACCACTACTCCTTTGTCACTGCACACAGCTTCTGTGGTGTCTACTACTGAGAAACAGGCCGTCTTCTCCAAACAACTGGAGACAGCCCAGACCACACCCTCCCGGATGCAGTCCACTATGCATCCTGGTCCTCAAACTCGTGGCTTCCTTAGTCCTTCACCCTCCACATCTGCAATTCCTTCTGGCTATCCTACTCATACGTCTGCTCATACAGACGGGTGTAGACGCCCTGTGCGGCCAATTAAATTGGAATTTCCTACTTTTGGGAAGAAGGATGACCGTTCTGATCCCCTCCTTTACCTTGAGAGGTGTCGCGATTTCCTTGCTCTCGATCATCTAGCGGATGGCGAACTGCTTGCCACAGTACGAAATGTGCTGCATGGAACCGCTAGAGATTGATGGAATGTGGCACGCTTGAACACTCACTCTTGGGCTGGATTTGAGAACTAGTTTTGTTCTGCTTTCTTGATCAAATGATCTGTGTTTATTCTGTGTTCATGCCAACATAATCCCAATGTAGGGCTATCAGTAGCCTACAGTATTCAATGCCTAACAATATTATGTGTCTCTTGACAATGAACCCTCCTTCCAGTCAAATCAGAATGTGGTACTTATGATCATGATATTATTTTATGAGCAATCTAGTGAGCATTTTTTTTTGTCTTTCTTTCTTTTTTCTTTTTCCTTCCCGAGATCTTCAACACCAAGGCCAACACAGGAGTAGGCACCTGAAACGTCCGAAGACTGTTCCAGTGTGGTCGTATGGACCAGGTGCTGAAGATGATGAGAGATTACAGTACAATTACGAGTACAAACATCTCAAAGACTACAACCTGACCAGCCAAGCAGAGGAAGAAGTGGTGATAAAAGGGAAGAGGAAACCTGTTAAAAGACAAGATGTGATGATGATCCGGGGGAGGCGAGCATGATGGGTAACTTTTTTCTATAATCAAGTCCAATGTCAAATATGACAATCAAATGCTTTAATAAGGCTGTCTATTTTTTATATGGATATTTTTACTTTATATTGCTTTATTTTATGGTGCCCTCCTTTCCTATCGCACCAAGGAAGTTGCAGTCCAGCCAGGACAACAATGTGTTACTCAATGCTTGTTGAGTATTGATGTCAATTCATGAAATATGATGTATTGGGTTCACACAACATGAAATCAGTTACAAGCTGATTGTTATGTTTCAGACTCTGAAAATCAAGCCCTGGATGGCCTGGTGGATGTCGTGGTGGACACCATGTCTGTCGAGTTGGAGCATGCTGAGGGGTCTCGGCACAGGGAAATGTCTACACACAGTGAGTATGCATCACATTTAAGCAGTCACCTTTTGTTTACAAATCAATATTTGGTATCTAAGAACATTCTTTGTCTTTTCCAGGCTCCCGACATGCAAGTGTAGCACCTCGGAGTAGAGAAATGTCCACACCCCGTGAGTATTCACTTTCTCCATTGCACCAACAAATTTAAAGTACATTCAGTACAAGGTGTTACATGTTGTGTATACTAAAGAAAGTATTACCATACCTAATTCACAAGCAGTGAGTAAGTAGTTACAGGCTCAATGTGTTTCAGGCTTGCCTCACCCGGTGGAGCGTGCTGAGGGATCGCGGCGCAGGGAAATGGCTACACACAGTGAGTATGCATCACATTTAAACATTTACCTTTTTGTTTACAAATTGATATTTGGACTCTAAGCACATTCTTTGTCTTTTCCTGGCTCTCGACATGCAAGCCTAGCACCTAGGAGCAGAGACATGTCCACATCTAGTGAGTATAAATATCACTTAAACAGTCACCTTTTTCTTTACATAATGTCGGATAACATTTTACCTGCCTCTTCAGCGGTCAGTCATGTTGAGAGAATGGAGAACACGGAGGACTTCCAGAGAGAGGAGCAACTCCTCAGTGATGTCCAAGCTTTTAATACCCTGGTAGGCTTTACAAGAGTCTGGAAGTAATGATCAGCATAACACAGTATAAGAAGCACTCGCACACCTTTTATGTTCCTCTGGGGTATTTTCATGGACTTATTCCAACAGGTGCTGCAACTTTCCCGTATTGGAGGGAAGGACATATTTTACTCTGGCAGTGAATGAGTTAAGGACTGTGTCCAAGTTCTTGACAGGTATGTTTCAACATACAATATGAATTAACCCTTGTGTGATGTTTGGGTGCGCTGTGGTTTTCAATGTCTGAACAATTATTTGGTTAATTCTTCTAGGTGAGGGCATGTTTACATTCATATGCCTTTTTTAGCTTAACACCTGAACCCTCTGTTATGTCATGACAATGACATAATGGTTGAACATTAAGTGAAAATGTGTAGTATAAAGGGTTTATACCATGTTTTACAAAAAATCCTAATCCTACTACATTATTAACATAAATGTCTATTGTTTTTCTTCAGGCTCTTCAGTAACAGCCTGATGGCACAGTTCAGCATGAAGGGGAAAAAAGAGAAGACGCCTTTGGAGAAGACTAAGACTTCTAGAGCAATACAAGGTAAGCCTGTATGGCAAGTTGACCAAGGACAGACAAGTGGCACCCGCCAATCTCTAAATGTAATTGGGTAAAATATTTCCTTCCCTGTTGACATTAAAAAATATTTATGTAATATATATATATATGGCGAGCAATTCAGGGTTAAGGGGAGCTGTTGGATGACCTGCTGGTGCCTCCCCCTAAATGGTGGGAAGGGTGGGAGGAGTCATTATGCTCATGGCCTTCCTGAACATCGATCTGTGTATTATGTCAGATACGGACTGGGACAGCATGTTGCCTTTGCACATTTTTTATTGTCTTTTTTTTTCTTTTTTCTGTGCAGATGCAGTCATGAAATTCGACCCAGAAGCCACAGAGGACCTCATAAGGCACCATGCCGCAGACCACCTCAAGCATGCTCCAGCGAGAAGGGGAGG
Organism: Gymnoscopelus braueri; assembly: GCF_963280865.1. Taxonomy (NCBI): domain Eukaryota; kingdom Metazoa; phylum Chordata; class Actinopteri; order Myctophiformes; family Myctophidae; genus Gymnoscopelus; species Gymnoscopelus braueri. The sequence goes on along the minus strand of NC_137616.1, from coordinate 40,196,218 downwards.
CGGAGGACAGCAGGCACTCAGGACTGAACTTTCACTGTCCATTGTGGGGGATCTTAGTGTCACAGTATTGTACAGTATTGTATATTTTGAACTTGTCTTCTGTTCTGTTCAACGAAGTAGCTCTGGTTAGACCTTACCTTGGTAGCTCACTGGCTATTCAGTACAGCACTTGTTTAATATTTTTCAGTTGTTGTGGAACCGGCCCAAGCAAAAAGGGTGTCCCTGCAAAGTAGGCTGTGCTATTATGTTTTATTATTATTTTATTTTCATTCGACTAGTGACGTGTAAAAAAAAAAGAGAAGTTAACTGTTCTGTTCTGGATCAAGCTTAATCAGCCTGTGTGTGTGTGTGTGTGTGTGTGTGTCCGTCCTTCTGTATGACCTTCTGTATTCAGTCTTGAGCTAGACAGCATGGAACAACATTGTGGGAGTTAGGTGGCTGTCCCGCTTCTGTTCTGTCAAAATAATTCAAAGCTGGCTTGATCTGCTGTTTGTTTGAATACTTAATTAGTCAGAAAGGTAAACGTCATGAGGTACGTTAAGGATAAAACAAGTCCTGGGGACTTGTTTCCATTATGGTCCTATGAACTAGATTCCCTTTCAGGGGGTCTAGTTCCAGTCCACAAATATTCCACAATCATATGGAATATTTGTGGAATACTGTAATTGTGGAACATTTGTTTGCGCAGCTGTGTATTCACAAGTATAATAATAAAGAGATAATAAGGAAATAAGTGTGTATTGAATTGTGATTTATTTGTAAACCTCTGTGTACTGTATTCCCAGTTTTCAGAAGGTGGCATAACCATTTGATCCTGTTCATTTTCCTGTAGCTCTGTTTGATTAGCTTAGCAGCATGTTAACTACTAACTATGTTAAAGCTACAGGAAAATGAGGATTACAGTTATGCACCGAGCCTAGAAGAAGTATAAAAAAGATGTCTATAATTAGTCTAAATTTGACGTAGAAAAGATGACCACATTTGGACTAGAATAAGCCCTTATATAGAGGTTTGGACGTTCAGAAGATGTCGGATAAAGACATAATAAAAACTTTCATTCTGCACCCTCCAGGGACCAAAATGGGACATTAAAAACTGACCTCATTGCACAGTGGGAATAAAATAATATACTGTATATGTGAAAACATCTGTTCCATTCCGTTGTCCTCTGATGATGGAAAAAAAAAAAAGAATTGTCAGAAAATGAAAGGAAACAAAAATCTCACTATACTAAGTCCGAGTCAAGCTTTACAAAATGCAAGTTGTGTAAAAAAAAAGTCTGACTATACTAACCTATTATTATTTGTTTGTTTAAGTCAGGCTATACGATACACAAATCCACAGACGCGCTGCCTGTAGGCAGCCATTGCTGCAGTGTCAACGCTCCGCGGCTGCGACACCGCAGCAATGGTCTGTGGATTCGTCTATACTCAGAGTCATAAGTTTACAAATTGTACTAAAGTACAGTGAATGTCTGAGGTTTGTCTCCATCACTGGAAATGACATACATGTAAACAGATATAAAACTGCTGTCCTGTGCAGTTGGGGTGAAAAAACACAACCATTTCACTCCTAATAATACCTATTTGATCCTTTGGGGGAAATACAGCTTTCCACAGTTGATGTTTGCCCTCAGAGGAGCAGTTAGAAGTGGCTGAGCCTTGAACCTGTTACCTGTGGCTCACTAGTCAGTCACTCTATCCATTCACCTACATGTCTCCTTGGAATTTGTGGTTCTAAAACATTGTCTTGTCAACCCCCCAAATTGACATGCATTTGGGCAGTGGACCCCAATGTGAAAAGATGTAGTCCCATGAATAAGATTTATATTTGTGCTGTTACACTTTTTTTTTAAATGATTTGTCTTGTTTGTTGTTCAAGTCAAAGCACCAGGAAGGCTGTATTTGTTAGCCAACAGTTAGCTCAATGGGTTGAGACGCAGTATACATCATCCAGAGGCCATGACTTCGAATCCCACTGTTATCTTTACTGTGATGCTTTCCTTTTCAGACTGGCTTCCAGAAGATCAAGTGAAAGCCACCAGGAAGGCTGTATTTGTCAGCCAACTGTTAGCTCAATGGGTTGAGACGCAGTATACATGATCCAGAGGCCATGAGTTCAAATCCCCACTGGTGTCTTTACTGTGATGCTTTCCTTTGCAGACTGGCTTCCAGTAGATCAAGTTAAATCCACCAAGAAAGGTGTATCTTTCAGCCAACAGCTAGCTCAATGGAGGAGCATCTGTCCAATAACTTGACTTGACTTGTACTTGAGTGGGTTCGATTCCCGCTCAAGTCAAGTGTCCCCGGTAAAGTGGGGCAGCGGATAAATTGACTGATATCCGTAGAATAACTTGTAGAAGTGTCCTGGTTCAAATCCAGTCACCGCCTTAATAACTGAGACCAAGTGTCCCCGGTAAAATGGGGCAGCAGATAAATTGACTGATATCTGTAGAATAACTTGTAGGAGTGTCCTGGTTCAAATCCAGTCACCACCTTAGTAACTGAGACCAAATCTGGCCAATTGGATCTCAGTTACTAAGAGATAGAGGGTAGGTAGAGTAGAATAGGGGAAGATTACGTGGCAGAGTAAAATAGGGGGAGTAGTAGGAGGTAGAGTAGGAGGTAGAATAGGGGGAGTAGTAGTAGGAGGTAGAATAGGGGGAGGAGTAGTAGGGGGAGTAGGAGGTACAATAGGGGGAGGAGGAGGTAGAATAGGGGGAGTAGTAGGGGGGGAGGAGTAGGAGATAATACGGGTAGGAGATAGAATAGGGGGAGTAGTAGGGGGAGGTAGGATAGGGGGAGGAGTAGGAGATAGAATAGGGGGAGGAGTAGGGGGAGTAGGGGGAGGAGTAGTAGTAGGAGGAGTAGGAGGCAGAATAGGGGGGGAGGAGTAGTAGTAGTAGGAGGTAGAATAGGGGGAGGAGTAGGAGACAGAATAGGGGAGTAGTAGCAGGTAGAATAGGGTGAGTAGGAGGTAGAATAGGGGGAGGAGTAGAAGGCAGAATAGGGGTAGTGGGAGAGTAGTAGCAGGTAGAATAGGGGAGTAGTAGTAGGGGGGCAGAATAGGGGGAGTAGGAGGCAGAATAGTAGTAGGAGGTAGAATGGGGGGAGTAGGAGGTAGAATGGGGGGAGTAGGAGGCAAGAAGGTTATGTTTTCCTATTATTGCAAATCTCTAATAAAATGTCACCTCCACACACAACCATAACCCTCCCCATCCACTGTGCCCCCTACCCTGCCTCCTACTACTAGCCCTATTTTACTATAATATATATAATAAAATATAAAATATACAAATATACAAATATAAATCTTTTTCATGGGGGGCCCTGACACTACATCTTTTCACATTGGGGTCCACTGCCCAAATGCATGTCAATTTGGGGGGTTGACAACACAATGTTTTAGAACCACAGATTCCAAGGAGACAGCTGTAGGTGAATGGATAGAGTGACTGACTAGTGAGCCACAGGTAACAGGTTCAAGGCTCAGCCACAGCAGTAAGTCAGGATGTCCCTAAGCAAGACATTTCTAACTGCTCCTCTGAGGGCAAACATCAGCTGGGGAAAGCTGTATTTCCCCCAAAGGATCTAATAGGTATTATTAGGAGTGAAATGGTTGCGTTTTTTCACCCCAACTGCACAGGACAGCAGTTTTGTATCTGTTTACATGTATGTCATTTCCAGTGATGGAGACAAACCTCACAGACATTCACTGTACTTTAGTACAATTTGTAAACTTATGACTCTGAGTATAGACGAATCCACAGACGCGCTGCTTGTAGGCGGCCATTGCTGCGGTGTCGTTGACGCTGCAGCAATGGCTGCCTACAGGCAGCGCGTCTGTGGATTCGTGTATCGTATAGCCTGACTTAAACAAACAAATAATAATAGCTTAGTATAGTCAGACTTTTGTTTCCTTTCATTTTCTGACATAATTATTATTTATTTTTTTCCATCATCAGAGGACAACAGGAATGGAACAGATGTTTTCACATATACAGTATATTATTTTATTCCCACTGTGCAATGAGAGGTCATTTTTGAATGTCCCATTTTGGTCCCTGGAGGGTGCAGAATGAAAGTTTATTACGTCTTTATCCGACATCTTCTGAACGTCTAAACCTCTATATTATTATTATAGTCCAAATGTGGTCATCCTTTCTACGTCAAATTTAGACTAATTATAGACATATTTTTTATACTTCTTCTAGGCTCGGTGCATAACTGTAATCCTCATTTTCCTGTAGCTTTAACATAGTTAGTAGTTAACATGCTGCTAAGCTAATCAAACAAAGCTACAGGAAAATGAACAGGATCAAATGGTTATGCCACCTTCTGAAAACTGGGAATACAGTACACAGAGGTTTACAAATAATTCACAATTCAATACACACTTATTTCCTTATTATCTCTTTATTATTATACTTGTGAATACACAGCTGCGCAAACAAATGTTCCACAATTACAGTATTCCACAAATATTCCATATGATTGTGGAATATTTGTGGACTGGAACTAGACCCCCTGAAAGGGAATCTAGTTCATAGGACCACAATGGAAACAAGTCCCAAGGACTTGTTTTATCCTTTTAGCCTTAACGTACCTCATGACGTTTCTGACTAATTAAGTATTCAAACAAACAGCAGATCAAGCCAGCTTTGAATTATTTTGACAGAACAGAAGCAGGACAGCCACCTAACTCCCACAATGTTGTTCCATGCTGTCTAGCTCAAGACTGAATACAGAAGGACACACACACACACACACACACGTCACTAGGGCTGATTAAGCTTGATCCAGAACAGAACAGTTAACTTCTCTTTTTTTTTTTTACACGTCACTAGTCGAAGTAAAATAAAATAATAATAAAACATAATAGCACAGCCTACTTTGCAGGGACACCCTTTTTGCTTGGGCCGGTTCCACAACAACTGAAAAATATTAAACAAGTGCTGTACTGAATAGCCAGTGAGCTACCAGGGTAAGGTCTAACCTTAAAGAGCTACTTCGTTGAACAGAACAGAAGACAAGTTCAAAATACACAATACTGTACAATACTGTGACACTAAGATCCCCCACAATGGACAGTGAAAGTTCAAGTTAAATCAGTCCCGAGTGCCTGCTGTGTGTCCTCCGCCTCCCCTTCTCGCTGGAGCATGCTTGAGGTGGTATGCTTTGAGGCATGGAGCCTTATGAGGTCCTCTGTGGCTTCTGGGTCGAATTTCATGACTGCATCTGCATAGTAGAAAAAGACAATAAAAAATGTGCAAAGGCAACATGCTGTCTTAGTCCCTATCTGACATAATACACAGATCGATTGAACTCCTGCCATCTGGTAGGAGGTTCAAGAGCTCAGGGGGAAGCACCAGCAGGTCATCCAACAGCTGCCCCAAACCATCAAAACCCTGAACCCATGCTCGCCATATATTGCCCCCAAAACCAACATCTTGAAAGATGGATAGCACTTTGAATAGTACTGTATCTATATTGCACTTTGAATGCACTTTTTACCAATGTTGTCTGCTCTCTACTTTTTAATGTGCACCATGAGTTGTGGAGAACGGTATTTTGCTCCCCTGTATGCCTAGTGTGTATTGTGGAAGTGACAATAAAACTGATTGTGAGTCTCCATATTGACATGCAAAAATGTGTTGCTTGTACATCCACAACTACTTTAATACAAAGCCATCTCCCTTCTACACCTAACCACCACAGTTATTTAAAATGTTATGATAGCGAACGGTAGACAGTTGGCATTGTATTTTTTTATGTCAACAGGGAAGGACATGTTTTACCCGATTAAATTTAGATTTGTCCTTGGTCAACATGAAATATGGGCTTACCTTGTATTGCGCTAAAAGTCACAGTCTTCTCTTTTCCCCCCTTCCCCTTCATGTTCAACTGTGCCATCAGACTGTTACTGAAGAGCCTGAAGAAAAACAAATAATAATAATAATAAACTTTATTTGTATAGCACCTTTCATGACATGAAATGCAGCTCAAAGTGCTTTACAGAGCAAGAATACAATTACAGTTAGAACCAATTTAACAATAAAGCAAACAAAAATAAAATAAAATAAAAGCAAAGGCAAAAGCAAAGGCATAAAACAACATTAAAATAGGGAATACAGTGAGGAATTAAAAATCAACCAAAGAATCAGCTAAAAGCAAGAGTGAAGTAATAGGTCTTGAGCTGTGCTTTAAAGCTATCGACAGAGGCTGCCTGTCTTAAGTGTAATGGGAGTTTATTCCACACTGTCGGTCCGTAAAAGCAGAATGCTGCTTCACCGTATTTTTTATATGTCATTGTAGGCACCTCGAGCAGGTCAGCACTTGAAGACCTGAGGGCCCGGTTTGGAACATATCTCTCTAGGCAGTCAGAGAGGTAGGAAGGTGCCAGACCATTTAGAGCTTTATAAACTATTAAAATAATTTTAAAATCAATCCTAAAAACAACCGGGAGCCAGTGTAGTGAAGCTAGAACTGGAGTGATATGTTCTCTCATCCTGGTTTTAGTTAAAATTCTGGCTGCCGCATTTTGAACAAGTTGTAATCTGTCAGTTGTTTTCTTTGGCAGGCCAGAGTAGAGTGCGTTGCAGTAATCAAGCCGAGAGAAAACAAAAGCGTGGATCAGCGTTTTTGCATCGTCTAACGACAGATAGTCTCTAATTCGCGCAATATTTCTAAGATGTAAGAAAGCAATCTTGGTGACATGATTAATGTGTGTATTGAAATTCAATTCAGAATCGATAATCACCCCCAGGTTCTTTACTGTGGTGTTACTTTCTACAGCCAGGTTACCAAGTCTACTTGTTATTGATTCCCTCTGCTCACTGGAACCAATTATGAGAACTTCTGTTTTATCCTCATTTAGCTTAAGAAAGTTCTCACTCATCCAGCATTTTATACTGGACAGACAGGTCAACAATGGGTCTAGAGCGCAGGGGTCGTCTGGAGCTACTGAAAGATACAGCTGGGTATCATCAGCATAGAAATGGAAGTTCACTCCGTGATCGGCGATGAGTTCTCCCAGCGGTAGTATATACAGGGAGAACAATAAGGGACCCAGAATTGAGCCCTGTGGAATACCAGAACAGATGTTGTGTTTGTCTGAGTCAAAGTTAGCTAGACTGACAAAATAGCTTCTGCCTGTTAGGTAAGAGTGAAACCAAGACAAGGCTGTGCCTGACAAACCAATCCAGTACTCCAAACGCTGTAGTAGAATTGTGTGATCAATCGTATCAAAAGCAGCGGTTAAGTCAAGGAGTAGGAGAACAGATACATTTTTGTCGTCAGCGGACACCCTAAGATCATTAATTACTTTTACAAGTGCTGTTTCTGTACTATGACCTTTCCTGAAGCCAGATTGGAATTTGTTATGAACCTTATTGTTCTGTAGGAACACATCCAGTTGATGAAAGATAGTTTTTTCTAAGACCTTGCCCAAAAATGGCAGATTTGAGATTGGTCTATAATGACCCAGCACCAATGGATCAAGGTTGTGTTTCTTGAGTAGCGGCCTGACTACAGCCGTTTTCAGTGAGTCTGGAAAGACGCCTGAAAGTAGAGAGCTGTTTACAATTCTTAGGATATCTCCAATAACACTGTCTAAAACCTCTTGACATTTAATAATGTAGTAGGATTAGGATTTATTGTAAAACATGGTATAAACCCTTTATACTACTAATTGTCACTTAATGTTCAACCATTATGTCATTGACATGACATAACAGAGGGTTCAGGTGTTAAGCTAAAAAAAAGGCAAATTAATGGAAACATGCAGTCAGGCCCTCATCTAGAAGAATTAACCAAATAAGTGTTCAGACATTGAAAACCACAGCGCACCCAAACATCACAAAAGGGTTAATTCATAGTGTATGTTGAAACATACCTGTCAAGAACTTTGTGGACACAGTCCTTAACGTCCTTCCCTCCATTACGGGAAAGTTGCAGCACCTGTTGGAATAAGTCCATGAAAACTTTCACTGACATACCCCAGAGGAACATAAAAAGTGTGCGAGTGCATCATGCTGTTCATTACTTCCAGACTCTTGTAAAGCCTACCAGGGTATTAAAAGCTTGGACATCACTGAGGAGTTGCTCCTCTCTCTGGAAGTCTTCCATGTTCTCCATTCTCTCAACATGACTGGCCGCTGAAGAGGCAGGTTATTTAATGTCTATTAATATGGTCAGGACTTTCTTCTGGTATACTGAAAAATAAGTAAGTGTATATTAACACAAAGAAATGTTATCTGTACAAAACACTGCTATAATTGAAGAGCAGTTTTTGTGTCCCGATAGGAGAGGAGACAGAGAGAACAGTAAAGGAAGAAAGGAGAGAAAGGGCAGAAGAGAGAAGGATTGCAAGTGTCCCCCAGTTTTCTTGGCCAGTGTCCTGTCTTCATTGAAATAGCTCAGAACTTACCTTGTGTTGGCAATGGGAATGCCCATGTTGGCCTCTCAGTCGCTGCATAGCACCTGCAATAAGAACAAAAGTACGTTTTAGAAATGACAAAGTGATATTTTTGCATTAAAACTTTCCAAGACAGATGACTATACATTAGATGAGAAATAATAAATATGTCATATTGTAACAATTAGGGGTGCACGATACTACTTGCTGAATTATAACGGTTTTGATTACTTGGGGCCTTTGGACAACTCGCCATGCCTGATGGTGTCCCTGGCTCTGTCATGTCTGGACCTGACTGTGTCCCTCGACCCATCACTGCGGTGGGACCTGTCATCATGTCTGGACCTGACAGAGTGCCTCCGAGCTGTTGCGGTACCTGGAGTCGTGGCTGGTTCTGGACCTGATGCTGTGCCTGTATCTGACACTGTGTCTGATGCCATCACTGTGCCTGATGGCTGGAGCCATCACTAAACTTAATATTTGGACATAATACTACTACAATACCATGTCACACTGAAAAAGACTACCCCTACTGGTTGGTCTTAGATGTTGACAATCACACATCTCCTCTGATACACATAGTTCAGTGGCCCTGCTGACAGGTGGCATAGACCAAGCTGTAGGAAATCACTAGAGCAGCGATAAGGGCTGGAGACCAACCAGTAGAAGTCAGTCGCTACTGATGCTGTGCCCTAACCTTACCTGGTGCTAGGCTTGCATGTCAAGAGCCTGGAAAAGATAATGTTCTTAGATTCCAAATATTGATTTGTAAGGAAAAAGGTGACTGTTTAAATGATATTTATACTCACTGGGTGTGGACGTTTCTCTGCTCCTAGGTGCTAGGCTTGCATGTCGAGAGCCTGTAAAAAAAAAGAATGTGCTTAGATTCCAAATATCAATTTGTAAACAAAATGGTGAATGTTTAAAATGTGATGCATACTCGCTGTGTGTAGACATTTCCCTGCACCGCGATTCCTCAGCACGCTCCACCGGGCGAGGCAAGCCTGAAACACATTGAGCCTGTAACTACTTACTCATTGCTTGTGAATTAGGTATGGTAATGATTTCTTTAGTATGCACAACATGTAACACCTTGTACTGAATGTACTTTAAATGTGTTGGTGCAATGGAGAAAGTCAATACTCACGGGGTGTGGACATTTCTCACACTTGCATGTCGGGAGCCTGGAAAAGACAAAGAATGTTCTGAGATACCAAATATTGATTTGTAAACAAAAGGTGACTGCTTAAATGTGATGCATACTCACTGTGTGGAGACATTTCCCTGTGCCGAGACCCCTCAGCATGCTCCAACTCGACATACATGGTGTCTGTCCACCACGACATCCACCAGGCCATCCAGGGCTTGATTTTCAGAGTCTGAAACATAACAATCAGCTTGTAACTGATTTCAAGTTGTGTGTACCCAATACATCATTATCATATTTCATAAATTGACATCAATACTCAACAAGCATTGAGTAACACATTGTTGTCCTGGCTGGACTGCAACTTCCCTTGCGATAGGATAGGAGGGCACCTATACGGCTGCAATATAAAGTAAAAATAAACATATCCATATCTAAAATAGACAGCCTTATTAAAGCATTTGATTGTCATTTTTGACATTGGACTTATAAATTGATTATAGAAGAATGTTACCCATCATGCTCGCCTCCACCGGATCATCATCACATTCTGTTAAAGTACAAAACTTGATATAAAACATGAATGGTCTACAAATGTGAGGCCCAGTTTCTGTTAACACATTTCATATTTAGAAATTACTTGAGAAACATATGAACTCTACATCAGTCATCATCTTGTCTTTTAACAGGTTTCCTCTTCCCTCTTATCACCACATCCTCCTCTTCCTCCTCTGCTTGGCTGGTCAGGTTGTAGTTGTCACATTCACAAGCTTTAACTAGAAGTTATACAATTCAACTGTAAACATTGATTCAACTATTTTTACTTGAATTATTGAGTAAATGATCCAAAAACAAAACCTGCCTGAAGTCATCTTTATCTTGACTAACTGGAACGTCAGCCAGATTGAAAATGCTACGATTCTCATTAGAAGCAACATGGAGGGATGAGAACAGAAATGACTACATTTGAGTATAAGCCCAGGTTAGAAGGTTAGACGATAAAGCAAGAGAGGTGGATAAAGCGAGAGGTGAGGTAGAGATGATTTATCTGCGGCGGAGGGAGGTGACATTGGGAGAAGGATGCTGAAACACAGGACAAATAGCAGATTTAGGGTTTGCTGAGAGAGACAAGCAGGTGACAATCGAGGAAGGTGCAGCCGTGATGGGAACTAGCTGAAAGAAAAATAAAATGTAACCTTTAATATTGCTGTTCCAGACCATGGCGAAAGTGTATGAGGACATAACCACCAACATTTCTTGTGGGAGGCAAGCCACCTTGCGGAACAGATCCGCTTCACGCAGTAGTCCAGCTTTCATCCTACCCTGACCATTTCCTGTGCACACTATATTTTGAAGTTTGGAGCTGCATGGTTGGTCAAATAATGGTGACGTACTGATGCAGAATCTCACAAGTTTGCTCTAACAAAAGCAAATCTGTCATCTCTCAAGAGAAAACAACTGTCTTTTTCTTTAAAATAAACAAATACTTTAGGATTCTTTTTGCTAGTGTTCAATTCTGAATGTTCAATTTCTGACAAACACCTGGTGACTTGTTCCAGAGAACTTCTCCCAATTCCTCACGTTTCTTGATCTGTTGCAGATAGTTTTCAAAAGGAAAACAGGAAATGTCATTTAGCGACATTGCACTGGAGGCCGATGACATGAGGCCGATTCTACAAATTCCTTCTAAATCAGTGGTTCTCAAAGCCCCCGCACAACTTCATATATTTGGCCACTGCTCCCCCCACTGCTCCCCCCCCCCCCCCCCCCTCAGAAGTGTTAAAGCTCAAAACTAAAGTTTTTTTTTTTAATCTTAAAAAATAACAGGTGTGTGCGAGCTTATACATCTGCTAATTTTGAGAACCACTGCTATAAATCCTAAGAGTTTTCTGAAACACTTTTTATGCAGATGGACACAGGAAGACACACATAAAATCGAAATGACAGATGCTTTCCCGGCTTTAATGGGTTGCCTGTCTTGGTTTAAAGGACGACTTCACCCATTTTCACCCTATCTTCATATAATAGAGCCTCGCTAATGCTACTGATAAAATGGTGTCATTTTTTTCTACTCAGTCTGTGACTCATAGGAACAGGCTTGCTGGAACTCCGGGTGGTTGTTGTCTATGAACACGTCCAGTTCCCTTGTTGCTTCGCTGTTGTTGAGGTGATATGCTGCCAACATCGTCTTGCCAATGCTGAGCTGCAGGCGCCACCTACGAAGGTAGGCTGCCAAGATGTCCATGTGGACATGATGGAGGTCATTTGGTGTAGAGGGAATGAGGTGGATTTGACAGACCAGGAGTGTTGGTATAGCTCTTCATGGCTGAAGAGCTTTCCACATAACTCACTTCTTGCTGCTGCCGAAGTCAAAACACAGTATACCTCATTGTGATAGCTGTATTAAGTCTGCAGTATACCTGACTGGTGGCAATAGCCTGGCTGTGAGGCATAGATGTGATCAATCTGGGTGTGCTCTTTGGTCGTTGCAGTGGAGATAAGCGGTTATTTGTTGTGGTATTTTTGTAATTTTTTTGTGGCATTAATTAGATTTTTTTGTGGCATTTATTACATTTTTTTTGTGACATTTTATAGTGTGAATTTTTATGTGGCATTTTTTGTGAAATTTGTGGAATTATTTTTTACATTTTACATCGGCATTTGTGACATTGTTTTTGTGTGAATTTCTTTTGTGGCATTTTTGTGGATGGTTTTGTTATTTATTTTGTGGCCATTGTATTTTTTGGGGGGAAATATTTGTGGCACTTGTGGATTATTTGTGTTGTCATTTTTTGGGGGAAATGTTTGTGGCATTATTTGTGAGTTTTTGGAGGCATTCTTTGAAACTTATTGTGACATTTGAGACAATTATTTTGGCATTTGTGGACTTTATGAAGGTAAGTGATATTTTTTGGTTAAGTTTTTTGTTAAAAGGTTAAAGCATTATATATACTCTATAGTAATGAGTACTATCAGAGTATTTAACTATTTAACACTTATTTTAACCAAAGAAAATGACTTACCCTACCTTTAAACATTTTTGTGAAGTTTTTTTTGTGGCATTTGTGTCATTTTCGTGTGGAACTGTTTTGGACATTTTTTGTGGATTTGTTTGTAATATTTTTGTGGAATGTTTTGTATCAATTGTAAAATTTTTATGGCATTTTTGTGGCACTTGTTATTTTTTGTTAACGACCAAAGAGCAGCGCCTGATTGATCACATCTACTCATCACAACGAGGCTATTGCCACCAGTCAGGTGTACTGCAGACTTACTACAGCTATCACAATGAGGTATACTGTGTTTTGACTTCGACAGCAGCAAGAAGTGAGTGATGTGCAAAGCTCTTCAGCCATGCCTCTCCCTATACCAACACTCCTGGTCTGTCAAATCAAACTCATTCCCTCTACCCCAAATGACCTCCATCATGTCCACATGGACATCTTGGCAGCCTACCTTCGTAAGTTGGCAGCTCAGCCTTGGCAAGACAGTGTTTGCAGCATATCACGTCAACAACAGTGAAGGCGATAATCTCTCAACGTCTTCAGCACATGGTCCATCCGACTTCACTGGAACAGTGTTCGGACGTTTCAGGTGCATCCTCTGGTGTTGGCCTTGGTGTTGAAGATCGGGGTCAAGACAGAAAGAAAGCTACCAAATATAAAAAAGAAAAATGCTCATTAGATTGTTCATAAAATAATAGCATGATCATAAGTACCACATTCTGATTTCACTGGAAGACAGGTTAAATATCCAGTAATAGTTTAATTACTACTTGTCTGTCATTGTCAAGAGACAATTATAATAGACATTAATAGATATTAGATATTGAATACTGTAGGCCACTGATAGCCCTGCATTGGGATTATGTTGCCATGAACACAGAATAAACACAGATCATTTGTGGTGCAGTTGATTAGTTATTAAAAAAAATATCCGTAGGCAGGTTGAACAGAACTTTAACAGAGGTGATTATGTGATCGGCAGTCTGCATAAGCATACTATGCAGTCTGTCAGGACCAAACTGTGGGAGGAGTAGCGTGGCAAAATAAAGTTTATCTAGAAAGAAAGAAGAATAAAGTCGGAAGACTACTGTAGTCTACTATAGTCCACACTGCCCCTGCCCAGTCCAGCTCATCTCACTAACGCCTAGTATGTCGAGGCGATAATCTTTCATCGTCTTCAGCACCTGTCCATACGACCACACTGGAACAGTGTTCGGACGTTTCAGGTGCCCACTCCTGTGTTGTCCTTGGTGTTGAAGATTGCAGGAAAGAAAGAAAGAAAGCAAGGAAGAAAGCAAGAAAGAAAGCAAGAAAGCAAAAAAGCAAGGAAGAAAGCAAGAAAGCAAGATCATACAGATCATTTGTGGTGCAGTTGATTAGTTACAAAATATCCGTAGGCAGATTTAACAGAACTGATGATTTACGTACACATCATGATTTGATTTACACACATATAGTGTGTAAATCTGTATGTGTGTGTGTGTGTGTGTGTATAGGTGCGCAAGCACACACACACACACACACACACACACACTTAGATTGTGTCGTTACCTTGCCATGATGCAACTCCAAATGTCACTGCAAATCAACAGCGAGACAAAATGAAACGTATATTACAAACATAAACAAACAGATATTATATATATTACAATATATTACAAACAGAAGTGATACTGAGGCGTCTTCTTCTTTCGTGTGTCATCATCAGATGTCGAAAGCCTAGTATGTTGAGGCGATAATCTCTCGTCTTCATCACCTGGTCCATACGACCATACTGGAACAGTGTTCCGATGTTTCACGTGTCCACTCCTGTGTTGGCCTTGGTGTTGAAGATCACGGGAAAGAAAGAAAGCAAGAAAGCAAGAAGATCATACAGATAGTTTGTGGTGCAGTTGATTAGTTACAAAATATTCATAGGCAGATTTAACTGATGATTTACGTACACATCATGATTTGATTTACACACATATAGTGTGTAAATCTGTGTGTGTATGTGTGTGTGTGTGTGTGTGTGTGTGTGCGTGTGCGTGTGCGTGTGCGTGCGCACACTTTGATTGTGTCGTTACCTTGCCATGATGCAACTCCAAAGGTCACTTCAAATCAACAGCGAGACAAAATGAAACATATATTACAAACATAAACAAACAGATATTACATATATTACAATATATTACAAACAGAAGTGATACTCAGGCGTCTTCTTGTTTCGTGTGTCATCATCAGATGTCCAGCTCAAAGACGAGCAGCCACGCCCTCGTCTCAGGTCCCACATCAAAGAGACCGGCCTCCGATGGTGGTCTGTACAGGACACAGAGGTGATTATGTGATCGGCAGTCTGCAAAAATGCATATGTTTGCAACACTGTATCTCCCTTGTGGCTCTTCACTTGAACGGGTACTATGGAGAAGCTGGAGGTTTCATCACCGGCCCCAATATGACCACAGGTGTGAGGTGAGACGACAGCGTTGTTACCTATTGATTTCTTTTCTGTTTCTTCAATGTGGAGTATATCAGGATGGTTTTGTTCACATTTATCACAGGTTAAACGACTTGTGCAGTCTCTGCTTAAGTGTCCTCTTTTCAAACAGCCAAAACAGACTCCCGGCCTTTTCCTTTAAGAAGTCCATCTTCTCTCTTTGTCCTCTCTCTTTCATCTGTGGACACCGCTCCAATGTGTGACCACTTTTATTGCAGAAAAGACAAGAATTATGATAGCTGATGAATACACTTATTTCCACTCCATTTGACTGCACTGCTGTTTCTATGGGTGTTACTGTTGTGGCAAAACTGCTTCTTCTTGGCATGTCTCTTGTGTCTCTTGGTTTGATGATGGTTGAGGTTTTGATAGTTGTAGTTTGCTTAGCATCTTGGATGTTTCCAAACAGCGGGTCAGACAGTATTTTTGCCTGTCTCTATGAATTTTACAAGGTCAGAAAGCTTAGCACGATGTCCATGCCTCTCCTGTAGCTCACATGCCTTGTTCCTCCAGTTTTATCTGAGCTTGTATTGCAGCTTCATGAGAATGGTCCTCATATTTGAAACAACGTTCATCTCCTCCATATAAGCCATATTTTCCATCACATTGCAGCAGCCTCTGAGGAAGAGAGAAAATGCCTGCAATCCTTTCACATCCTCCATTTTCATAGCTGCCCAGGCAAAAGCCTTTTCCATATTATGCCGTTGCTATCTTGTGCTCATTCCCAAAATGCTCTTTGAGCAGCTCTTTTGCTCTTTGATAGCCCTGGGATGGAGGCATATGTTGGCAGCTTTGAATCAGGTCTTTTGGATGGCCTTTTTTATATTGTTCAAAGTAATGTAAGTAGTCAACGTAATCGTCAGTCTTTTTCTCCACTCCAACTGAAATGCCCTGATAAACATTTCATATTGCAATGGGTCACCATCATAAACTGGAATGTCTCTTGGTGGTAAAGTGGAAAACAGATTTTGCTTAACCAGTAAAGCAGTTATTTCATTCTGTCTTTTTAGCACATTGCAAATATCACCTGCAGGGGGTGTAGTGTGAGTGACATGACCTTGAACATTCTTTTCCCCATGAACCTGTACATTTTCAGTTTGCACATTTTGATTTGTTATATTTTCGGTGTGAACATTTTGCCTGGGGAGAGAGTATTGCATTAGAGGAGTCATGTAATGAGCTTTGGCAGATTTTTCATGAAGTGGTTGTTTTGGCCTCACAACCTGTGGCTTGGAGGGAGGCTTTGTGGTTTCCATTGTCACATATCCTTTTTGTGGAGTTTGATCAGGTAAGTATGTATTTGCATTCTGAGTTGTTCCTGTTGTGCTTCAATTTCATGTTTTTTGTGTAAGGCAGCCACCTGTTCCATGAGAGCAGCCTTTTCAGCCTGAGCTATGATGAGAGCAGATGAAGTTGAAGATGCTTTTGATGCAGTGGATTTGTGTGTGGATTTTGATAAATTTGATATACTGTCATGGGGTCCAACATCATCAGAATGTGATCAACATATCACTTTCAGCAGTGACCGGTGACCGACTTTGGTAGAGGTTTCGATTGTGTCGTTACCTTGCCATTGTGTAACTCCAAAGGTCACTGCAGATCAACAGCGAGACAAAATGAAACACATATTACAAACATAAACAAACAGATATTATTACAATATATTACAAACAAAAGTGATACTCAGGCATCGTCTTCTTCTGTGTGTCATCATCAGATGTCCAAATCAATGACGTCTAGCCACGCCCTCGTCTCAGGTCCCACATCAAAGAAACCGGCCTCCGATGGTGGTCTGTACAGGACACAGAGGTCATTATGTGATCGTCAGTCTGCATAAGCATACTGTGCAGTCTGTCAGGCCCAAACTGTAGGAGGAGTAGCGCGGCAAAATAAAGTTTATCTAGAAAGAAAGAAGAATAAAGTCGGAAGATTACTATATTCTACTATAGTCCACAGTAATAAACACAGATCTTTTGTGGTGCAGTTGATTAGTTAAAAAATATCAGTAGACAGAACTGATGAATTTAACAGAACTGATGAATTACGTACGCATCAAAACTTACAGCCTGGTGTCAGGGATTCCGTTAGCCGGCATTTACCGGCCATTCAGCTTCTTCAGCACCTGGTCCATACGACCACAATGGAACAGTGTTCGGACGTTTCAGGTGCCCACTACTGTGTTGGCCTTGGTGTTGAAGATCAGAAAGAAGGAAAGAAAGAAAGAAGGAAAGAAGGAAGAAAGAAAGCAGGTAAGCAAGATCATACAGATCATTTGTGGTGCAGTTGATTAGTTACAAAATATCCGTAGGCAGATTTAACAGAACTGATGATTTACGTACACATCATGATTTGATTTACACACATATAGTGTGTAAATCTGTATGTGGTTGTGTGTGCGCACACACACTTTGGTAGAGGTTTGGATTGTGTCGTTACCTTTTTTCTTATTTCCACACAACAGCTCTAAGGTGTATTAAAGACATAGTTCAATGTTGAAAATGAGTGGTATTCCCCTTTAATACGGCCCGCAGGTTAATATCAGAATACTGATATGTTATTTATTTCAGCTGTTACAATTCCAAACAGATAAAAAAATGTAATATACAAGCCATTATTTGTGCGGATCTACAGGAACACAAATGAATTTCTGACCAAACATGACCTAAACAAACTATGGAACAACAAAATGAACTCATCCCCTCATCAAGCCATTATTTTAGACTTTTAGTCAGGGGATGCACAAGTCCTCCTTGCCCTCAACAGGACAAAACCAAAGGAGGCACATTACCAACGAGTGAGCTCCTTTTAAACCAAGGCAACGCACAATGGACAAGTGACAAACCCACAACGCATGCAATCAGAAAAGCACCGTTTGGGCCATTTGTCACACGTTCCCAAACCTGAATTCCGCACCTAGGCTCACCGGGCCAGCTTTAACACAGATGAAACTTTTATACATTGCCTCTGATGTATACAGACAATTATTGACACTACCATGATTCATTTTACACACAACCAAGAGAACACAGTAGTGCACATAACCCAGTGTGCAACTAGCTCTCCATAAAACAGGGACCCTAGGGTCACTGAAACCATCTTGATTAAACCAAAATTTACCATTAGCTCAATTAAAAACAAAGGGAAGTTTAGCTTCTTAATTCACCATAAGCAAACCTTCCCCCCATAATGCTACTGTAGCAACCACGGCAAAGGTTACTAGGAGTACCACGCTTGCTCCCGCCCCGGTATATACAAGGATCCAGACAGAGACAGAGCTTTCCCCCACCTGGCTAACTCACCCTAGTCTTCATGTGCCCTACTGGTGGGAGGTATTTACGCACTTGAGCCCAATGGGTAGATTGGACAACCATGAAATGGCGACCCTCTCAAAGCCATGGATGTGCCCCCAGGGCCGCACGGAAGAAGAAAAATAACAGTTTACCAAAATAATAAACAAATGAGTCCCCCTATCGAGGACACATTTCTTCACCCTATCAGGGGAATAGCACCACACTTCCTTGTACCACCAGGGAGACGAGCACCAATCAATCACTAAGCTCCTCTCTCCTCACCAAACTAGAAAAACTAATTTTCTCAAAAGTAGAACAAACTCAACCAAAACCAGACAATGTTTAACTTTACCAAAGTTACATACTGAAAATGTCTAACCTGCACCCTTATCTCCCATCATTTTAGCACACAGGTAGCACTAGTACTCAGCACTGGAGAACACTGCCCCTGAAGGGCCCACATTCCCTTAATTGAAGATGACCAAAGAGCTAATGACCAGTTTTAAAGCGTTCTACGTATGCATTTTGTCCTACCAAGTTAGATGAGCCCCCAATTGTTACAACCTGACTCAGGGTTGCAGCAAAAGGGAGACACAGGCACAGTTAAAAGTATATCAAATGTCTTTATTTAAAGACAAATAACGAAATAAACAGCAAACATGTCAGTAAATATGAATGAGCATCAGTGTGAAGGCAGTGTATGGGTGCGAGTGTGTGTGCAGTGTGAATGTTGCAAGGAGTAAACCAAGGCAGGTTAACAACCTGGGGAGAGAGGAGAGAGGATCTGACAGGAAGAGGACTGCTTTTAAAGCCCTCAGAGCAATAGGCTCAGGTGCTCCAGATCAGAGCTGATGGCCTCCCAGCTCCACCTACCAGGCATCCACAACAGACTAGCACTGGTAGACAGAGTGGGTGGGCGTCACACCTACCATTAAGTAAAAGTATAAATACTGCACTGTAGAAATACTCTGTTTCAAGTAAAAGTCCAGAATACAAATTTTACTTGAGTAAAAGTACAAAAGTATTGGCATCAAAACATCTTTTGTTTGCCAATCTCAGTTATTTCAACAAAAAAGAAATACATATATATTTTTTGTTGTTGTGTCGTTGCATTAGTCGACTATAGGCAATATTTGGCCAATCAGATTCGACTATAGAAATCCTTAGTCGGGGACAGGCATAGTGTGTAGTAAGGAATTCACGAATAGTGATTTTTAGCATTCAACTTATAACAATCAGAACCATAAAATTGTATGTCTGAGTTATATTAAAGTAATAAAGGTGCTGTACCTGCGACAGTAATTCTTAAACAAACTGTATTGCAGACCAAAAATAATTCACAAAACTGTTGCTTTTGAAATTAAATGCAGTATTTGATCTGACCCAATATTAATCAAACAAAATAATAATTCAATTCAATTAAACGATCAGTACACTTCAAAATACAAATGAAGAATGATCCAGCTCTGATCTTTAGTCCGCAACGCAAAGTTCTTTTAAATGTCTCCAAAGAGTAAAGTTTCCCAAAAGTAATCCAAAAGTATTGTAGATCTTCTATTTTCCAAGAATCCAATAATCCGCAAAGTCAGCAAATAAAAAGGCAATGCATTGCATAAAAAGGAAATATAATCCTCACCCAACCTTCAAGTCAGGAGGCCACATGGGTTCCTTTGTCCAAACGCTCTGAATTTATTCAGAGATAAATCCTCGACCAAACTTCTCTTCTTCCAGATCCATAAGTTGTCTGGCCACACCACTCAGTGGTTTATCAATTCCTGATTTTGGTTTAGTTTAGGCTTACAAGAGTCTCCTTCTCAAACACCAACAAACACTCTTTTTCATTACCTAAAATGGAACCCCCCGCCGCCTCACTTCCTGGACTTTTATAGTTGTTCCTGATACCTCACTTCCTGTGGAACTTTTGCTGCTTTTTCCCCAACAGCTCCCCCTATGAGTGAACCATGTCAACAGAAAATGAATCATAGTGGCCATAATCACCTTACACACAAAAAACAACAACTGTACACTACATTTAGGTGTTAAATATTCCACCGTATCTTAACCAACATATTCCCCTGTTATCACCAAGTATCTTATGTCTCTTGTGTATCTTTTTCTTTCAATACTCATCATACCTGGACAGGAAATACATTATTTCACACATTTATGTGGCAGTGTCACATTGGTACTCCAACATCTCAATGTCACTGAAGACTAAGCTTCAAACCTCCCAAAACAAACTGATTTGACTGCTTCTCGGCCTGGTGCCCATGACCCACCTTTCTCCAACTCATTTTGCTAGCCTAGGCTGGGTCAGGGTAGAAGACCGGGTTAAACAACTAAAAATGGGATTGGTCTTCAAAATTGTAAATGAAAATTTGCCCGAAATGTCCCCTATACCCGTATATCTGACTAAAAACCTCCAAAAAGTTAGCGACACCCACAGTCACAAAACTAGAGGGAGCGTTAACAACGATCTGGTACCACCCACCCATAAAACAGACATGGGCAGATTCTCCTTCTACAGCACTGCCACCCAGGTTTGGAATAGTTTAACCCCATCCCTCAAAAAAAACATCCGGCCAAACAAAAGTTGTGTGTGATGTGTTTCATCACATGGGTCCAGAGATCATGTGTGCAGGTTTTGGTGAGACTTGAAGGAAATCTGCTGGAGGAGAAAAAAGTGTGTGTGTGTAAAAGGCTTTTGAAAATAGCAGATCTACAAGCTTACAACTCATCGCCATGTGACGTGTTGTGAGCTTGTAGATCTGCTATTTTCAAATAGCCAAAGTTTATAGTAGGGCTGAAGTGGTTAATGTATGTTTTGTAATAATAATCTAAATCTACAAAGTGACTAAAGTTTTCAAATAATTGTAGTGGAGTAAAAGTTCAATATTTGTATCTGAGATGTAGTGGAGTAGAAGTAAAAGTATAGAAAAATGGAAATACTCAAGTAAAGTAAGAAATCCTCAAAATTGTACTTAAGTACAGTACTTGAGTACATGTACTTAGTTACTGTCCACCTCTGCCTAATAGGGTGACCCTAGGGTGTCCATAATGGTGTACATAATAATGTACCAAAGGAATATCACTTAGCCCTGTCTGTATCAAGACCTTGTGATCAGTGGTGGAAAGTAACTAAGTACATTTACTCAAGTACTGTACTACAATTTCGAGGTATTTGTACTTTACTTGAGTATTTCCAATTTCCAATACTTTTACTTCTACTCCACTACATCTCAGAGGCTAATATTATACCTTTACTCCCCTACAATTATTTGACAGCTTTTACTAGTTACTTTGTAGATTTTGATTATTATTACAAAACATACATCAATCACTTCAGCCCTATATACATTTTGGCCATTTGAAAATAGCCGATCTATTAGATCTGCTATTTTCAAAATATTTTTTTATACATTTGAAAACTTGTGAAATGGTACATTTCTGCATAATGAGTACTTTCTACTTTGGTACTGTAAGTACATTTTGATACCGATAGTTTTGTACTTTTACTCAAGTGCATTCTGAATTTCTGACTTTTACTTGTAACAGTATTTCCACACTGCAGTATTGATACTTTTACTTAAGTAAAGGATGTGAGTACTTTTTCCACCACACTGCTTGTGACTAAATAATGCGTCCATTGTAAAGTGTTGGACATGTGAGGAGTGTCTTTGACGAGGGACTTACATTGGTGACGCACAAGTCCATGTCGTTCAGGAAGTCAGTCAGGACAGCGGGGGGCAGCAGAGACAGTCACACTCTACAGCAGTGAAAGAGAAAAGTCATTCAGTATAATTCATTATTATTACTATTATCATTATTCATTATTATTATCAATCAATTATTATCATTAGTATTGTTATTATCAGTTGGAACACTATCAATACTTAACACATTCCCTGCCATTGACAGAGATCTCCGTCAATTAAAAAATCACACCCAGTGTGAAGTGGGCGGTGTGGTCACAGTGGTCATCACAGTGATGGAAGTTCACTTAAAGAAAAGTAATATTGTGGACCAACCATTGTACACCCCTAACTTAAAAAAAAACATAAATGTGTTTTTTTTAAGTGCATAGTCCTATTTATAGGGCTATGCACATGTGTCATGTTTCACTAGCCAATCACAGTCCTGAATAGACTGTGATTGGCCAATCACGGTGCAGGGTTAGGGGGGTACACTGATGGCCAATCACAGCGCAGGGTTGGGGGGGTGCAATGTCCAAACCTCAAATATAGGGGCGGTTTCACCGCCCAAAAAATCACACCCAGTGTGAAGTGGGCGGTGTGGTCCTCACAGTGGTCATCATAGTGATGGAAGCTCACTTAAAAAAAAATATGGATTTTTTGAAGTGCATAATCCTATTTAAAGGTTATAAAATGTCATCATGTGTCTCGCTAGCCAATCACAGTGCTGAATAGAGTCAGCCAATAGAGTCAGCCAATCACAGTACAGCTAGGGGTGTACTAATGAGCCAATCACAGTACAGCTAATGAGGTGTCCCAACCCCACTTATAGGGGCGGCTACACCGCCCAAAAATAATACTTTTTTTTTTAGAAATTACGCTAGAGGGCGCTCCTCCCCAACCTATGAATGATAGAGAATGACTGCGAGAGAATAAGAGAAGCCGAAATGACGTCATCCTAAAAAACTGTCAGTCCATCCATTCCCATGTTATGAGATTTAGAAAAACACATCTAACTCGGATTTCTTTTTTTTGATGAGAACGAGTCATGTTCAACTGCCGATTACAACAGAACGGACGATCGCAGTGAAAATGTTTTTGTTCCGGTGGATAGAAGAGACCTAGTGCCTGGCATTGGCCAGACTTATAACGTGGATTCACTCTCACGTTCCTCCCCGGTATCAGTCTGGACTTCGGCCCATAGGGAGCGAGTATGAGAAATCAGAAAATGATCGGGCCAACCAGTGACTGCTTTTCAACTGCTGTCCGTACAACAGTCCCGCTATCAGTCCGAAGTCCAGACTGATAGCGGGGAGGAACGTGTGAATCCACGTTATCAGTCTGACCAATGCCAGGCTAGAAGAGACGAGAGACCCTCCCCCTCTCCCCAGACAGCTTTTGTTTACATCCGTGTGCACATTGTGGCCTCCGTGGCTCTCCGTGGATCGTCAAAATAAGGTAAAAAACGCTGGCAGTAGCGGATGAATTATTTAATTAATACCTGGCAGAGAATGTATTAATACCATTACTTAGCTTAGAGCTTTATTCCAACAATAGAATCAAGGATAACTTCACAGAACATGTATACATGGAATTTCACTGGTTGTGGTTGTGGTAGTGTGTGTGTGCGTGCGTGCGTGCGTGTGTGCGTGCGTGCGTGCGTGCGTGGCTACTAACGTGGTGGTCAGTGGGCGGGGCCAGCAGCACACATCATCCACCAGGGGGCAGTAGATAGATCGGTACCAGATGGGTCCCAGAACATCGCAAGTGTCGTGGATTTGGACTCTTTGGTCTGACCTCTGTGACCCCTGACCTCCAGGGATCAAGGGTCACAGAGGCACACAAGCCTCCACGCCACGGCAAGGCAGAGTCCATGTGGAGGGAGATTTTTTATTTAACCAATTTTTAACCATTATCTTATACTTTGGCTATTCAAAAATAGCAGATCTACAAGCTCATAGCGCGGCACCGAGTGCCGCGCTATTAGCTTGTAGATCTGCTCTTTTTTGAAAAATCATGAACATTTGTGCAAATCTTTGAATATGAATATATATCCTGCTACGCAATCAGAGAGGGGGCCCTTTTCAAAACCCAAAACGTGTACAACTCACGGCCAAAGCAGTGGTCCAATTCTCTTCCAACTTGCTACAAAAAATTGCTAATTTAAAAGTAGACAAGTAGTGGTACTTTCTTTTCCACCTTCACATGTGTCTCCACTTCTAATAATCATAAAGTGTTTGCAATATTTCAGCCCGTGGTTTACTTCCGGGATGTGTGCAACGTCAAAATGATCACTGACTTCAAAAGCCAATCAGGTGCGAGAACGAGAAGGGGCAGACACGCTATGGGGCAGACACCGTATCTTAGCAACAATAAAAGTGCTAACTCTCATTGGTCATGTCATGAGTCAATAAGCTGAGGGCACTGTCCACATAGATATAGAAACCTAGATACCTCATTGGCCTCTGCAGTTCGTTGGAGCGACCTGTTTGGTATGGTGGCCGCCATATTTCCGGGGGAAACGGGCACTGGCCAATCACAGCGTGTTGACTACTGGCCAACCACAGCGCGTCTTTTCCAGGACTTGTCAGAATCTAGTTGTCCCGCCCCCACCTGCCTCTGATTGGCCTACTGAACGCCCCCTTCTGTGACGCACACGGAAATTTCCAGCTGCCCCCCCAGAAGCGGAAGTGCGTCCGCCATACAGACGCTTCAGAGCCAGAGGAGGCGTCTACCTTTATATGTCTATGACTGTCCAGACACCCAGCATAGACCATATTCACACGGCGGCCATATTGCCATTAAGTCAATGAAATGCCACCCCAGTTGCCACCCCAGTTGCCACAGCAACGCAATGTTAAATTCCAAAATGGCCACCGTGTGAATATGGACTATAGCATACTCGCTCACACAGCTCGCTGACGCCATGATACTTACATACTGCGCGCACCAGTGACCTGTATAATACATGAAACTATTCAATGTGACTATGTGAGAGATCAAATATAAACGCCAACAAAATGAGTAGGGCACAGCAGGGAATCGAACCCCAAGCCCGGTAAACCAGGAGCTCCATGCCTGTGTTTTGTGTTTGTTTTTATTTTATTTATTTTTTTACTTTACTGGAGTATTTCCAATTTTCAGTACTTTTACTCCACTACATCTCAGAGGCAAATATTGTACTTTCATTCCACTACAATTATTTGAAAACGTAGTTACTTAGTAAAACATACATTAACCACTTCAGCCTTGGACCCTTACCGGTCTAACTCTGAGAGTGTACATATGGTAACCAAATGGACCCTTGCATTGGTACACTGGTCTAAAAGGAACCAAATGGACCCTACCTAACAGGTCCATTTGGTTCCAGTTGTACGGTCAGAGTTTAAATTTTAAGTTCAGTGTAGATTTAAAGAGTTTCTTTCACTCTGTTATAAAATATAAAGCCTAATTTTGTCCATTTCAATGTCATTAATTCACAGACAGGTTCCCCAAACTGAATTATATTAAACAAAGCTGTTAAATGTTGGTGGTTAATACTAATGTTTAATTACCTAATTGCAAGTGTGAAGAGCTGGAGTTCCATCTGAACTGAACCAAACCTGGAGTCTGTCTCACACCTGAGCTCTATTTATACCCAATTAATCACTGCTCACCACGCCTAGAGCCGCACGCACACACGCACACAGCTTTTAATATGTTTTGCCATTTTTAACCTTGAGCTTAAAGCCAAAAAATAGCAGATCCACAAGCTCACAACAAGCTTACAGATCAGCTATTTTTCAGCGCATGACACTGGCAGGCAACTAAGAGTAAATCATGCTGTTTAATTCCATACTATTACTAGAGTAGCCTAGGTAACCGGAACGCTCGGTTACCGGAACTGGAACCCAAAGGTTAGGAATAAGGTTAGGTTTAGGCATAGTTTTACTGAAGTTACGTTTAGGAATACCTGGTGGCGACCATTCCGAGGTCGCCGGACTGCGATTTGCGACGACCGTTCTTGTATTCGTCCAGTGTTAGCATGTACTCACTTATAATCAGTACGCATATGCCACATTAGGCTTAGAATTGGGGTTAGAGTTAGTTTTGAGGGAACATAGGGCTGAAGGAAAATAGGGCTGAGGGAACATAGGTATGCTCCCTCTGCTCTCACACCGTTTTACAATTAGGCTATTCAAAACCCAATCAAATCCATGGGGTATTTAAATCGTATACGGCTGGATTTTGAATATCTTCCCGTGTGGCTTTTGTTTGCTTATTCAGAGTTCATCGCTTCTTCCAGTGAGAGTGACTCTCAATAAACAGGCCTGGGCAACGAAAACCGTAACCTAAAACAAAATGGGCCATTCAGACGGCATCAGAGTACGTGGTCAGCAGTACGGAAAGAAACTACCCTTCAGTGTTACTTTAACTCAGAGAGCCTTCAAACGGAACCAAATGGACCCGTAAGGGTCCATTTGGTTCCGTTTGAAGGCTGTGTATACAAAAGAATGTCTGTTAAAAACTTTCAGGCACCACGCGGCTCTTTTCTTACAGTATCCCACTGTACTTTGTGTGTTACAAAGTCCACCCAAATCTTGACAACTAAGTAGGTTAAAATAGACCCAACGCAAAAGAATTTCAGAACAAGCCGCCAGTAGTTGACTGGAGTCTTAATACTTGCAAGTAATACCCTTTGCGGTGCTTGTTCTGTCAATCACCCGCTCTCTCTCGCTCTCCCTCGCCCTCCACCCTCTCACTAAACTGTAATTTGAATGCTGGTCCTGTCACCACAGTCACGTCCCATGTAGGAAGATGGAATATCGGCTCTTTTTTTTCTCTCTCTTCTACGTATATAATTTATTTCTCGGCTCCACTTTCTTTTTTTGACACATTTGGGTTGGTGTCAACGTTGGCTCGTCCCGCCCCCCCCCCCCCCCCCCGCCTGCCTTCCTGTCTGTCCGTCTGTCTGTCCCCCCGCGGCCTTTGATAGTCGGTGATCAAGAGAGTTATTTCCGTCCTGATTAGCGTTTCATCCAATCACCTTTCATCGTTGTTTTGGTTGCCGGGGCTGTTTTCTTTTTTGTGTGCGCCGACTTTCTAAGGTTCACACACAGATGAGAGCGTTATGGAAATGTCCCCTGGGACTTTTTTTTATGAGGGTTGCGTGTGTCTGCGAGCGTGTGTGTAAAGATTAGATGTCGAACACAGATGTTAGTGTCTATCAGATTGCAAGTACAAAGGATATGAAGTTTGTAAACTTTTAGAACATACAGTAGGTAAAACCCAGGCAATGTTACTGTATAACGTTTTACATTTGTGCCACTGCCAGCCTAGTTAAAGAGACGCAAGTCTTTGATCGCCGGCTGCTGAATCCCCCCAAAATGTGGGAATAACGCACTGGCCTAGATGGAAAATTGGAGAAATGCAGTTTTTTTTGTATTCCAAACAATTCCAGAACATGTTTTAGCCATGCATGTTTTTCAGACTAGCTACGGTAACACACGCGCCATTTTGAAAGATCTTTGACATTTTCAACCGTTAGCCTAACGCCGAAAAATAGCAGATCTACAAGCTCACAACGCGTCGCAGTGAGCTTGTAGATCGGCTATTTTCCGGTGTGTGGCATACACATGCAACTAAGTATATAAGAGGGAAAACTCTAACCCTAACACCTAAACCTGACCCCTAAATGTCTAATCCTAACTCCGACATGAATCTTTTTCCAATTGTATCTTAACTCATAAGAATCTTTGTTTTAACCATTAAGCAACCATTTTTCTTGTGAGGACCAGCTAAAATGGTCCTCAACGATGTCCATTTCTCAAATTCTACTATACTTGTGGGGACATCTGATCCTCGCATGCATCTACAAGTACGCACACGCACTCACTCACACACACACCGAGAGAGACGTGACAACAACATTATAAGCCATTTGACTTGTGGGAGGACCAGCCTGTACGCTGTGGGTTTGTAAATGGCGTGTTAAGACCCTGTCACAGTCTCATCCACAGCATCAAGTTAAAACTGTGGACCCTTTACGGGTCCATTTGTGTACATTTTCCCACCCTGGGAGTTCAATGAACACTGAAGGTTTTGACAGTGCACGGTGACCTCCCACGGCGCGGCGGAGGCTGAGTTATCTGCCCTGAAACTCACGCGACGGCCGGGCCCCGTGGTTCCACCAAACAGCGGCGGGGGGGACATCTCACAGTGCAGTGCACCATGGGAAACATGCTCATTTCGGGTTGTGTGACACCCCAAATGGGCTTGTTTTCATGCCACATTGGTTAAGTCTGTGGCAGGACATCCCAGTGAGGCTCTGTGTGTGCGTGTGTGTGTGTGTGTGTGTGTGTGCGCGCACGTGTGCTTGTGTGTGTGTGTGTGTGTGTGAGTGTGAGTGTGAGGAGACACCATGTTCGGCTGTTTGTTGACTGTGAGCTGTAATTAACTCTAAAGATAAAATGGGCTTTTCTCTCTTCAGCCTGGTTTTAGGAAGTGGTGCAGTGTGTAGTGTGTGTGTGTGTGTGTGTGTGTGTGTGTGTGTGTGTGTGTGTGTGTGTGTGTGTGTGTGTGTGTGTGTGTGTGTGTGTGTGTGTGTGTGTGTGGGGGTGGGGGTTATGGGTGTCCTTCCTTGCATTACTATACTTGGGAGGACCCCGTGTCCCTGTAACTGCAAAGTACAGTAGAAATTGAAAAAGGACCTCACGAGAGAAACGGCTTTATGGTTAAAAAAAAAAAGAGGTTTCGAGTTAGACTTATACGAGGAGGAAAAGATTCAGGATGGGGTTAGGATTACCATTAGGCATTTAGAGGTTAGGTTTAGGGGTTGAAGTTGGAGTTATGCCTGATTTATAAGTAGTTTTGCGCCAGTGTGTCGTGCAGCCGAAAAAGATGCTGATCTACAAGCTCACAACGCATCACAGCGTGACACGTTGTGAGCTTGTAGTTAGGCTGTTTTTTGGGTAACCGTAATAATGCTCTCCCCAAAACACACTCGCCCCCACATTTTTAGGCATAGTTTTACTGAGGTTACGTTTAGGAATAAGGTTAGGTTTAGGCATAGTTTTACTGAGGTTACGTTTAGGAATAAGGTTAGGTTTAGGCATAGTTTTATTGAGGTTACGTTTAGGAATAAGGTTAGGTTTAGGCATAGTTTTACTGAGGTTACGTTTAGGTATAAGGTTAAGTTTAGGCATAGTTTTACTGAGGTTACGTTTAGGAATAAGGTTAGGTTTAGGCATAGTTTTACTGAGGTTAGGTTTAGGTATAAGGTTAAGTTTAGGCATAGTTTTACTGAGGTTACGTTTAGGAATAAGGTTAAGTTTAGGCATAGTTTTACTGAGGTAACATTTAGGAATAAGGTTAGGTTTAGGCATAGTTTTACTGAGGTTACGTTTAGGAATAAGGTTAGGTTTTCATAGTTTAAATGAGGTTAAGTTTAGGAATAAGGTTAGGTTTAGGCATAGCTTTACTGAGGTTACGTTTAGGAATAAGGTTAGGTTTAAGCATAGTTTACTGAGGTTACGTTTAGGAATAAGGTTAGGTTTAGGCATAGTTTTACTGAGGTTACGTTTAGGAATAAGGTTAGGTTTAGGCATAGTTTTACTGAGGTTACATTTAGGAATAAGGTTAGGTTTAGGCATAGTTTAGGTTGCGTTTAGGACCGTTACGAGGTCACCAGATTTGACCCGGGGCGAGCGTGTTTTGGGGCGAGCTTTCTTGTATTCGTTTTTTGGGGGGCCTAGCTTCATTGCCGTCGTATTATTTTGATGTCCTCACAAGTATAGTGGTACAAACACGTGTGCGACCATGTGTGCATGCATGTTCGCAGAGAGCTTCGTGGGGGGTGTGGTAGGTGTGTGTGTGCATGTATTTATGGGTGTACAGGATGCATGTGTTTTTATGAGGGATGCACATGTGGGCATGGTGGTCTCTCTCTCTCTGTGTGTGTGTGTGTGTGTGTGTGTGTGTGTGTGTGTGTGTGTGTGTGTGTGTGTGTGTGTGTGCGTGCGCGCATGGATGCCTGTCCATGTGTGTGTGTGTGATAGAGAGAAAAAGAATGAGAGAGCGAGAGAGTGAGAGAGAGAGAGAAGCATCTGTTCCCTTGGAATAAACAACTTTCCATTTTTAGCTGCTCGGGAAAAAAAGAGGTGGAATTAGCAAAATCCTGGACTCCCTGTGTGTGTGTGTGTGTGTGTGTGTGTGTGTGTGTGTGTGTGTGTGTGTGTGTGTGTGTGTGTGTGTGTGTGTGTGTGTGTGTGTGTGTGCTCGCGCGCGCCGTGTGTGTGTCAGGTTTGTCTGTGTGCATGTGTATGTGTGACAGGGCGAGGACATTTCCTTTGCAGATACCAACATGAGCTATTTTACATTTGGGAAAGAAGAAAGTTTTTTAAGAACATTGATGAACACAAAGGAGAGAAGACAGGAGAGATGATAGAAAACGAAGTGGAAAATAAAGGGAGGGGTTTGGGGGGGCAGTTGTGTAAAGTAACAAATGTACTCAAGTAGCCTAAGTACTTTACTTGGGTATTTCCAATTTCCAACTTCAATTCAATTTCTCCACTACATCTCAGAGGCAAATATTGTACTTTTACCCCTGCTGAAAAAACCAGCTTAGACCAGCCTAAGCTGGACCAGCTGGTTTTAGCTGGTCTTGGTGGTTGACCACCTTAAGGTGTGTTTTGGACGTCCAAAACACACCTTAAGCTGGTCTTGGTGGTTGACCAGCTTAAGGTGGTAGGTTTTGCTGGTTTAAACTGGTAGCTGGTTTAAGCTGGTAGCTGGTATTTTTGATGGTTTAGCTGGTTTAAGCTGGTAGCTGGTATTTTTGATGGTTTAGCTGGTTTAAGCTGGTAGCTGGTATTTATGATGGTTTAGCTGGTTTAAGCTGGTAGCTGGTATTTTTGATGGTTTAGCTGGTTTAAGCTGGTAGCTGGTATTTTTGATGGTTTAGCTGGTTTAAGCTGGTAGCTGGTATTTATGATGGTTTAGCTGGTTTAAGCTGGTAGCTGGTATTTATGATGGTTTAGCTGGTAGCTGGTTTAAGCTGGTTTAAGCTGCTATCTGGTATTTATGTGTATTCAGGTGTATTCTGGATATGCAGTGACCAACTTTGCTGGAGAGGATGCATGATCATGGTGAATTTCAGCCAGGTGCCCACAGCACGTGGTATATTTAAAAAACAGTAGCCTACAGTAGCCTATATAAAAGTGAGCAAAATCCACAAAGTCATAAATAATCATGTATCAATTTCATACATAACAATAATTTATTAAACACTTATAAAAAACCCTCAAAAACAACATTTAAATAACAAATAAATGTATAAATAAACACATAAATACATGAACTTCAACCTGAGGAACACACTAACACACACACAGTGTTCAAATGACTGGAAAAGAGTGAGAGAATATGAAAAATCGGACAGATCCGTCTTGATTACATGACTATGGAGATACTGTATACCGATGTGTGTGATGTTTGGAAAACATCTGTAAAGTTGCAGCCAAAAATGTGTCTTGCAAAAATCGGCCTGCTGGTGGCGCTATAAAGCATTACCCCCATATCAACCCCCCCCTACACAGACACACAATTTCTTGTCCTTTCTATTGATGTCCTGGCCATGGTCCATGGCCTTCCTCTTTGTGAGAATGTTCTGCCCCTGCAGCCACCAATGGAAACAGTCTGAAAGAAAACAAACAAGAACCCCCAACAATAAAACAAATATAATTAGCAATATACTGCATGGGGTGAGTTATATGAATTGTGATGTTTTGAGAAAAACTTAAAGTAACTTAAACTTCACCCATTTTCAACCTTATCTTCATATAACTAACTGATCCTCGCTAATGTTCATTATACAATGGCACCATTTCTGTCTACTCGTTCTGCCACTCATTGGTGGAATGTGGACAGTTCAGAAACCTGCCTACCAGTGACATCACCAATGGAGATTCCAAGCTAATAGAAACTACAGTGTGTCTCTACCTGGAAAGTTTGCATGCAGAAGTAGAAGCCATTGTTCTTGCATTAATAATGAACAAATAAAGTTGTTCTAAATGACCAAACCTGCCTACCGATGATGTCAAAGGTAGGCAGGTTTCTAAACTGTCCACGACCTATCAACGAAACACAGAGTGAGTAGACATAAATGGTGCCATCTTAAAATGTGTATTAGTGAGGACCAATTATATGAAGATGAGTTGAAAATGGGGTGAAGTGTTTTTTTAACCCCGTGTTTCAGTTCAGTTAGAAAACATGCATTTGAATGAAAAAGGTGGGTGGACAGTGGGCAGGCAATAAGTCAGATGGCTACAATGGACAACAACAATTTGGGGGAAAAAGCTACCCCTGCCACACATGCATGTAGGGCTGCCACTACCAATTATTCTACTTGCGATTATTCTATTGATTACTTTTTTGATCTACAAGCTCACAACACGTCCAACGAGTTGCAAGCTTGTAGATCGGCATTTCTTTCAGCCATAAAATCGATTTTATTACAATAGAGTATTTTCTTTTATGATTGATTAATAAGCTTAATATAATCTCTTTTCCAGAAGGTGACATTCCCGTTTCCCGATCAGTTTTTCATAGCTTCATTTGATTGGCTCGGCAGCAGATATAAATTGGAAACAACCAACATCTCCATATGTGTTTCTGGTTGAAACAGTATGCTGCTGAGACAACCAAATGAAGGTATGAAAAACTGAACAGGTAACGCTAACGGGAATTCCACCTTCTGGAAAAGAGAACTACAGTCATGCACAGAGCAGATTGAATTATGAGATCAAGTCATAATGAACCCCCCCACCCCTCAGTAAACATACCTCTTCTGAGTCCTGCGGTCAGGGGGGTTTGGCCTCCCCCTTGCTAGTGGGGCATTCTTTGTAAGGCTCCTGCATGGTCTTCAGGGTTGTTGTCCCCCAAATGGCAACAGCAAGCTCCTTCATGAACAGGGAGTCCTTGGTGTTTGCTGCCACCATCTTCCAGATCTCCTTTTCGAGCCACACACCAGAGCCAATGTGGACCTGAAACAGAAGAAAACAACACATGTTTTAGAAATTAAAAAACATTTTACCATGACATTTCAGACTCATTTTTTGACAAAAGCAGGCCCACTTCAAACAGAATTTACTGTAAAGAAATTACATTTTCAAGGACCCCCAAATGTGGACCCATTTAGAAAAGAGTTGGTGCCATGGACCTCCAATAGAGAAGATGTTAATTGTTGGATTACATTTAGTACAGAATTCTACAACTGTCTATACTGTAGGTGGGGAGAGTTGAAGTAATTCTTATACAGTACATTGTCATTGGATTACATTCTAGCTGGTAAAATAGTAGTGAAATTAACCTTTTCCACCCGGCATCTCTATTTTGTTCATGCCATAGGCAAAACTGTTCAAAAATAGTTCAAAAATAGCAAAACATAGCTGATCTACAAGCTCACGAAATGATAACTGTTTCTTATTTAGCTGGGGACACTGTGGAACCCCACTTTTAAGAACCACTGTCCTACACAGTATGTTTCTTCAATACCTTGTCACCGTTGCCGTCAAACATCCCAGGTGTCGATGCCAAATCGTCTGACTCGGGGGAAGAGGAAACGGAGGAAGTTGCAACTGAAAATGTAGAGAATCATATTTAAGCTCCTTTTGGCAGTATCACAGTACTTATATTGTACACATTGTCACCATTTTCCGTAGAACAGTATCACTGTCTAAACACACCTATGCTGTCACTGGTTTGCTTATCTGCAGCAGGGATGTCAGGCTTTGCTGCAGAGCTATATTGGGGCCCTTCCTCCAGTTTCTGTTTTGCAATCTCTAATTTGTTGCATCTTAAAGCATGAACAGGGTACGGAAAAATAAAAAATAAAAACTGAATTGATGTATGCCTTAGTAGGATACCAGTTTAACACCTTTACCGCCGGGCCCGTAGTTCTACGGGCCGTTAAATCCAACGGTTAAGCGCAGAGCCCGTAGTCCTACGGGCTGCGGTCTTTTCGCGCATGCGCGGTCCGGGTGCACTTT
Organism: Gymnoscopelus braueri; assembly: GCF_963280865.1. Taxonomy (NCBI): domain Eukaryota; kingdom Metazoa; phylum Chordata; class Actinopteri; order Myctophiformes; family Myctophidae; genus Gymnoscopelus; species Gymnoscopelus braueri. Next base: position 40,162,167 of record NC_137616.1, on the reverse strand, counting down.
CGGAATTTTTTTGATCCACTTCCGTTTCCGGTTTGATGACAGGAAATAGAATTATTTGGGATCCGGTTTCGACGATCACGCCCGCTCCCATTCTACAGACGAAACTGAAACTCAATTCTCTTCCTGTAGTTTTTTCTCCTCGCATTTCACTGTTTAACGTAATCCGCTCTAACTACAGTCATGGAAGTCCGTTTGACATGCGGTCTTCACTGGGAGATACAGGGAGATCTCGCGGATGTAAACAGACCGTTCACGGCTCAATCTTAAGGATTTTAACAAGATCTATGGCGACATGAAAAAAACAAAAAAACAACAAAAACACCTTGGCACTGGTGAGTACATTATGAGATTAACCTCTGGCGGTGGATGTGTTAATAATGAGCCTAGCATCTGTCCACTCCATTTAACATGCTTTCTATATAATGTTTTTTAACATTTGTGGTCAAGATCTAAGTAAAAAAGAACATGAGAACAAATAACCAACATATCGATATATACAAAAAGAGAAGAGCAAACTCATGCAACTGTTTCGTTAACATTAGTCATTGCTTACTTAGTTTTAAGATGCTGTAGGTCCAGCTCCAACTCTTTGGCCTTCTTCTGGGTATGACTGTACTTGACATTTCGTCGTGGATAGCTTGGGGAACAACAGCATCTCCACCGTATTCAGACGAGTCAGAGTCTAAAGGTAGTGCAAGTAATATATTTTGGATAAAACAAGATGTTTTTTGTTAGAAAGTTAAAGTGGAATAAAATGTAATTTTATGCAACCTGTATCGTAGAGTATATTAATACAATATAACTTATACAATCTGTATGTTAGAGTATGTTAATACAAATAATACAATATAACTTATATAATTGGGGTGGTTGTATTTAGTCTCCCTGCTCTTCTATGGAGACATTTAGATAGTGTCATGTCTCACCTAGACACAGGATCTGACACAGTGGCGCGGGAAGGGGGGGGCTATGGGGGCTGCAGCCCCCCTGGTGATGGGAGCAGCCCCCCTGGTGATGGGAGCAGCCCCCCTGGTGATGGGAAGAAAAAGAAAAAAAACGTTTTATTTTATTTTATTTTTTATAATATATATATATTTTATGGATCATAGCAGTCTGTTACGGTCATGGATGAACTTCAACCTGGTGTTTGCACTGTCTTTCTGCCTTTTTGTGTGGGGAAAAACACAGAAAACCGAGGAGAAAAAATCGAGGAGTCCCCCCCGACGCACAGCCCCCCTAGGTATTAAGGACTTCCCGCGCGCCTGATCTGACATGAATTTTGATCTGATGGTCAAGAGTCAATGTATCACCTGAGCAAGCAGGCAGGCTCTATTAGCTCAAGGGTAAAAAGTTACAGCACTTGCTCAGGAAACCGGGTTGAAATCCGGGGTAGTGCCGCTTTAAAGCAGGGGTCTCTCCATCTCTTTTAGACAATTCAGTTTCAGATGGGTTGCCAATTTCAGGAGAGAGTACCTATTCACTAGCTTCAATGTTAGTGTTCCTGTTCCAATGTTGTAGGCCCACTTCTTTGTGTCATCACTTCCAATTGCACTTATTTATCCTGTATCCTGTATGAGTTCTGATTGGTTAAATTTGGTATTCCTGGAAATGCATTTTCGGCTTACTAAAGAGGTGGAGAGTCTGGGAGACCCCTGTTACTGAACAAGCAATGATTACTTTAACATTTAACAAAACAATATCACTTTACCTTCAAACTGTTTTCTTCTCTTTGTGGGAGGGGGGGGGGGCATAACACATAATGGTTCTCTCTTCCTTTTTCTCTTTTAGTAGGGCTGCAAACCATTCATTTTGGCCACTGCAGCCAAAGAAATGTGTAATAATAACACACACACACACACACACACACACACAGACACACAGACAGACAAGGGAATCATTAATGTTCAGAGTTCACGGGATATTAAAACACTCTGTAGCTTCATCACTGAAAGCATGTGTCCACACACACACACACACACACACACACACACACACACACACACACACACACACACACACACACACACACACACACACACACACACACACACACACACACACACACACACACACACACACACACACACCCACACACACACACACGTCATATTCTGAATTTAGTTTTGAGCGGCACACAGGCAAGCAGTAGTGGCCTATAGTATAAATTATATTGTATATTCCCACTATAATTTATTGTAATTATTGTCATAATCCCTTTATCAAGACAAATTAAATAACTAAACAATGTGTAGAGTTGGGTCATGACATGAGTCACTTGTGATTGACTTCGAACACAGCAGCCTACGCACTTAATTATCAATACAGTAATAGTAGGCTAAAACGCCTACATAAATAGTATTTCTGTGTGTCAACACTCACCTAAAATGTCCGCCGCTTCTTCTTCTTTCTTTTATCTTCTCTGAAGCCGGTTTATAATTATTTTTGATGAATCCAAAGCAACGCAATTTATCTAACTTTTTATTGAAGTGAGAGCTGCAGCCTGCAGGCAGCTCGACACAGACAGCATTCATTCTCCCCGCGCATCTCGAGCGGTCGCGGGCATAGAGTTCAAGGGTCGCGAGCCTGCTGAGACAGTGTTGCCAGATTTTGTGAGAGAAATAAGCAGCCAGGTCTGTGAAAAAAATTAAGCCCAAAAGAAGCGACATTTGCACTTTAAACCTATTTGAAAATAGCCGATCTACAAGCTCACAGTGCGTCGCATTTGCAACACATTGTGAGCTTGTAGATCTGCTATTTTCAAAAATAATAAGTGAAATATTTCACTAATATTTACAAGCAACTTTACAGAAAAACAAGACCAAAGTCACTTATAATAAGCAGATATGGCAACACTGCTCAGGGCCCATAAAGGGCCCACTTCTCTGTAAAAACAGATGTACAAGCTCACAACACGTCAAATTGCGACAAGATGTAGATCTGTAGATCTGTTCATTTTGGTAACCATAGCAAAAAAAAGTGTTATTTAGAATCAAACTAGCATATTATTTGCCAATTGCGAAATTAAGTAAATAAGTTTGGATGAATGTTGTCATGATAATAATAATACATTATTATTATTATTATTATTATTATTATTATTGTTATTATTATTATTATTATTATTATTATTATATATAATATTTATGTCACATCACAAGAAAAGGACAAGAAATGTAAAGTAAAATACAATACAATACAATACAATACAATACAATACAATACAATAAAATATACTGTATATACTGGGGGGGGGGGCAATTGTAACAGAAGAAAATCTTCACAGTCTAATGGCAGGTATGATGTCTCCCCGGGATCCAAACTAGTTAAAATAGCAGATCTGCAAGCTCACAACGCTTGTAGATCTGCTATTTTCACTGCATGCTTTTTTTTATTAATTGATGGAATTTCTTAGATTTTGTATTTATTTGTTTTTTTATTGATGAAGATTTTAGATTTTTGGGTGGGAAATGTTTTGAAATAATATAGTAATATATTTTTGTAGGAAACAAAAAAAAGGATCTTTCCTCGTGATGTGTACATGACCCACAAATGGGCCCCGACCCACTGTTTTGGGAAACACACACGTGATCTAACCCAGTGGTCCTCAACCCTTTCAGGCCGCGACGTCCCAAAATAATCATATTTGAACTGGGGACCCCCCACCCTTAAAGCACTTGGAATGTAGGAGTTGATGCATTAAGTTTAGTTTGACTCTATTGTGAAAATAGCAGATCTTCAAGCTCACAACGCCTCGCAAGGAAGGTGTTGTGAGCTTGTAGATCTGCTATTTTCAAAATGTTTTCTTATATTATTATTATTGTTAGACAATTTGGCCAATGTTTGAATTTTTTTTATAGTATAGTTTGTTGATTACTTTTGATGCAGTAATGGTGGTTTTTTTTAGGTACTAAAAAGGTCTTAAAGGTCCTTAAATTATCACTTCACTGTCATCTGGGGACCACCCCCAAATCACGTGGGGACCCCCCTGGGAGTCCCGATCCACATGTTGAGAACCACTGATCTAACCAAACTTGACCAGCTGCTAAGCTGGTCTTTGCTGGTCTGTCCAGTGTCCAGCCATCTGACCAGCTAAGTCTAGCTGGTAAGCTGGTCTTTGCTGGGCAGTCCACCCATTTGACCAGCAAAGACCAGCTACCAGCTTGGCTTTGCTGGTCAGTCCAGCCAGCCAGCTGGCTGACCAGCAAAGACCAGCAGAATCCAGCTTAGTGACCAGCTAACCAACTACACTGGCAAACCAGCCTGACCAGCCTGACCAGCTTGTCCAGCCTGGTATGCCATCTAAACCAGCTTAAGACCAGCTAAGACCAGCTAATACCAGCTAAAACCAGCTAAAACCAGCAACCACCATAAGCTGGTTTGTGCTGGTTTTTTCAGCAGGGACTCCTCTACAATTATTGGAAAACTTTAGTTACCAGTTACTTTGTAGAGAGAGAGATTACAAAACATACATTAACCACTTCAGCCCTACACAGTTCGGCCATTTGAAAATAGCCGATCTACAAGCTCACAATGCGACACATTGTGAGCTTGTACAGTAGATCTACTATTTTCAAAAGATGTTTATACAACTGAAAACTTGAAATGGGACACTCTGCATAATGAGTACTTTCACTTTTGGTACTTTATGTACATTTTGATACCAATACTTTTGGACTTTTACTCAAGTACATTTTGAATTCCAGACTTTAAGTGGTAACAAGAGTATTTCTACATTGCAGTATTGATACTAAACGTTGAGTACTCTTTCCACCACTATTGGGGGTGACTGAGGGGGGTAGAAAACACAGGAGAGCCGTTAGAAAATAAACCTCTTGCCAGCCAGAGCAGTGTGTGGACGCAGTGCTGCCATAGATGTATGCTGACACCTGTTGGTTGGATGAGGAATTGCATCCAACGCCACTGATAATAAATATGGATTTAAATTATCATTTGCCTTCAAAGAAGACTGAGACACAATTTTAACTCTTAATAGAGTTACAAATTATAGATTAAAGGAGCTGTAAGATATCTTTTTTTGTTGTTGCTTTAAAACAAAACGTTTTAAACAGTTTAAAGCTCTATATTCTGATGGTTATCGTGGAGTGTTTGTTCAGTACACTGGGATCTTTGCCTAATAATCGGAACACATGGAAAGTAACTAAGTACATGTACTCAAGTACTGTACAAACTTGAGATTTTTTTTCTGTACTGGATTATTTTCAATTTTCAGTACTTTTACTATTGCACTATTACTACTCCACTAATAGGCTACATCTCAGAGGAAAATATTGTACTTTTTACTCTACTACAAATATTTTAAAACTTTAATTACTAGTCACTTTGTAGATTTTGATTATTATTATTACAAAACATGCATTATTATTATTATTATTATTATTATGATGCCTTATATATACTTCGGCTATTTGAAAATAGCCTCTCTACAAGCTCACAACGAGTCGCATGTGAGCTTGTAGATCTGCTATTTTCAAAAGATTTGAAACATATTGAACTTAGTGAACCGGGACATTCTGCATAATGAGTACTTTTACTTTTGTTACTTTAAGTATATTTTGATGCCAATACTTTTGTACTTTTAGTCAAGTAGATTTTAAATACCAAACTTTTACTTGTAGGCTAACTGAGTATTTCTAGATTGTGGTATTGATACGTACTTTTTTCACCACTGATAATAATAATAATAATCATCAGCTCTTACACCTTGTCTAACAAAGAAAGAGTTGGCCTATAAAGAGAACAATGGGCTCTGTGCACTGCAGCCATTTTGGAGAGAAATTGGGCCTCTTCTTACTTCCTTCTACCACTTTTACCAATGATACTAATGAAGGCTCTGTTCCATTCTGGTCAAACAGAGTCAGGGCGCTGATATTGTGCATGTTGGCTCACTGGAAACACTCTGCTACAACCAGTGGGTCTCAAAGTGTGGTCCAGGTACCCTCATGGGTCCTTGAGGGGGCCCCTTAAAAGGTGTGTAACTCTGAGAGTGTACAAATGGAACCAAATGGACCCGTAAGGGTCCATTTGGTTCCATTTGTACACTCTCAGAGTTATGGGGGTCCTTGAAATTAAAAGGTTTGAGAACCACATGTGCTACATGAAATGGAACAGAGCCTTCATTAGTATCATTGGTAAAAAACCTGTGAAGGAAGTAAGGAAGAGGCCCAATTTATTTCCAAAATGGCTACAGAAGGGGAGTGGGTGACTCACTCTCCTATAAGAAACGAAACAACAATACCCTTATTTCTGAGCGAAATGCTTTTTTACAGCATGATTTTAACAAGGAAAGGACAGAGAACTTCTCATGTGGAAATTAAAATGGCTCCACAGTGAATCACTCACTGGCCTCATGCACGCTGGCAGCAGGGCTCTGGAGCCAAGACTGTCCGGGTAGCAGAGGCTCAGCCAGTGGTGGAAAAAGTACTCAATTTTTTTTTACTTAAGTAAAAGTATCAATACTGCAATGTTAGAAGTACTCTGTTACAAGTAAAAGCCCGGAATTCAAAATGTTCTCGAGTAAAAGTACAAAAGTATTAGTATCAAAATGTACTTAAAGTACCAAAGGTAGAAAGTACTTAATATGCAGAAGGTCCCATTTCACAAGTTTTCAAATTGAAAATAGAGGATCTACAAGCTCACAATGCATCGCATCGTGACGCGTTGGGAGCTTGTAGATTAGCTATTTTCAAATGGCCGGAATGTATATAGGGCTGAAGTGGTTAATATAATGTAGGCTATGTTTTGTAATAATAATCAAAATCTACAAGTAACTAGTAACTAAAGTTTTAAAATAATTGTAGTGGAGTAAAAGTACAATATTTGCCTCTGAGATGTAGTGGAATAGAAGTAAAAGTACAGACATTTTGAAATACTCCAGTAACATAAAAGTAACTCAAAATTGTACTTAAAGGGATATTTCACTTTCAAAAAAACTTTTGGTCATTTTATCATCTACTCAGGCCTTTGTGAACCCCCCAGACAGTTTATAAGTTGCTTGATTCAGTATTTAGATATTTGATATTCATTTAATCAGACACGCCCCCTTCCTATACAAACCCATTGTAACTTCAAACTCCATTTTAACCATGGTAGATTCATCAAAAACACCCGTCCTTGGTTCTGGTGACTCATACCGCCCCCCTAATACGCGAGGGGGCCGTGTTTTTTCAATTACTTTTTTCATTTATTTTTAATATTTTTTTTGGAAAATGAAAAAAATAATACAATAAAAAAATTAAATAAAATAAATGAAAAAAATGATCGGAAAAACACGGCCCCCTCACGCATTAGGAGGGCAGGGTGAGTCACCAGAACCAAGGACGGGTATTTTTGATGAATCTAACATTGTTAAAATGAAGTTTGAAGTTACAATGGGTTTGTATAGGAAGGGGGCGTGTCTGTTAAAATGAATATCAAATATCTAAATACTGAATCAAGCGACAAAAAACTGTCTGGGGGGCTCACAAAGGCCTGAGTAGACGATAAAATTACCAAAAGTTTTTTTTAAAGTGAAATAACCCTTTAAGCACAGCACTTGGGAGTAAATGTACTTAGTTACTTCACTCCACTGGGCTCAGCTGAAGCCAAGGCTGTCCGGGTAGCAGAGGCTCAGCTGGCAATGCTGCTGACCTGAAAACCTGCTGACTCCACTCCTCCACTCACACACACACACACATGTTCTTTATTATAAACCCACTGACCAATTACTGCAGCCCTCCCTGCCTGGGAAACAGGTGTGTACGCTCATCTAGTGGCGGTCTTTGTGTGAATCACCACTCACCACTGTCTGTGTGTCTGTGTGTGTGTGGGTGTCTGTGTGTGTGTGTGTGTGTGTGTGTGTGTGTGTGTGACACCCGGGATTTGACCCCAGGTCTCCCAGCATGGAAAGCCAAAGTCTTAAGGGGAATTCCAGTCCGGGTAGATATTAAGCTTTTGGTCATCTGGCTCTGAGCCACTAATGTGTTAATGTGGCATTTAAATCATTTCAACCACTTCAAACCCATTAGCTATTTTAAAATAGCAGATCTGCTATTTTAAACAAAACTTGAAAACAATGTCACAAATTTGGAATATATTTGAAACATTTTCTCTTTGTCTTAATGCTGTTGAAATGTACTATACCAGGGGTAGCTAACCTACAGGCACGGGTGCTAACATTGGCACAGCACAGGGGAGGGTGATCACTGGCACTCTGGCATAAGTGAGAGAGAGGATTTTCCTTTTAAAATTAAATGTTAAAAAAAACATTTAGTAAGTTAAATTAAGTCCCCTCACATCTGTATGCAAATTACATCCTGCACATAATTATGCATTCATTCAAACTCCTAATAACTCTGACTAGGGAGGGAGTGTGGGAGATAGATGGGTTATTGAGTAGAATGATCATGACATCCCGATGTGAAAGAAAATAATAAATAAAGGTTATGTATATGGACAATCAAAATCTATTGGAAATATTTCATTTTGATGTGGTGTCATAATTAAACGTAATGTTGATATGGCACACTGACTCAAGAAAATAAAAACATGGCACTTCGTGTCAAAAAGGTTGCCGACCCAGGCTGTACTATATACCAGTGGTTCTCAACCTTTTTAGGCTGCGACCACCCAAAATAATCATATTTGAACTGGGGACCCCACAGATAAATATTATGAAAATAGCAGATCTACAAGCTCACAATGCCGGTCGTTGTGAGCTTGTAGATCTGCTATTTTCACAATCTTTGCCTTATATTACCAGTATCAGTTTTTATAGTACAGTTTGTTGACTACTTTTGATGCAGTAGCCAAATGGCCTTTTTTCTGTTTCTTTTTTCCCCCGAGGTATTAAAAAGGTCTTGAAAGTCCTTAAATTGTCACTTTACTGTCACCTGGGGACCCCCCCCCCCCCTCAAACAAAAAATATATATCATGTGGGGGTCCCGACCCACATGTTGAGAACCACTGTACTTGCCGTGCCTAATACTGTAGCTTGGTCTTTATTCAGTTAGTTACACACCTCCTCCACCAGGCGGCGCCAAAGCATCAAGGCATAAAGGATCCAGGTTCCTTTATCGAGCAAATAAATGAGCTCGCGCGAAACACGTTGCCATGTCCGCTTATTATAAGCGACTTTGGGCCTCTTTTTCTGTAATGTCGCTTGTAAATAATTATTTGTAGTTGCGGGTTGCGTTTTTTTGGGGCATGTTTTTAAAGTAGTTGCTTATTTGGGCTCGTTTCCTAATGTTGTTTAAACCAGTGTCTATCAAATATTTTCATGTCATAGACCCCCAAATTATTTTATTTGTCTGCAGACCCCTATCTGAAAATATTTTATGCCAGGGTGCGACGTAGATCGTAGAGCTTGTAGATCTGCTATTTTCAAATAGCCTATGTATATTGTTTAAAGGGCGAAGGGCTCGCTTCTTTTAGGCTCGTTTTCATAGGCCTGCTTGCTTGCTTCTCTCGCAAAACCTGGCAACAACACTGACGTCAACCCGGAAGCAACTCCGTCGTGTTGTTGTTTACGTTTCATTCTGGAGTGACAAGTCGGGGTGAGAGCCTCTTTTCTTTGGCGATTCGACCAGGTGGGCGTGGTTTCGAGCCATAATATGCTTAGGCCCATAACCACGCCCACCTGGGCGAAACACCAAAGAAAGAAGGAGTACCGTGACAGTGGAACCACTAAATACACTAAACAAGCTCTCATTTAAAACCACTCCAGAATGTATAAAATACAGTCGTTCAGGTTGTCGGTGAACGAACAGCTGACCTCGGCGGGAGAGGAGATACTGTGTGTGTTGGAGAAACAGCAGCATTGTTATCATTATTATGACCATGGTGTCAGAGTGTTGGTCTTAGGGAGGCTGCAGGCTGCCTCTCAGCTCATCTGCAGCCTGTTCCAGAGAGAGATGGAGGATCTGCACACTCTGCTGGAGCGTTACATCTCACTGCTGCTGGACCTCAGCAACACCACTGCAGGTTATTGGTTATAAAAGCACTTCAAAGGATCCCTGGCTAATAAGCCTTTATGTGCATTAATACATTATAATTGCCCTCTATAACTAAACTTAAAAACTCCTTAAATATTTTACTTATTTTAGAAATAGTTAATAGCAGATCTACAAGCTCACAACGTGCCACAGCAAATCTTTTATGGGGGGGGGGGGGGGGCAGTCAGCGCACAGGAGGACGTTGAATGAAATGAAACCAGCGCTCCCCAAAACAACAGATTTGGGGGATCTGTTGGGAATTGATTACATAAAACCGTCTCAATGGTTGAAAACACATATAATTGGTCTATAGTGATTCCCACCTGACTCTCCACACCATTAATGCATTAATGCGCTCCCACATTGCCTACATACTGATTAAAATAATAACGTACCTCTACAACCCCTCGTCTCAAAGTCCATGTTCTATTCTCCTTGACCTTCTTTCCAGACGAGTCTGTGGAGTCCAGCCTGCAGGTGAAGATGAGTTCTCCAGTGCTAGCCAGGACCCTTTCAGTTAAACAGGAACCTGAAGACCACCTGTATCTCAGTAAGTTTCATGCTCTCTCTCTCGCACTCTCTCTCATTGGTTCTCAAAGTGGGGTCTGGGGACCCCCAGGGGATCCTAGGAGAGGTTCCAGGGGGTCCCCAGCAAAATGTGTTAATATAGCATCAGAATCATTTTAACCACTTTAACCTAGGCCTGTCCCCGACTAAGGATTTGTTTAGTCGACTCTAATTGGCGACTAATTGCCAATAGTCGACTGGCAGTCGACTAATTAACAAACAAAAAAATAAAAAATAAATAAAATGTATTTCAAAGGGCCAAGTCTACACAGTTTGTTTTGTCTCCAGCAGAGTTTCTAGTGTCTCTATCTCTCTCTGGAAGAGGTTGCACATGAACTCTGCAGCCGCACTGAGGCGCTCCAACACAAACAATACCAATACAAAGACGAGGAATAAGAAGAATAAAGTGGAAGTTACGTGTGGTTGCAGGTGTAGACTTGGCCAAAAAACAATTTAAAACATTTTTGGCCCTTTTTTTTCCGACTAGAGTCGACTAAGAGACACTTAGTCGACTCGGACCCCCCGCGACTAACCAGTCGACTAGTCGACTTAGTCGAGGTCAGGCCTAGACTTTAACCTTTTATACTTTGGCTATTCAAAAATAGCAGATATACAAGCTCACAGCACCTCACTACGTGCCGCGTTATGAGCTTGTAGATCTGCTATTTCTCTAAAATCTTGAACATTAGTGATTTATATATATATATATATATATATATATATATATATATATATATATATAAAAGTATACAATAAAATTATCTTAACAGTCATGCTTTCAATAAACCAAATTGAAAGCATGAGCGTGTGCGTGCGTGTGTGTGTGTGGTCGCGGCCATATATGTTTGTGCACTTTAGTTGGGAAGCCTGGCTCGTGGCTTGCATTCGTGGCTCCCTCTAGTGTTGGTTCTACAGAATTGCCTGAGTGGGTGGTAAAAACGAGCACGCCTTCTCCAATTTCCCTGGTTCTCCAATTTCCCTGTAACATATATATCCTAAAGCAAACATTTTAACTCAAATCTTTGCTTCTGGGGGTCCCTGGCAGAAGATATTTTCGGTCCGCGGCCAAACATATATCAATTTGGGGGTCCCTGCATGAAAAAGAAGCACTGCTCTAGATAAATAGATAGATAGGTAGGTAGGTCGGTCGGGCGGTAGTTAGGTAGGTAGGTCTTTATTGATCCCACAGGGGAAATGTGGATCTCAAACTTCATGTGGCCAGCCTGTGACATGTCATCTATATGACGTCAGTGGTCTATGATGTATCTGTGACGTATGACTCCAGAGTGGGACAAGGTGTCAACCATACACTGTAAAGAAATTCGGACAAAGTGAGCCATGGAGCCATCCATCGTCTTGGAACTTCCGGTCCCGAAAAAGCAACCGGAAACGAATGCCATTGGCTGGAAGGGCGGCGAGGACGGGTCTTCACTCGGTATAACCAGTAGAAGACCTAGAAGCATACCCTACTTTATCATTAATTTAGAAATTAATGGGACTATAATTTACAGAACTCAGCCTCCATCGTTCAGCTCACATAAACCAAGGCGGGAGTTCGCCCCAGGACAGGAGCCAATCAGCGCAGCAGTGGGCGGGGCATTTTACCAATTTGGGCATTGACGTCACCAGAGTACATCTGAACGTTGTTGAACTCTATATAAGTAGGAGCGCCTACCCCCATAACACAATAATCAAAAATAAAATAAAGAGGTCACTAATAACTTTTAGTTTAGCATCATCAGTCATGTCTGACCATCGCAGAGACATCAAGCTCATAAATGACATGATGAATTTCAATACGCTGACCCGGCAGAAACGGGTATACAAGACTTCCACCCATCTAGCGAAACTCGTACCTGTGCGGCCAAGTTTCAGGTTCAGCTCTTTGAACACTAACCCGGCGGGGCAGCAAAGGAACAGACAACGAACGTTCGCCTCAGACGTGCGACCGTTCGCCTCAGACGTGGCTTCCGGACAATTCCAGACGGGTTCCTGGGAAAACGTGAACGGATATAAAATGGAGAATGAGCTGCTGAAGCAGTGGAACGCCCAGCTCTCCGCCGAGCTGGAAAAGAGGAGCTTGAATATGGAGGAGCTGGAAAAGGAGAGACAGGAGCTGAGTGTACAAAATGAGAATTTGATTCAGGAGCTGAGCTTGGCCCGCCGGCAAGCCTGTGTCAAAGTGGAACAGTAGATACAGGGAGGGGATTCAAAGACGGTGTTCGTTACTAGGGCTGCGACTCGATTATTTTATCACACCAGGTTTTTTTTAATGAATTGTTTTCATTTTATATATCAACGAAACGATTCATCACTTAAAACGTAGGGTAAGTGATAGTTTTGGGTTAAAACGATAAGGTTTTTGTTGTAAGGTTAAAGCACTATATTCTGGTAGTAATCATTGCTATAAAGTGTTTGTTCAGCGCTTTGATAAACAGAAAATACATTTTCAGGTAGGTGACAAACTTTCAGCCAATCAGGAGAGAGTACCATTTATCAGCTTCATTTTTATAATGTTCCAGTTCCAATTTTGTCTGCTCATTCTTTGTATCATCACTTCCAATTTCACTTGTTTAATCTGCATCCTGACTGAGTTCTCTATCCTGATTGGATAAAATTGGTATCCTGACCTGAAAGTGAATTTTCTGTTTAATAAAGAGCTGGAGTGTTATGGAGGCTCATGTTACTGAGCAAAGACCAGAATATAGAGCTATTTAACACTTATTTAAACCAAAGAAAATCGCTTACCTTCAAGCCCTATTTTACCCTTTGACGCACAACGGTGGCGTGCAAAAATAGTGAGAATAGCAGATCTACAAGCTCATAATGCATCACGTTGTGAGCTTGTAGATCTATTTTCACTATCCTTTGTGAACGATTCTGACATGCCCAACATAGTGATTGATTATTAATCAATAATCGATTATGATTTTTATTGTCAATTAAATTGATTAGTTCAATTAACCACTTAAACCATTCTCAAGATATAATTGGTCCTCACTAATTATAACTAGATGTCAGGGGCACTTTGCGGCCCTCACATCTAGTTCTCCGTCGTCACATCATCTTTCCGTCGCGGCCCTCACATCTAGGCCCTAGATCTGAGGCCTGATCTGAGGTTGGTCCAGACAGAGTCCAAAACTCATCAGATGTCAGGGTGTTCAAACTCTCCTCTGTCATCCCTTCTAAGACACCACCGCTATTGCACCATTGTTTAAACCACCACTCGTCATAGTCTCCAAACATTCCTCTGTCATCCCTTCTGAATAGTCAATTTCCTCCTTGTGCTTTAGTGGTGTGTGTAACAGATTCACATCATCATCCTCTTTATCCTTGCCCACATTGTATTGTTCAAGTTCTTCCCTATTTACTTACTTGGCCTAGTCACTCTGCACACACGTCATGCGAAGACCGGCCCCCCTGGCCTCTCCTCTCCTCTCGGCTCCTCTCATCCCCTCTCCTCCCTCCCCGCTTTGCGGCCCTAACCTCTAGTCCCAACCTCCCAACCTCGGTCATGTGATAAAGAGGTCAGACTTCCTGTATCTGGTTGCTATGGCAACCTGCCAGATCAGGCTGAGGGTCTGATCAGAGAATCAATCAAGCCGAGAGTCTGATCACAGATCGAGGTGGGGTAAGATGCCTAAAATATAGCCATAGCTCTGATCAACAGTCTGTGGCAAGTTTCGGGGCAAATGGAGTGATCCTGTGCTTGCTTGCCCCGGATGACCTTTTGGAGCTTTTGTCAATTATATAGTAGTAAGATAGTAAGATGTAGTATTTTGGCCTACTCCGTCTGTGTCTCAGAGGAGGGCTGTGGACAGCTCAGAAACGTGCCCAGTGACATCATCGATGGGGAATCCAAGCTAATAGAAACTGCAGGCTCTCTAATCCTGAAAAGTTAGCATGCTATAATAAAAGCCATTGTTCTCGCATTGATACAAAATGTAATTTAAAAAAATGAAATCTTGTTTGAAATGACCAAACCTGCCTCACTGATAGGCGGGTTTCTGAACTGTCCACAGCCCTCCTCTGAGACACAGAGTGAGTAGACAAAAATAGTACCATATTATAATTATTTAAATTGGTATAAAAGTAGTGGAAAAGATTGAAGGAAACAATGCCCATTGGTGTTGTTGACAAACTCATTAGCTTCAAAACTATTCTCTAAATAAATAAAGAGTAAATGTACATATTACTTACATGTATATTATACAGTAACATTATATTACATTTTACAGTCAATTTTATGTAAAAATTAAACAAACTGTAACACTGAGCTTGTTTTGATACAACAGGTTATTTAATTGAATTAGGCCATCAGATTCCATAAAATCTCATTAGCATATTACAAGTTAGCCTGTAGGAGAGGGGCAAACACTCTCAGATTGTCCTTATGTTGTTCCCTCTACCTTGAGTGGACTCAAGGTAGGTCCTGTGAGGACCAGCAGAGACTGGTTGGCCAACCATCTGGGAGGCTATATAAGCCAAATTCCAATACCCAAATCTCTGCTCACTCCACACTCGGTCCTCCAGCTTAACTCATTCACTGCCTGAATTATTTCTGGCCGCGTTTGCCCACTGCCAGAGATTTTTCATTGAAAAAAAAAAAGTACTCAGGAGCCGAGATACAGATTTTTTTAGTTTTAAGTTAACAAGGAAGTGGATAGGAGTCTAGATCTTCGAAAAATCATATCTCCTTGGTCTTTGGGTCAAACATTTTTTATTAATTTTTTATTTAAATTATGTTTTTTACGTTCTTGGCAGAATTGGTAATTGGAAATAATTACGTTTTTTACATTCTAGGCAGGGAATGAGTTAACCCAGAAATCGTTTGTGTCCCAAAATAGTCATTTGCTTTTGGAGGAGCCGAGACCGGGGAGAGAGTGAGCCCCGCAGCGGCTTTCACCGAGTGTACATCCAGTGTATAGACTTCAGCCTGTTCTCGTCCCCTCGCCGGAAGTGCTGCCTGCCTATCTGTTTTGTTATTGGATGGACTGTCTCCTCCGGCTATGGGAAGGAAACCATGACTACGCCGTCTGGGAGATGGGTTCTTAAAGCTGTGCCGTGTCGCAGACTTCAAAGGGATGTTTTTGAGCCTACGAGACTTTGATCTGCGTGCCCATATCCTAAAATGTAAACATAACACCTGCATGCGTGTGTTGGACGGTCTGAGAGTGAAAGTATCCCACTTGATTAAAATGCAGAGATACTTAAATTCATTTGTATATATCTGAAAAACAGTGATCAAAGCTACTGAAACTAATGAAATATTGGGTTGATCAAAGATACTGAAGGAACACATTAACTTTGTTTATACATTCATGCTGTCCGAAACAAGGATGGCTTATGGTTTAGAAACATGGAAATAACATAACTTTGCTTCTAGGCATTTCATACAATAATCAAACATTTTACCAAAACCAGGAAACAACATAGGTTTCCTCTTCACCTATCACAACTTAAAAACAGGAAATTGTAAATAAAGTTCAAATATTTTAATGGTTCTCTCTCATTTTGTCTTTTGCTTAGACTTTGTGAACCTCCCAAAAGATGACCTTTCCCCTGAAGAGCAGGAGAGGAGTCCCTGTCTGGTCCAGGAGGAACCAGAGCCTCCACAGATTAAAGCTAAACTAGAGGAGCTACTTCAAAGACAAGAGGAGGCTGGTGGGTCAACAATGACGTCACTAGCAGTGAAGAGTGAAGAAGGTGGTGAAAACAGTGAGACGGAGCCTCCAGCCAGCACCTCAACTGGACACTTGAAAACACAAGCTGATGTAGAGGACTGTGGAGCACTGCAGCCAACTAGTGATGGCCAGCTCCTCCCTTCACACCGTTACACTGGCTCCCCGTAGCGGCTCGCATCCAGTTCAAAACCCTGGTGCTAGCCTATAGGGCAGTGAAAGGAACAGCTCCTTCCTACCTCCGGGCTATGGTCGATGCCTACACCCCTGCCCGACCACTTCGGTCTGCCACCTCGGGGCGACTGATTGCCTCGTCACTCAAGGGTCCTTCTGGCCGATCCACACGGTCACGACTCTTTTCTGTTCTGGCCCCACAGTGGTGGAATGAACTTCCCACTGATGTTAGGACAGCAGAGTCACTGCCCATATTTCGCCGCAGGCTGAAAACTCACCTCTTCAGGAAACACTACCCTTCCTCTCTGCCTGACCTACTTGTTGTTAACTAGTTGTACGAACGCTTGTTTTCTATTGCTGTATTGTTTATTGGATTATTGGATTGTCTATTGGATCTTGTTTAGTCGATTCACTTATTTGTTTTAGCTCATGCTCATTTGATTTAGCTATTTTGTCTCATCTGTTTAAGGAAATAGGTAGCTGATATATTGCACTTTTACCTTAGCGCTAGGTATACTCTTGGTTGCTTGTTTTTGCAGATAATGCACTAAAGACTTCTGGTGATTAGTAGTTTTCGTTCCCTACCTATGTTGAATACACTTATTGTAAGTCGCTTTGGATAAAAGCGTCTGCTAAATGACTGTAATGTAATGTTATGAACCGGACACTGAAGACAGTGATGAGTGGGAGGAGACCAGGCAAGATCAATCGGGACAAAGATATGCTTTGAGCAATGAGCTATCCCAGGACCTGAAGTCAGCAGAACAAATTCCATCCATGGGAAGTCATAGAGAAGAGACGTCGGTTAGTTGTGCAGTTTGTGGCAAACTATTTGCTTTCAGCGGACGTCTGATCAGACACATGAGGACTCATACGGGGGAGAAACCCTTTAGTCGTGCGGTTTGTGGCAAAAGCTTCAATCAATCTGAAATTCTGAAAAGACACTTGAAGATTCACACAGCCGAAAAAATCTTTAATTGCACAGTGTGTAGCAAAAGCTTTAATCGAACTGGAAATCTGAAAACACACATGAGGATTCACACGGGCGAAAGACCCTTTAATTGTACAGTTTGTGGTAAAAGTTTTACTTTGAATGGTCACCTGAAAACGCACATGAGGATTCACACAGGCGAGAAACCCTTTACTTGTACAGTTTGTTGCAAAGGCTTTGGTAAAAAAATTGGTCTGGAGAGACACATGAGGAATCATACAGGTGGGGGGTTCCTTTAGTTGTACAGTTTGTGGCTATGGCTTTGGTTGACAGGGAATGAGGACATCCTAACAGAATTCTCTAATTCAAATCTGAATATAACAGGCACTAAAGATGAAACTAAAACATTTTTGAATAATGTAACAAACCTCAAAAATGCATTCACATGTTGATATATTTACTTCTGAAAAATCCTAGTTGCAGTGTCAATCACGGCTACACGATGTAAAGCAAGACATTATTGTAACGCCGTCATTTGTTATATCATTCCTATTCATAATTGACACTGCGCCGTCACCGTTACTCTAGTAACCCAACACAGCACCTGTTGACGGTGGCGGAAACATTAGCGGAGCCTACTCGGACAACGTATGACAGTTTTCAAGCTAAAGAAATGAGGGGTACTGAGGAAAATTATTGTGCATAGGCTGAGAGTCGTGTGCTTATACTGAAAAAGGGTCAACAGGATAAAGATCTGGCACAGATCAAAACGAGGGGTTTGAATAAAGAACACAATGGTGTAGCTTGCTAAAAATAGATCTACTGGTCAGCTTGTACAGGTGAGCTTGTAGATCTGATATTTTAGGGCAATCAACACAGCAGAATTATAATATATATGTCACAGTACGATTGGAGAACCAGTACGATTGAAGACAGAGCGCTTGTTTTTAGGCACGGGGCTTCGGGGCGAGGCGGGGCTTTTCGAGACAGGGTTTATTAGCGAGGCTCGCGAGGAGGAGGAGGAGAAGGAGGACGCGGCGCTGCGAGGTGGGGGTTTATTACACAAGGCTCGCGATGAGGAGGTTCCTCCTCCTCCTCGCGAGCCTCGCGTAATAAACCGTCCTCCTTCTCCTCCTCCGAGGAGGAGAAGGAGAACGCGGAGAGGCGGGGCTTTGATGTGCCGACGCGGACCTGTCTTTTGTTGTTCCCCCCCACATAGCAACCAGGAAGCTACGCTAGGGGAACGCTGAACACGCGTGCACACGCACACGCTTGTCCACGACGGAGGCGCGCCGACTCAGTAGAGCTTGAGGCCGAGGAAGCGCGCCCTCGCGCCTCCAGGCGCGAGGGCGCTGACCGCGCTGACCGGCCGATGCTCTACTAGTCGACTCAGCGCCGTTTGAGTTGTAAACTGATAGGGACAGAATAGTTCTTTTCATGGATCACTGTGTGTGTGTGTGTGTGTGTGTGTGTGTGTGTGTGTGTGTGTGTGTGTGTGTGTGTGTGTGTGTGTGTGTGTGTGTGTGTGTGTCAGGGAGAAAGTAAAACAAAAGCCAGAACACAATAAAAGTATCTTAACAGTCCTGCTTTCAATAAACCAAAAAAAGCATGAGCGTGTGTGTGCGCTTGTGTGTGTGTGTGTGTGTGTGTGTGTGACTGTGTGTGTGTGGTCGTGGCCATATATGTTTGTGCACAAGCCTGGCTTGTGGCTCCCTCTAGTGTTGCTTCTACAGAATTGCTGGGTGGGTGGTAAAAACGAGCGCGCTTTCTTCAATCGTACTGGTTCTCCAATCATACTGTAACATATATACATCTGGCTTTAGTCTCAAAATGTCAATATACTGGTGTTCTTGGCCATTATGGCCAAGGAACTTTAACTACAGTGGTTTGTCTGTCCAAAAATCACTGGGCGCTAATCTTTATATAATATAAATATAATTTAATTATTCTAAAGCTGTAGAAAAATGTTATTTTTATTTATTTTTAAGAGACTTTTGTTAAATATACGTTGATATATGTTAAAGATATCACTCGCTGTGAGATATCACTCACTTTAATATAGCCTATGCTTTATTGTTTGTTTAAAGCCCTGTTTAGACAGCAAGAGTGTATGACACATCTGTTACTCACATAAATGGTGCAATACATGTTTTTATTGAAAAAGTAAGAATTGTGTGAGAGAATCAGGATCTCACTTCTTAGGGACAAGGTACCCGGTATGTTCACAATAGCCCTCTTTGAAAATAAAATGGAACCCTGTGAGAAACAATCCAAAGGCCATGGACGCACCCACACCCGATTACCACCACCAGTGTCCCTCCTCCTCTTCTGCCTAACACGAAAGTGCATTTAACTTATTATTAGGCTATCTAATAATGTAATTAATTACATCATACAGTAATAGCTGCCTAACATAAAAATGCCTCTTTTATTCACCAGCGAGCATGAAAATCACATTTAATACAACTGCTTAAATTCCCAGACTGGCTGGTAAATCTACACAATCACCAATGATACACAAATCAGTGGCCAGAATGAAATCAGTTGGCACGACGGCCATTTTTTGTTTTGTTTTTCAGTGTGCCATTAGTGCCAATGACGTCTTTTGACGTCACCTAAATTATTATTATTTTTTTTAATACAATTTTACGCTTTTTTTTTTTTTTTGGGTATTTTTATTATTTTTTTATCTCAAAGGAACTAGGAGAAAACGATTTTCAAAAAGTTAATGCTCCATCCACTTCAATGTTAAAAAGTAAACGGAGGAAAAAAATCACATTTTTCCATTTTTCCTGCCTGTGGCACCTGGATCAACAAGCTTGAAATAAGCCTGGCAGTGAATGAGTTAATAACTGTTGTTTGTGATGGTTTCTTTGCATATGGTTTGCCCAATATGCTTGTTTTAAATGATTGGGTATAAAATAAACAATCTCTTTCGCAATTATCTTATGACTGCATTATTTTACATGTTCAAAGTACAAACATTTTAGAATGACATGGTTTGGTAAGATTCGTGGCAATTGCAACACTATTAAAATGTAACAGCTTACATTTTGTCAGCCTACAATATAGATGTTGTCCACTTGAGGGCGACACAGACCATAGAATAAAAAAGAGGGACCCTAACACACCGAAATTAACTAATTATGGCTATGTTTAGTCTGTAAAATGTATGAATGCTTACTTTATGCGCTGTTCTACGATAGTGTCGTGCACCGAAAATAGCCGATCTATAAGACTACAAGCTCAAATCTACAAGCTGACAGTAGAAACTAGTGCCATATTGTGTCAACTCGTTTTTAATATTACATTAAATGAGTGAACACTGGATTTCATTTATTCATTTTGTCCATATGGGGACAAAGACAGTTGAATACAAATGGATCAACTGCGTCAGATCTTTGAAAGTGCTGTAAACATCAACACACTAGTATTACATTTATCACACTATATTAGTTCAATGGATTTAGATTAATGTTGTGGTTTTGCCACATGCAGTCACTTAGTTAATTAGTTGGACTACTAACTTACTTACTGAGCTGATGTCTTTATTGTGTATTGATGTATGGAGCGTTTGCTTTGACTTTAGATAATTGTAAACATTACCGTACATATATAATGTCACTGGAGAGCAGCAAATATCATCAGACATTTAAGCAGCACAACTAAAAGACGTTATATATAAACTTGTCAGGACAGAGGAAATTCCAGGTGACAGATACAACAGCTAACCCTTTATAAGTGTAGAAGAACATTCATTAGTATTAAGAGCTATTATATCTGCCTAATACTAGCCTGGTGTATGCCGTTAGAAAAGATGGGGTTTGATCTGACAAAAATGCATATGAATTAACATCTGTCAAAAGGATGAAAATATAATAGAGAGCTTATATTGGTGGTGTAAGGGGTGGTGGGGGGGTGTTAGTGTTACCCTCTGGTAACACTCGTCAGGGTGTGGTCTAGAGAAGATGGAGTTCTCTGCATCAGGATCCCGATCAACTCCCCCAACAGTGGATCCACACTGAGATCAAAACACAAAGGTCATAGGTCACAGTGATATGTATAATCCATTTATTTAAAGGAGAGATCCGGACATTTTAAGTGTTATCTTTGATGTGTCGTTAGTCACTCACCGACGTAGAAAGTGGCGTTGAGTTTTTCCAGCGATTCTCCCTGGCAACACCGAGTTGCCAGGTTCTGGGAGAGAAACAAGCAACCAGCGTTAGCTCGTTCGGCATTAGCGTTAGCTTCTCAGGGACTTTCAGTGCATGTTTGAGTATCATGAGACTCTACAATGAGCAGTAGTAGAGAAAAAAATAACTTTGCATCGGTTATAATAGACGAATTTCACTCATACACGCGCTCCCATTATGCCAACGGAGGGGGTCGAAAAAATGACGACAGGGGAATCGCTGGAAAAACTCAACGCCACTTTCTACGTCGGTGAGTGACTAACGACACATCAAAGATAACACTTAAAATGTCCGGATCTCTCCTTTAACTGTCACTCTTTTACAACAGTAGAATAATGAGAAGATCAGCAACTATCAGCAACTAATCCTAGATCAGCAACAGTAGTGTAGCTATAGACAGTGCACCCAGAGCGGTCTCATTGGGGCCAAGAACGGACCCTTTGCGCGTGATTCACTGCCTTGAAATTACACCTGTGTTCAAAGAAGTTAACAACCCACATCAAATTATAATCAGTGCCCTCCTGCCATTTGCTATACAGTAATACATACCCTTGAAAACACAAATCCATCACAGCCATGGTTTTCATTTGTTTTGTAAAGTAGTCTGATAACAAAAGGATGTGCTTATTCTACATAAGCTACTGTATATAAGCTAAATCCGCTCAAAATAGCCTGCACTGGGGCCCACCCTAACTACGCTACACATCTGCTAGGCAGAATCACAATCAACCAATAGTAAGGAGTACAAGGATCAGATCCTAGATCAGTGACATTACAATCAATGAAGCACCAAAACTAACATCTAACTGACTGAACAAAAAATATTTACATGCATTTAAAGCAGCACTTAGATGACCCTACCAAGGGAGTTCCGAGCCCCTCTGCAAACATTGACACAGGCATTATCACTTCATGTATATATGACCTTGTATACACTTTGACCTCTGCTGCCAAGTGTTATCTCTGCTTGCACTTAAAAATTAACAATGAGTCAACAGTCTGTGTGACAGAGATTGAAGCCGTTTACCTTGTTGTGTTAAACATTCTTTTAGCAGTCCTGTTCACTAAAACATGTATTAAAGTGAACCGTATGAGAAAACACCACAAAATAGACACACACACACACACACACACACACACACACACACACACACACACACACACACACACACACACACACACACACACACACACACACACACACACACACACACACACACACACACACACACACACACACACACACACACACACTTCATCATTGCCACTTATATTATACAGCCATCTTCCTATAAAATATCTTTGAGCTCTGCAGTATATTTGAACCGGAAACACATGACATCTTCATATGTATTTCCAGTTCAAATCCGCAGTCGAGCCAATCAAACAAAGCTATGGGAAAATAAGCCGGAAAAGGAAATGGGTATGCCACCTTGTGGAAACCCAGGACTACGCATGCACAAAGCCTAATATTGGCAGATGCGTGAGGTGCTTAGACCCATAGATATAGAAACCTAGATACCTCATTGGCCTCTGCAGTTCGTTGGAGCGACCTGTATCGCAGCCGCCATTTTAGATGAGGCACGCTGCCATTCAAAGTGACTGCTGGCCAATCACAGCGCGTTGACTACTGGCCAATCACAGCACGTTGACCACTGGCGCGTCTAACTGACTAGTTGCTGCGCGGGTGCCTCTTAAAGGGTTAAGGGCTGGGTTTACGAAAAGACCCACCCCCCACCTGCCTCTGATTGGCCTACCGAACGCCCCCCTTCTGTGACACACAAGGAAGCTTGCCTCCTCTAAAATGGCGCCCGAGATACAGATGCCTCAGAGCCGAAGGAGGCGTCTACCTTTATAGATTTCTCAACCGCCCACGGATTTCTCGGCCGTCCAAGAATACAAGGCACTGTGCAGAAAGCAAGCAGAATGACGTACAATTGTTGTAGTTTTCATCCCGGTCGCGGTCCGGATACGGAAACGGTTGTCACCTCCGTGCATGTGCTGTATTGTGTATATCATAGACATAGAAAGCGGATTCTAAAGCGGATGCCGTTGATATAAAATGGAATGGAAACCGGCATTCTTTTCACAGCAAATTCAGCAGGAGTCATAACACCGGCAGTGTTGATTGACAGCGACAGGCATAATGGAGTGATGCGCGCACCTGAGAGAGAGAGACAGAGAGGGAGGGAGAGATTGAGTGAAAGAGTTTGTGTGTGCGCGCGCGTGTGTTTTAAAAACCTTTTTTATAATAGTATATTTTTGTTATATGTTTTACAGTGTTTTAGAATCTAAACCGCCCACAAAAAGTTCAGAAACGTAACTTCAGTCGATTATTTCTCACCTTTAATAATCCAATTTTTGCACTCTGTGTCAGGGACCTCAGTAGCATGTGGAAGATCCATACACAGCCGCAACAGCTTGGCACGTCCTCCTCATGCTGGTCACCAACCTATAGCCACATTTTGCTGTGGGGTGGCATCCCATTCCTCAACCAGGATTTGTTGCAAGTCAGCCAACGTGGTTCTGTTGGTCACTCTAGCACGTACAGCACGATCAAGCTGATCCCACAAGTGTTCAATTGGGTTGAGGTCTGGACTCACGGAAGGCCATTCCATCCTCTCCACTCCCAAATTCTGGGAGGTACTGGCTGATGATCCTGGCTCTGTGGGGGCGAGCGTTGTCATCCTGGAGGATGGCGTTAGGTCCCAGATTCTGGCACACGCCTGCCAACACTTGAAGCTCAAAACGAGAGTGAATGCCAACAGAACAATATTGCAGGGGATTTTGACAAAAATAACTTTGGGCGCTACCCACACATTTAGGTGTGTCGCTTGATCCTCGATCCTTACCTCGTTGTAAAGGTGACTAATCAACGATAAAAATGATATAAAATACAATACCAATTGGTATTATTAAAGGGGAGAAATAATCGACCGAAGTTAAGTTTACAATTCTTTTGTGGGCAGTTTATTTCTTAAAGGGGTTTTACTTGATTATTTAAGCAAAATACATTTTTGTTGTTTTTTTATGTCTGTGGAATATTAACTATCAAGCCACGGAATCAAGGATTGTTCTCCACAGACAGCAGCTTCTGGTATTAATCCCTCTATACTTCCATTCAGAACAAAAGTGTACATAAGAAATAGTAACATGACAATACTATGATATGATGACATCACAATACTATGATATACATTTGTATTCACTGAAACTTCCAGATTGGGCGGGCCTCTTTCAAATCTCTTCACTCCTGACCCAGGTGCTAATCAGATCAAAGAGGAATGCTTTGTCTCTTTGTTATAGTCCATGAGCCAGAGCCCCAAAATTGAGCAATGATTATCGAAAGAGTGGGCAAAACCATACCTATATTAAATTGTTTATAGGGTTAATATTAGTAAATAAATATATGATAACCTTTCCACAGGAGCAGCTTTTTCATATTTATCACACATTTTGTTATTTTCCCAATACGTACATGACAGGTGAAAAGATGCCAACATTTTAAAAATAGTTATCATAATGAAACTTCCCCAGTTAATTACTTACATGAAGACAATGATTTATCATATTACAAGTTTTCTGAAATTGTATATTTAAATATGCAAATTAGGCATTTAGTCCATGAGCCAGAGCCCCAAAATTTAGCCAGATATTGAATATTCCCTTGTTAAAAACCTTTGACTCCAACATCTTAAAGGACCATTTCACCCCTGGAAGAAGTTTTCGGTCTTTTAATGAAGTTTAGGAGTCAAGAAACAAGATCCTGGGTTTTTTTTGGTGAATAATCTGTGTTTTTAGATATCTAGTAATCTTCGCATTCTTCGTGACGTTATTTGCGTCATGAGAGATATGTCTCATTCCTTTCCGCACTACATGTTGTCTTGACGCGTCTCAGTCAGACCAGCTCCAAACGACAGCCCCCGTAACACTTTGTTCAACCTTCTTTCGCCACTCGGCCACTCCCATTAGCTGCGGCCAGCGGGCAAACCCCCTTGCAGAGTGAGGCATTACTTTACCTGAGTTATCTTCTGATAGTTGTACTAGAATGTTGACATGAAATAATAATCCTGTGTAGTGTTTCATAAGCGCAAGCTTGAAAAAAAAAATACAGCGTGGAGTGGCAGCGCTGGTAAACAAACACCGTCGCAAAGGCTAGGATCATAATACCAAGGATTCGACAGTGATGTCAATACTATGCGACACGGAAGTAGAACACCAGAAAGATACCAAGGATGTCCCAGTGATATGACATCACTAACGAATCCTTGGACATATATGTAACTAGATGAACGTGCGCGAGTACAGCCAGTGTTGCCAGATATTGTGAGAGAAATAAGCAGCCAGGTCTATGAAAACAAGCCCAAAAGAAAAATAACTACGCCAAGAGCACTTTACCTAGACATGGGATATTATATATTTGAAAATTGCCGATCTACAAGCTCACAACGCTTCGCGACCCATTGTGAGCTTGTAGATCTGCTATTTACAAAAAAATCTTGATGGGGGAAAAGTGCAAAACGTGGATTTTTTTTTTTTTTTTCATTTACTTTTTATTGGATTTTTCAGAACATGAAAACAAACATACACAAAAAAAGAAAAGACTAGCACATTACTAACAAACAAACCGAACATACAAAACATACAAATACAAACATATAAGGGGAAAATGTGGAATATTTTTGACACATATTTGTTAGGGGCTCCCTGGCACAAATTATAATTTCAGATGGGGGTCTGTGGAAAAATACATGAACATGTTTGAGAACCACTGGTTTAAACAACAATCAAAACATTTGGAAACAAGCCCAAATATCAACTACATTTTAGAAAGAAGCCGCTTATAATAAGCAGACATGGCGACACTGGCATGCTGTTTGGATGTTATTGTTGGAGATCACACCCACATGGAACCTCCCCTGCCACAAGGCACCAAAGCATTCTGGGAGTTGAAGTTATAGGCAGTGATACGCTGTGGTCCCCCCTGTGGTCCCCCCTGTGGTCACCCCTGGAACTTCTTCCAGGGGTGAAATGCTCCTTTAACAAAATGAAATAAGAATGTTGACTCTGGCTTTGTCCAATGTTCCAATGTTGATTCTGGAAAGTTATGCAAATTCAGGCCTATTTTCCTAATGCCTAATTTGCATATTTAAATATACAATTTCAGAAAACTTGTATATTTGGAATGGGAAGGGCTGTCCGCACCGAGACATGGCCATCACCATTGATAATGCTGTGGTGACGTCAACTCGGACTGCGAAGAATCTGGGTGTGACCTTGGACGATCAACTGTCGTTCTCGGCTAACATCGCATCAGTGACACGGTCCTGCAGATTCCTCCTCTACAACATCAGGAGGATTCGCCCCTTCCTCACGGAGAAGGCAGCCCAGGTGCTCATCCAGGCTCTTGTCATCTCCCGCCTGGACTACTTTAACTCCCTCCTTGCTGGTGCTCCGGCATCAGCCATCAGACCTCTGGAGCTTGTTCAGAAAGCTGCGGCTCGTCTGGTGTTCAACCGCCCCAAGTTCTCCCACACAACTATCCTTCTCCGTTCTCTGCACTGGCTCCCCGTAGCGGCTCGCATTCAGTTTAAAACCCTGGTGCTAGCCTATAGGGCAGTGAAAGGAACAGCTCCTTCTTACCTCCGGGCTATGGTCGATGCCTACACCCCTGCCCGACCACTTCGGTCTGCCACCCCGGGGCGACTGATTGCCTCGTCACTCAAGTTTTGTCACTTATTTGTTTTAGCTCGTGCTCATTTGATTTTGCTATTTTGTCTCATCTGTTTAAGAAAGTAGGTAGCTGATATATTGCACTTTTACCTTAGCGCTACGTATACATTTGGTTGCTTGTTTTTGCAGGAAATGCACTTAAGACTTCTGGTGATTAGTAGTTTCGTCCCCTACCTATGTTGAATGCACTAATTGTAAGTCGCTTTGGATAAAAGCGTCTGCTAAATGACTGTAATGTAATGATTTACAATTCTGTGTCTATCGGTACATAACTCCAACAGCGCTGAGTAGGCTCAAGCGAATGTCGCAACGTTCGGAACGGCAACTCGCTCGCTTTAGCTCGCTCGGTGGTCCCTCACGTGGCTCCAGTTTGCTTGAGACTGCACGCCTCCGTCATGGGTCCGAAACCGAACTTTTTAAGTCATCTCCGTCGGTAGGTCAGTATGTCTTGACCCAATGAATGGTCTGATAAATCGCGGGTAGGTCAGTATGTTGCCTACTTCGCCCATTCAATGGTCGAAACATGATAATCTCCCATTCAATGCATTGATAGCACCCGAATGGGGTGCTTTGACACTTGTTTCATGTCCATCCATGGATCTGTTCAACTCTTTGACTTGTCCCCCCTCTCTCCACTGAGATGTGGAGACGCTGCTGCTGCTTCTCGCATCTCATGCCTTATTTATGACTAGTCGTATACCTGTGTCGCACGCAGAACATAGCAGATCTCCAAGACTACAGCACGTAGCATCTGTGCCATGTTGTAGGCTTGTAGATCAGGCTACAGTAGGATATGGGCGTGTACCTTTGACATGTAAGACCAAAACAGCAGCAGTTTATTTCTGCCGTTTGATACAAACTGGTCTGTTGTCATGGTTCCCGCTCCCGTTGACTTTGATAATTTTGCTGAAGGAAATCCATAACATGACAAAATAAATGTAAACAATGGCTTTGTCTTTGATAATCGGTTTACTTTTTAAATCCAATTCTTGTAAACAACTGTCAGAACTTAAACTAAACACCAAAAAACTGAACATAGACCTATTGCTTATCAACAAGTAGCCTAGAAAATGTATAAAAATAAAATTACATATTTTTGCCATTGGACAACGCTCTATGAACATAAATATAAGTAGTTTAGTGGCTTACAGGTAAACACCATCACTGTACCATAGAAAATAAAAATGTATATCTATTTCTCCCGCGTATAGAAAAACAGTTACATGTTCTTCCACACCTTCAAATTACAAGATTAAAATATTTAACAAATTATGTTAAACTGACATTTGCGGCATATCACATTGTTATCCATCGCTTTTGGGAATTCTCTTTGTAGGCAAAACACATTTTCTGAGAAAACAATGGCAAGAGAGGCTCGACTTTAACATTCAATATAAAAATAAAAATAGGTCAGGTAAACTTACAATTTTTAATTTAACTTTCAATGTAATAAAATAACATTGCATCAGATTAATGCTCAGAAAAGAAAAAGGTGTTCAAAGACGATAAAAAAAGCATGGGCCCCATTTTCAAGATCTCTTCTATGGCCCTACATACACCACGTTCATGAAAGAAAAAAGGCATGTTCAAAGGCAACACAAACCATGTTCAAAGCACTAGATTTAAATAATTGCATGACTTGTTATTGTCATGTTGAATTAAGAATGATCATATTTGTTCTGTATAAGCTACAGTACCAGGTGTCAATCCAGGTGGCGTCTTTAATAAAGGCATTTGTTACTAATTAGGTTTCTCTCCTATATGAATGCCCATGTGTTTCTAAAGATATCCCTGTTGACCAAAACCATTGCCACATATAGGTTTTCCCCCCTGTATGAATGAGTCTCCGTCTCTCCGGATCGGTCTTGGACCTTGTTATCTCCTAACCAATCAGAGTGCAGAGGGGCGTCGCTCTAAATTTGGTGACGTCAGCGTGCTCCGTGCACAGGCCGAGGGGGGGAGGGGAGGGGAGGCGGGGACATAGATTGGTGAAGCAATAGGAAGCCACGCACAAATCCAGGCGGCTGTGTTTGGGTCCGCCCTTCAAGACCATGGATTGAGCTCGTAGCCTCAGGCTACTCCGGATCAAACTTCTGACCAAAGCCTTTGCAAACTGTATAACTACAATTTATTTCCTTTTGTATGACTGGTCATATGTCCGGTCAGAGCAAATTTGCGGCTGAAACTTTTGTTACAAACTGTACAACTAAAGGGTTTCTTAGCTGTCGCTGTATGAGTCCTCCTCATATGTGTGTTCAGAGCATTCTTTTGACCAAATACTTTATCACAAACTGTACAACCAAAGGCTGTGTGACTGAGCATATGTTTTTCCAGATGTGCATCTACAGTAAAGCTTTCGCCGCAAACTGTACACATAAGGGGTTTGTTGCCTGAGTGAATCGAGATCATGTGTTTAAGAAGATGTTCCTGTTGATTAAAGCTTGTGCTACAAATTGTACAAGTAAAGGGTTTTTCACCTGTGTGAATCCTCTTGTGTCTGATCAGAGTATTATTGTAACGAAATCGTTTACCACAAACCGTACATCTTGTATCTGCTCTAATCCTCGTCTTGGATGCTTTCCTGTCCTGGGACCCATTGTTGCTCCTGCGTGATCTCAGCGATTTTGAAACTGGCTGTGCTTCCATAGTCTCATCCCACTCACTGCCACTGTCTTCAGTGTCAGATTCGGAAGTGTGTGACGTTTCTCCACAGTCCTCTACTTCAGCTTGTGTTTTCACGCGTCCAGTTGAGGTCCTGCCTCTGGTCTCCTCCCACTCCTCACTGTTGTCAGAGTCAGATTCAGAACAGTGTAAACGGAGCGACTGTCCCTCTCTTGCTGGTTGTAATGCTCCACCGTCTCTTGTTTCCATGTGTTCACTAGAGGTGCTGGATAGAGGCTCTGTCCAACTGTTTTCATTGTAATCTTCACTCTTCGATGCTGGTAATGTCGGTAATGCCTCCTCTAGCCTTTTGGCTAGCTCCTCCTGCTTCTCTGGTGACTCCTGGACCAGAATGGGGCTTCTCTCCTGCCGTTCAGTGGAAACCACCTCTTTACAGACAGGGAAGTGCAGGAAGTCTAGGCAAAAAAAAGAAACAAATGAGAGTGAATGTTTGAACTTTATCCACCATTTTTTATACCGTTTTTTGTTTCCTGTTTTGTAGTTGTGGTAGTTGAAGGGAACTTCTACTGTTGTTTCCACATCTTTGTTTTTTTGGTCAAAGTTTTGATTATAGTGAGAGATACTGTGTATCGTTTGACTGATAACATTGGCAGATTTCTGGCTTCCACAGATGTATCAGAATTGGTGAAAAACCTGCTAATAATTCTAAGCAAATCTAAGCAAAGATATGGGAAACTATCTTTTTCATAATTTATTTGTGGAGCAAATAATCTGTTTCATATTGCACAGGTTCCACAATTAGTTTCCCCAAGGGCCAAATTATGTCTAGGGTACCAAGCCGAGGGCCACACAACCTGCAAACAGATTGGAGCTTGGGGGCGGCGTTCCCGTTACGTTAGTGTTGTTGCTGCTCTTACCACCATTATTATAATTATTATTGGTTGTGGGGCTCATAATTTAGCCCTGGGATTTGTTTGTTATTTTTAGGTTTTCTGACCTCAATTACACCCCAAAAACCTGAACTTTGAACATTCAGTGGATTTTCTGTGGTCTGGGGTTTTCGGAATAATTAGGCTCAGAAAAGTACTGTGATTGGCCCGTGGACTTTGATGTCAAAGTACATTAATACCACTCCCTCTCCTCCCCTCTCCTTCTCGGAGAGGGGAGGGGCGGAGAAGAGGCGATGATTGACCGGCAAAATCCCTCAACAGCGACAACCGCAGGCAAATAGTTTTTTTCATTGCAGCTGAAAAGGCTTCAGAACACAGAGAAAAACAAGAAATAAATGACAAGTCATATTGATTGATTGATGTACTTTTATTTAGTAAGACATGAGAATCACAGTACATGGCAGTACACATTCACAATACAAGGTCTACTAAACTGGAAGACTCAGTTAAGCACGCAGCTTGTTTAAGATGAGAACCCCATGCACACAAATCATGATGATGATTATACCAGGTGCTGTGAGCGTGTGTGTGTGTGTGTGTGTGTGTGTGTGTGTGTGTGTGTGTGTGTGTGTGTGTGTGTGTGTGTGTGTGATTGTTTTCATAGACCTGATTGCTTGTCTTTCTCCCCAAACCTGGCAACATTGAATGTGCGACGCTAAAAGCTAATAATGTTTTTATATAAGTGGTAGCAACATTTTAATGTGCCTACATTCAAAAAAGACGGTTTTACGTCAAACCGGCCGAATCGGTGACCGGCCGGTCACTGTCATAAATTCTGATTTTATGCCGGTGAAATTGATACTGCATGGGCACTGCGCAGCAACAGCATGATGATCAAATCCTGCGAATCGACTCGGTAAACATTAGCAAAAAGTGACAGCCTACAGATGGTGCTGATTACTTTTGAAACATAAGGATACATATATCGAATATATATATTATGGAATAGATTATATATTCCATAATGCTGCGCGCAGTTATAGCCTAGTCAATGCCGTGGCTGTCGGTCCGTCGATCACAGAGAGTTTAAAGGCAGTAAGTGCGTCACCAGGATTCTCAGACGGTACATGCAGTTGAAGTTACTTTCACTTTCAGTGACAGACAACAGCATTGCAAAACAGCCTATAAACACCCCTTTTATTTTAGCCAGTTCCAAAGAAAAATCACCCCCCTGTCTATCTTTGCATATGTTGCTGAGAAGACGGTACAACTTTGACACGGACAGGTGGTGTGTGTGTGTGTGTGTGTGTGTGTGTGTGTGTGTGTGTGTGTGTGTGTGTGTGTGTGTGTGTGTGTGTGTGTGTGTGTGTGTGTGTGTGTGTGTGTGTGTGTGTGTGTGTGTGTGTGTGCTTCTCCCAGTGGACAGTGCTCATTCCTCCTACCTGCAGGGTTGCTTTTTGTTCCAAATAAATTAATAGGCGCCATCGGAAAAGTCCTTATTGCAGTA
The DNA here is from genome assembly GCF_963280865.1 of Gymnoscopelus braueri. Taxonomy (NCBI): domain Eukaryota; kingdom Metazoa; phylum Chordata; class Actinopteri; order Myctophiformes; family Myctophidae; genus Gymnoscopelus; species Gymnoscopelus braueri. The sequence goes on along the minus strand of NC_137616.1, from coordinate 40,129,880 downwards.
AGCAGCTTCCAACAACAACAAAAAAGACGATGTGATCATGATATCATCCATCCACACCGCTGCGCATGGTTTAATTAATGTGCCTACAGACATCTTGTCATCTATCCAGCTGTAGCCTATTAAAGCTCGTTAAGACTCGTCCGAAAGTTTAACAAAGTTCACTGAGCAACAGAGAGTAGTGTAACATTTGAAGTCCCAGAGGTTAAAAACAAGCCAAAACAGTGACATAAGGTAATATTTTTCCTTTGATATCATTGAAAGGCAGGAGACTAGACTAGACTAGAGCAGGGGGCTTCAACGTTTTCAGGCCAAGGACCCCCTAGCTGAGAGAGCGATGACGCAGGGACCCCCTCTATATTGTATAAAATTGTGCTGCAGATTAAACTTTTTTTAGCAGCTGCAAAGCTGCTCTATAAACAGACAGAGACATCGTCATCCGCGACACCTATTTCATCCGCGACACCTATTTGTCATTGGCTGTCCTGGCTGTCCTTCACTACTTTAAGCCAATGGGGACACTTCCCCGTTTAAGCCAATGGGGAGACGGCCCATACTCAGCAGTACCAGCCCTCCCCTCCCCGAGGAAATCAAGGCTCCTTAGTTTCTTCAACAATAGTATTCTGCAAGTGCAACGTACTATGTAGCTTCAGACGGTGCGGACTACAGAGTTAACTTAAATGCTAGCGTGCTTCCTCAGACCTACTTGGACTATTAAGTTATTATTTGGCCATGTTCACCCCGACTTTAATCTTCGCTATTGTTGGGAAGACCCGTGTGTTGTCTAAGAAGGTTGCCAACACTTATATAAAAAACATAATTAGCCTTTAGCGGCGCACATTCAATGTTGCCAGGTTTGGCGAGAAGTCAGGCTATAGAGTTAGCCTAAACAGACCTAGTTGGCCTATTAAGTTATTATTTGGCCATGTTCACCGTTACTTTAATCTTCGCTATTGTTAGGAAGACCTGTGTGGTGTCTAAAAATGTTGACACCACTTATATAAAAAACAATTAGCATTTAGAGTCGCACAGTTGCCAGGTTTGGTGAGAAACAAGCAGGTCTATGATAACAATCACACACGCTGACAAGCCCCACACACCCACACACCCACACACACACACACACAGCTAATAATATGACTGTCAAGTCATATTTATTCTTTTAACTTAGTCTGCTCTTTTTCCCCCTCTACACCTATATACCTCTTTGCCAAAAATAGCAGATCTACAAGCTCATGAGCTTGTATATCTGCTATTTTTGGCTTAAGTCCTCCTCAGAAATGCTAGTGGTTAATGTAAAAAATATCATATCACACAAAGATTTGGCGGCCCTCCTGTAGTAACTCTGAGGACCCTTAGGGGTCCCGGACCCCCTGTTGAAGACCCCATGACTAGTGACATAAGGTACATTGCTCACTTTGAGAACAATTAAATGCAGACATACATGTCCTGCTATGTGTCTGAATGGGAAAACCTTATTTATTTATTTTTGCCTTTAGTCAAAATAAGAAATTTATTTTGCATTAAGATAAGATTTTGTTTGTTTAAAAGGATTACCACTTTTAAAAATAATAATTTCAATAACTGATCTCTGAACTATGGACCCATAATTTGCCATAATCATGCAGCTATGCATCTATAACAGTAATTTAAAAAATGATATAGACTACAGTTGTATTCTTTTAAAAAGTCTTCTTTTTGTAATCACTTTAGGACACACACACACACACACACACACACACACACACACACACACACACACACGTCTCATTTCTCCCCAAAAGCCCTTGAATATGATGGAATATGATTAAAGATGACTGTGATTATGGTAAGCTCACATTTCATATCACACACACACCATACCTGTAACTTTCACTAGCCAAAAGAAAAACTTTTTTTTGGGGGAAAAAAATAAATAAAATTGGACAGGGGTTGGTGCGGGCCGGACAGTTGCCCCTCGCGGTCCGCAAATGCCCTGTGGGACGCCTATTGCGGAGAGCTGAATTTGTGCAAATCTTTGAATATAATATATATATATATTTTTTTTAAAGGGAACATTTCAACTCAAATCTTTGAGATGGGGGTCCGCCGCCAAATACATATCATTTTGGGGATTCTTGACATGGAAAACGTCTGAGCACCACTGATATAGCAACACAAGTTTTTCAGAAAACAGTTTAGACTCGCCCTCAGGTCTCAACTCATTCACTACCAGAGTTTTTCAGAAAAGTCTGCGGCCACTGCCAGCGTTTTTGAGCATTTTTACCCCCAGAATATGTTGTGCTATGACAACGTAAACACCAAATATCTCAAAAGAAAGGAGTCTCTACTTTCATCAGGAAAGAAATGTTTCTAGCATGTTCCGTTCTTTAGTTATTGACAGTTGAATATAGCTTGTTTTCACCAAAAACACAGAAAGTAGAGAAAAATGCATTTTTGTGAAAGACTCAAAAGGGAAAAAGTTCATTTTTGACACCATTTAAACTTAATTTTCATCATACATACAATCAATACAATTATCCAGCATAATTCAACTTGGTGGTACAATGTGTAACATTCCCCAAAATGTAAGGGGACACTGCAGCCTTTCGGGCACAAACCCTGCGTCGCCTAGCACAGTGCTTCTCAAAGTAGGGTCCAGGGACCCCTAGAGGTCCTTCGGGGGGTTCCAGGGGGTTCCCAGCAAAAGTAGCCTCGTTAATATAGCATCACAATCATTTTATCCACAAGCTTGTACTTTACATCTGCTATTTTTGGACACATTTGGAAAACAAATTGGAAACTGTTGAATAATTTTGACACATTTTGACAAAAGTCTTATCTTCTGGGGCTTCCCTGGGACAAAACATTTTCAGATGGGGGTCTGTGGCCAAATACATATCAATTTGGGTGTCCTTAACACGAAAAAGTGGGGGGAGCATGAACGAAAGCCTGCACCTAACAGTTTCAGGAAGTGAACGGGTTTGTTCACGTGCATTAGAGATGCGCGGATCGCGGTTTTAGCCGCGGTTGCCGCAGTTAACCGCAGTTTTGGGTGGATTCGGGTCAATCAAATATAATTATTAATTAATATTGGATAAACCGCGGGTGAAATATTAAGGTAAATAAATTAATGACATCTAATATATCTATCCATAAAATAGCTAAATCTCTGCGTGCTTGTGTCTGTGTGAGTGTGTAGAGCAGCCTCTGTGCGATGCGATCTCAAAATGCATTGATTTAGCCTATGGAATGTCGGTGCGTCTTTTCTTTTTTTCAAACCGGTGCTGCGCTGGCACCTGGCAGCAGAGCAGAGCGCTCTGTATGTTGGATTCCGCATGTATGCTGGATGCCTGTATGTTGGATGCCGCACAGAGTGTATGTTCAGCGCAGCAGAGCATGTGCGCTCATGTTCAGCGCAGCACCGGTTAAAAAAAAAAGAAAAAAGACGCACCGACATTCCATAGGCTAAATCAATGCATTTTGTGATCGCATCGCACAACTAACGGGGAATACCAGAAAATAATAATATTTTGACATACGGGAAAAACGGTTGGTGCGGATGCGGATATTTAAATTGGCTAATATAATTATTGCGGTTGGATAACGGGCAGATAATTAATTTGTACATGCGGATTCGGATGACGTGAGAGGCCATCCGCGCATCTCTAACGTGCATGCCAAAGACCGAAGCATTTTAGAACGAACCTGTCATGAACATCCCATCACTACAGACGGTAGAGAACCGATTGAGTTGCTGGTGTGCAGGGCAAATGTGTATGGCCCTCCCTGGTTCTCTCCATTGAATATCAAGGGGCACTTGGTGCCCTTGGTAATAAAATAAAAACACAATAAAATGGTTGGTTTCGTTTTGATCGCGGCGATTCTTCCGGTTGTCCTCTGATCTGGAAGCCCTGGATTAACTCACAGGTTGCGGAAGAGCGCCCTCTATCGTAAACCACTGAAAATGCCAAATGACGAGTGACGTCATTGGCGGTCTGCGCCTTGGATTGAAATGGCGAATATACTCGTCAATGAGTTAATTGGTTAAAGGGATACTAGGTAACTTCGCAGATCTGTGTTTGTACACACACACACACACTCCCCCCTCCCCTCTCTGACAGGCATCAAAGTGATTGCTTTGATGCATTCATTGATTAGAGAGAGGACTAACGAGGTTGACACTTTTATGGCCCTATCAATCAACTCAGTGCACAACCCCTTTGAAGTTCAAAGGGATCAATTAAGAGCTCCGGCTGAGCCCCCCCCCCCCTCTCCCCCCACAGACTTTTCAGTCCCTACAAAGGGATTAATGTCAATATAAACAGTGGAATGTCAACGTAAACAGTGGAACAAAACCAAAATACAATAATACAATAATTTCTGCAGGAAAACACAGCAGCATAATTATATAGTGGCTGATAGCTGGGAAAATAAATATATATATTTTTTTAATTTAGGCTCAAAGTTACCTAGTCTCCCTTTAATGTGTCATATCATCAGTTATTGACCGTAGTATAACTTATTTAACTAATTTATAGCTGATCAAGCAGAGTGGAGATAAAGCCACAGATCACATCCTTTGATCTTCTTGACCTCACCCTAAAATAAGTCAACTGAAAGCTGAAACAGGACATTTCAGCCCCTCCTAAAGTCTTTGTCCCTTTGTGTAAGGTGAAGCCCTCCAGGCTTTGAGGTGTTGACAGTAAACACAGGAAATAGGTCAAAGTATCTTTCCAAAGTTAACTTAATTAACCGACTGACGTTTCGGTCCCTCGACCCTCCTCAAAGTCATGACTCTGAGGAGGGTCGAGGGACCGAAACGTCAGTCTGTTTTACCTGCACCGAAAATAAATAAAGGGCCTGAACTAGGCATGTAACGATTTATCGTATATCGATTTAAATCGATTCAAAGTGGTGACGATTTAAATCGATGCAATAAAATATGACATCGCGATGCAACCAGCAGAGGGAGTCAGACTCCATTCCTTGTTATCCGCCTACTATTTTGTCCCCTCAGGGCCACCATAGCTGCCTGTCGGTCTCTTCTTCACTCACTCAACGGCAGGCTATGAACGGCAGAGTTGGGTTCACGTCCTCTCAGGCTATGAAATCTAAACAACTAGGCGATCGCACTGCATAAAGAGGGAAATGTGCGTCGCATGTAAACATGTTTATTTGATTGATGAATAGCCCAAACTATACCGTTTACCCCCTCCCCCATCTGACAATGTTGTTAGCTGTTGTTAGCCTGTCTGATTTAAACTCTGTAGGAAACATACAACTGATAGACTTCTAATGAAAACGGCTAATTCTGGAGCGCCTCGGTGCGGCTGCCGCTGCAGAGTACAATGAATAATAATCTATATGAATAATAATAATTTAACAATTGTATCAGACTGCTGACAACGTCAAACTCCTTTCAACACTGTCTGTCAGATATATAGCGAATTACATTGATATTAATCAATACATTTTTTATCTAATCTCATTTGGAGCAGTTTAAAACAGTTTCCCTTATTACATAAATGTGTACAGAATGCTTTGAATATATCATAGATAAAAAATTACTTGTAAATCCCAAGCTTGGAACAAAGGCTAAGCCTTAATTTGTTTATTTGAAGGTTTTCTTTATAATTTATTTCATCTGGGATATATGTTTTAAAATTCATTTATTTCATAATACTTATATATTTAAAGTTATTATTTTACAGATAAAAAAGTATATGTCTTAATGTGTACCTTACAGTTAATGCATGTACCTCATGAATAATAAAAAAAGGCTTAATTTCATATATTGAAAAGAGGATAAGAGAAAATACAGTTGTTAAAAAATACATGATTTTTGTAAGAGAAATAATCAAGGTTTTCCAGTAATTTGTCTCGAAAATAAATGTGCTTAAAAATCGTGAAAAATCGTATCGTGAACCTCGAATCGTGATTCGAATCGTATCGTGAGTTGAGTGAATCGTTACATGCCTAGCCTGAACTGTCCGTGTTGCTCCAGCGTTCTCTCTTCTGCTCATATTGTCCCTATCCCTGTGACGCACCGGACTGGCCGTTTAAGGCTGAGGCGCAACGGTAGAATCCCTTTGTTTAACTTAATTAACATTCTTTCACTCTAGATGGAAGTCGACAAGACTGGCTTAGAATTATCAGAAGGCGTGTATTATAAATTCATTTCTGTCTTATGATCAAATCTTAGGTTCATATAAACATTAGATAGATACAACCGTGGGCTGCCAGAATAATCTAGAACGCAGATCTGCGTCCTAATGTTTAATTTGGTTAATAGACTTTCGACTTGCGATTTCCGTTTCCGGTTTTAGCTTGAAAAATGCGCTCTTTAGGCCAAAACACGTTTTTTCACATGGTATAAAACACGAACGGAGAGCTCCACTTCTATTTTCTTTAGTCTGGGTGACGAGCAGTCATCGTCGTCGTGTATCACAACGGTCTGGTCGGCGATCGCCGATTGTCGAAAACGTCACATCTGGTTATGACGTATTTGACTGTTTGACTCTGTTTGGGGGGGGGGGGGGGGGTTGAGTGAATCAGCTAGTGATCGAGGTGTCTATTTGCTGCTCTCTGCTGGTAGAACTGTCGTATGTGTTTAAAACCGCAGTCAGACAATTTATTTGAATGAAAGATTACAAAATAAAAAAAACACGCAAATCGCTGGCAAGGGGGTGAGTACTTTATGAATAAACTCTGGCAGTCAATGTGTTAAATCATTCGCTGCCAAGGACGTGTTTGACGTCTTTTTTCCCCAAATGCTCAGACTGCCCAGGACATGTTTGACGACTTTTTCATTTTCAGTGGTTTTCCACCAGATGGCGCTGTTCTCTATCACTTGTGTGACCATTTTCACCCTCAAGTCAAACAGATCCAGGAGATCACTTGATCTAAAGATCCCCCCCCCCCCCATCCACTTCCTGTTCAGTGTTTTTGGGAAATCAGCTGTATCTTGAGTTCTATTTTTTTCCCCTGCATTTTTGTTACATGATATATTCATCAGCCTGTAACAAGGGAAGGGGGGGTCGTGGTGAGTTTTTTCTCTTCTGTTTTTTCTCTTGCAGCAGCACAGTGAAACCCTCCATGCTTAGCAGCCGTCCTGGGATCGATCATAATGGATTTATAGGGACTATACCATGAATTTTAACTTTTCCTTCTTTTTTGTGTGTTTTTGGTCTCCCCGACCACTCTTCTATCCCAAGGAATACCCCAGTTTGAGCACTCAGGCAGTTGGAATGAGTATATCTGAGGCTTGATTTAGGCTCAAACCTTTTGGAAAACGTTTGAGGGACATAAACAATATGATATTAAATATATATATATATTTTTAAATTCATGGTGTAGATCCTTTAAATATTCTGTGACCAGTTGAAAAGGTAAGAAAAACGAAAATTGCAGGCAGTGGGCAAACGCAGCCAGAAATAAGTCTGGCAGTGAAGTAAGTGAAGTAAGAGTTACGTAAATATTTTTGTACCTATACACAGGAGTCTATTTTTTAAGTTCTAAGTCTTAATATAGCCAAAGTAAATATTTAAGCTGTAATGTTCAAATATATTATCTCTGATTTAAAGATCAGCTTTTAAATACACAAATCTTAGTAAAACGTTATTCTGTAATCGACACTAACATTTGTAAACATAGTTTGTGTTACCTTATGGGCAAGACACAAGTCTTTTAACTCATTCAAATAAATAATTGCCAATAGTGCCAGCGATTTTTCGTTTTTCTTACCTTTTCAAGTAGTCACAGAATATTTATATCCAGTATGATCGATCCCCCAAAAGTTGCTTAACACGGAGGCTTTCACTGTGCTTCCGCAAAAATAAATAAATATATCATAGCGAACCTTTGTTTGCTTGTTATAGGCCGTTGAAAATGGCATGTCTCGTCAACAATGCAGGGGGAAAAAAAAGGAAGTCAAGTTACAGCTGTTTCCTCAAACAACGCTAACCAGGAAGTGGATGGAGCAGCAGATCTTGTGACCACGTGATCTCCTAGATCTCTCTGTGACTGAGCCTGAAATGGTGGCTCATAGGTTGTAGAACAGCGCCATCTAGTGGTTAACACTGAAAACACGGTTTGGACGAGTTACACGTCTTTGGCACTCTGGGCTTTGGAAAAAATGGACATGTTACACGTCAATGTCACCGAATGAGTTAAGAATAGTTCATGTCTCCATAAATCTCTTTTTATCTAATTCATTCATACAAGCACGGATACATATGATTTTTAGACTTATTCTAAAGTGTATGACTACATTAAATACGGAATTACCGGAATTATTACAAAACCTTTACTACTAGTTTAGCCTTAAATAAAACCACTCATTTATATCAAACTATTGTAAGACAAGATGTTCAACATAGTAGCCGGCCGGGGGCCGTCCCAGTTCTCACAGCTGTTCGGGCTGAATTGTGATCGGTCGAAAGCAAAGAGGAAGGGGTTGTATTAAGGAGGGACACCTTCTTGGTAGCGTGTATAAAATGTATTGCATGATGAAAAGTCTTTTGCATCTGTCACGTTTGGCCATGTACAGTTTGTCATTTTGTAATTCTTTGACTGTCTTGACAAATAAAGGGACATTTTAAAGACCTTTTTTTGATGGATTTTCTTCCAATTCCAAGTTTTTAAAGCTAAACTTATATGCACATTTTACCACATAGACTGGGTTCCAAAGCTGTCTCACAGTGTGTGATATCGTCAAGAATGAATTTAGCATTAGTGGTTCTGGTATACAGTTAACTCTTTGGCTGCCAATGACGAGATTTCTCGTCATATTTTGCCCACACCGCCGATGACGAGAATGACGAGATTTTGTGTTTTCAGTGGTTTTCCACTAGATGGCGCTGTTCGCTCACCTATGGATCACTGTTTGTCTCTCTGTGAAGGAGGGAAGCAGCGGGTCACGTGATTGCAAAAAAAACACCCCATTCTCTGATAAGAATGGCTTTTCCGCTGTTTGTGTTACTTTTTGGGGAAAACAGCCTACATTCAACTGGCCACAACTATGGAATGGATGATCGCGGCGGCTTGCTTTTTCCCACCGATACTACAAGACTCGGATTCGTCTTTTAAAGCGATCGGGGGATCTATCATAAGGAGATAAATATTCTGTGGCTCTTGAAAGGTTAGTAAAAATGCTCACAAACGCTGGCACTGGCTGACTTAATTAATACATTTTTTTTTCAATGAGTTAAGGCAATTTAACACCTTTTAAATGTACTAGATTTTCAGGCCGCCAAGCGGCCTAGTCCTATGTTGCGCTGATAAGAGCAATGATCACCGAAGTATGGCCATTTGAAGTGTTAAACACTGCTATAACGCTGCTGCCGAGCAGCGATGTACTTACAGCACCCAGGTCCACTTTCATACCTGTGTGACCTTGTGTTCAGGAGGTAGGGGTCTACGACCACTTCCTGGTAAAACCAAAAGTGAACAGATCCCCTTCCGGGTTGCACCATTGAACTCCACACCCCTAAGAGAGCGTGTGGGTGAAGTTTCAAGGCAATCCGACAAACCGGAAGTAGGAAGGAAAAAACAGAAGTGGAGATCTTTGATGAAATTGGAAGTCTGAGGGACCACCCACCAAGTTTAGAGCCTGTAACATGCTGGGAACTGGAGTTATGGCCGTTTAAACCCCAAAAAGCAGAGGGGGTGGGGCTTCTGCAACCACCTACCAATTTTGAATTATAGTTATGGCTGTTTAAACCCCAGTCAATAGGAACACAGAGGGGCAGGGTTTAAGCAAATACAGTCTGTCCCTATTGGCCATCTAAGGGCACCTACCAAGTTTGGGACGTTTAGCATGCGGGGAACTGTAGTTATAGCTGTTTAAAGCCCAACCAATAGGAACCTAGAGGAGGCGGGGCTTAAGCAATTACAGCCTGTCCCAAATGGCCATCGCAGAGCACCTACCAAGTTTGGGGCCTTTAGCATGCTGGGAACTGGTGTTATGGCTGTTTAAACCCCAGCCAATAGGAACACAGAGGGGGGCGGAGTAATGGTGCCACAGGCGTGGTCCCTCGTGTGGTCCCTGGTGTGGCTATTCTGATGGCAGCCCCCTGACCATTGTTGGTGCCAAGTTTGGTGCGGAACTTGCAGGTCTGCATGTCCATTAAAACCAGGAAAGCATCCGTGTCATTTTAGATTTGAGCTAAAAAGCATTATTTAATACTTTGGCTATTAAAAAATAGCAGATCTACAAGCTCATAGCTCATAGCTACGAGCTTGTAGATCTACTATTTTTTTTTTATTGTGTAAATGTTTGCAAATCTTCGAATATGTATTATTTTAACACATTGGGTGCCAGAGGTTTATTAAAATATTATACGTTGAGTGCCTGCATTTCTTCCATCCACTTGCGTTATACGTTTCGTGCTGTAGAAGCCCCGACGCGGAAGTGCATATAAACAAAGCGTGCGTGCGAGACGGCGGAGGGTCCCGACTAACGCCTGGAACAATAATATTTCCAACGCGATCCTCCATTGCAGCGTGATCGCCGATCGAAAACGGCTCGTTTCCACCACGTTAAAAATAAATGGAGATATTAAGCTTTTAGTCAAGGAGATAACATTGAAAACGCCGACCGGAAGGATTTTTGACATGGAGCCATATCCAGCCTCTTCTCAGAAACTCCTTGGGTGATGTCAAAGTTTCGTTTTAGCGCCCCACGTGGGCCACTCGTATAAAAATAGAATTGGGTCAAAAACGGTCCGGACCGTTTTCGGCACTTCTCGTTTGGATCCTCAAAAACGGTCCGGACCGTTTATGGCACTCGATGTGTTAAAGTGAACATTTTTAACTAAAATCTTTGCTTCTGGGAGTCCCTGGAACAAAACATTTGGAGATGGGGTACGGCGGCCAAATACAGGTTTGGGGGTCCTTGGTATGAAAAAGTTTGAGAACCTCTGATATAGCAACATACGTTTTTCAGAAAACTGTTAGGATTTAGAAGACATTTTTAGAATCGGCCTCAGGTCTTAAAGGGATATTTCACTTCAAAAAACTAATTGGGTCATTTTATCATCTGCTCAGGCTTTTGTGAACACTCAAAACAGTTTTTAAGTTGCTCGATTCAGTATTTAGATATTTGATATAACTTTTATCAGACACGCCCCCTTCCTATACTAACCCATTGTAACTTCAAACTCCATTTTAACCATGATAGATTCATCAAGAACACCCGTCCTTGGTTCTGGTGACTCATATCGCCCTCCTAATACGTGAGGGGGCCATGTTTTTTCATTACTTTTTTCATTTATTTTATTTTATTTTACAAATATTTTTATTTTTAATAAATGAAAAAAGTTATTGAAAAAACACGGCCAGTATTTAGATATCAAATATTTAAATACTGAATCAAGCAACTTAAAAGCTGTCTGGGGTGTTCACAAAAGCCTGAGTAGACGATAATTTTTAAAAAAAAGTGAAATATCCCTTTAACTGCCACAGTACATTAGTGTAATAGTGTCACCCCACTGCCAGCGAAAAACGAGCGATTTCACTGTACCTTTGAAAAATCATGGAATATTATCCGTGACTGCCGTCCTCATGGAGATCGCCTCATTACACGCACGGGGATATCGGGAGTCCCGAAATATTGTTTTATCCGCTCGCGGTAATCCGTTGCACAGCTGTGGCCAGTTGAATGGGCCTTGTGTTTGCCATATATTGTATGCGTCCTGGGCAGGCAATGTGTTGAGGACTCGCAGAAACCCTGAATATATTGGGATAATATTTATTAGTTTTTACCAGTGAAGTTTCTGCCCTATGCGTTGTTTTTTTTCCACCTCACCATGTCTAATCATGTGGACCTACCAACGTGTTACCACTTTCACACCTTATGCTTTACCTCATGTACAGTACATACTGTATCTGCTGGTCTTATGCTATGTATAGATACCTTGATCTTTTTCATGTTCTCTTTATTTAGAGATGACAAATGCTACTTGTATATGTGATCAAGTTCCCATAGGCTATGCAAGGGATAATTGACGGAGCGCCGGTCATTGTTGAGAAATAACCCCTGACAGGCTGATTGATGATCATGAAGGGGCCGTCAATTATCCCGCTTATTACACGGCTACTAGAGATGCACGGATGGGGTTTATCGTCACCCAAATCCACGTATACATGTTCATTATCCACCCGCCATCCAACCGCATTAATTATACCATCCTATTTCTAGATCCACACAAACCGCATCAAATTATTATTATTTTCCTGACGTTAGTTTTCTTATAAACAATGTTACTCATCAATGTCTGTTGCAATGTAGTGACTGTATACAATCCATATGGTAACAGCAAGACGGAGCTTCATTCACTTTACTTTCGCTTTCTCTTTGTTGCCATGTCTGCTTTTTATAAGCGACCTTTGGGCTAATTTGGCGCTTGTTTTGGGCTTGTTTTCATAGACCTGGCTTCTTATTTCTCTCGCAAGATCTGGCAACACCGGCTGCATGCTGTACACTGTTGTTGGCAACGTGCAGTAGGCGGCTAATTTTTGCCTGATGTAAAATGACGTAATATTAAAATACTACAAACGCATGCACGGCGAGATTTCGTGCCTTTTAAGAGCTATAATAGGCCTATAGATTGATATCATTAATTTAATTCCCGCATTATTTCACCCGCGGTTTATCCAATATTAATTAATAATTATATTTGATTGACCCAAATCCACCCAAACTGCGGTTAACTAAAACCGCGATCCGCGCATCTCTAACGGCTACTTAAAAAATACATTAATACAAATAAATTAATAAATTGATCCAAAAGTGGTAATGAAAGTATTCCAGAAGTGTTGTGCTGGCCGTCCACACAAAAACACACAAAAACATTCTGGAGAGCAACGTTTAGTTGTAAATTGTGCGTTTGTTTACATGGCTGCAGTGTTGGATACAGCATAAAATCAAGCAGCGCAGTAGGTGCTCTGAGCCTTTGATTAGACAGCAGTCTGTTATAGAGCTCATCGGTCATTGTTCAGAAATAACACACCATTAAATTCAGTGATTAACGAATCAGAATCAAGCATTCAACCAAGCTGTGTAATAAACGTAGTTAACGGTAGATACACGTTTTTACAACAAATGTTACGTAGTTTATGTCCATGCTGTCTCAGGCCTACCTGTGCTGCTGCTGCTGGTCTGGTTGCCCTGATAGTCATCCATGCTGGTGCTCAGAGAAGCAAGCACCGCAGCTGCCTCCATTGTCACCTTAGCCTGGGTTCTCTCCTCCTCGCTGTCACTCTTGCCCAAGTCGTCAAAGCCAAAGTATTCCATTTTGCTGCTGCTGCTATCGAAAGCCACTCCGCCCTCCAAGCCCTCTTTGTCCTCGATGGCCAAGCTGTAACTCAAAGAAATAAGAGTTTGAAATTACTTAGGACCATGTCTTAAATTAAAAAAGACAAGTCCAGATTACCTATATATCTTGAATATTAAAGTATATACCCACAATATTACAGAGGAGGTCAACAAAAAACTTGACATAACATGACAGATCAGAATGAGAGGCTGTTTACCGGGTGCGTTTGGCTGGTGGAGCGTACAACTTCTTCTCGCTTGCCAGTCTGGCCAGGTCGTCCAACTTCTTCTTCTCGACTGCCTCTCTGGCCAGGTCTTCCATGCTGCGCTCCATGAAGTCCGGGATGGTGACAGTAGGGATGGACAGTAGGGATGGCTTCAGCAATGTGCAGTCCTGCAAGCTCTCCCTCGTCTCGACAACGGGTGCTGCAGCTGCTGGGGTTTTCCTCGGCCTCCCCCTTGCCCTTTTTGTGACAGGGTCAACGGGCAGGCTGCTGCTACCTGCTGTGTCGGAGGAGGAGGCTTGCATGGGCAGAAAGGGCCGACAGTACTCCTTGCAGTCGGAGGCCCTGCGGTGTGAACGGTGCAAAAGGGATGTCCACGGGAGGCTTAGTGGGAGATTCCGCTGGAAGCTGCTGCTCTGAGCTTCTCAGCCTTTCTGAGTAGAATTCACCATGGGTGGAGGGTGAGGAGGACTGGGAGTCCTTGCTACCTCCAGGGTCGGCAATAGAGTCTTTACCGAGGATGCCGGAGTCTATACTGAGAACAGAGGATGGCTGCTGGTTCCTCACCTCAGGCTGACCGGGCCGACGGTACTCCTTGCAGTTGGAGGCCCTACGGGTGAACGGTGCAGAAGGGATGTCCACGGGAGGCTCGGGAGATTCCGCTGGAAGCTTCTGCTCTAAACTTGTCAGTTCACCGTGCGTGGAAGAGGGCTGGGTGTCCTTGCTACCTCCAGCCTCGTCATTAGAGTCTTTTTCCAGGATGCTGAAGTCTATGATGAGGGCAGGCGGCGGATGCGGGGTCATCAGCTCATCCGGAGATTCTTCTAGAAGCTGCTGCTTGGCGCTTGTCAGGCATTCTGAGTACTGTTCACCCTGGGTGGAAGAGGACTGAGAGTCCTTGGTACCTCCAGGCTCGGCATTAGAGTCTTTAGCTAGGATGCTAGAGTCCATACTAAGAGCAGAGGACAACTGCGGGGTCATCAATTCGGCGGGAGATTCCACTGGAAGCTGCTTTTTGGCGCTTGTCAGCCCTGGGTAGAGTTCACCCTTTGTGGAAGAGGAGGTGGACTGGGAGTCCTTGCTACCGCCAGGCTCGGCATTAGAGGATTTAGCCAGGATGCTGGAGTCTATGCTGAGAGCAGAGGACAGCTGCGAGGTTCTCATTGAGTTACGGCCATGAGAGGCGGTTGTCTCTGGAATGTCAGAGACCATCGTTGTTGGCTTCAGGTTGCTGTCAGGTGTGCCTCTGTCTGATGGCTGGCTGTCCTCTACATCTTTTTGTACAGACGTTTGCTCATCTGTGGGTCGTTATGAAAAACACATCGTTTATTATATCATAGTTTATTTTGTACATAGTGGTACTTTTTCTGTATTATCTGTATTTTCATGTTGATTTTTGAACTGTTTGGTTGCTACTATATATGTCTATGAAATTAACTCAAGGACCCCAACGGAAACAAGTCCGCAAGGACTTTTTTGGCCGGACCTTTTAGACAAAAGCATTATAAATGTAACTGTGTTGTTTTACATTCTTTTGCCTAATAAAAATTTCAATCAATCAATCAATCAATCAATCACAGTGTTAACGGCCTGGTACGCATATGTTAACCACCATCGACTGAAAAACAAATTATTAAACTGCTTTCACATGAAACTAGTGTAGCAGCTTCTTCAATAACTGCAGTATCTGTAAAGACTGACACAGGCACGGCTCACACAGTTAAAACAAGTGTGTTGTCGCTGCCTTATGCCTTACGTGAGGCACACGGCCGGTTCAATTCATTCCCTATGGAAGTCACATGGTTTGATAAAACTGACTTGCCTTAGGGGAGGGGGGGGGGGGGGTAAAACCAGAGAGCGGCGAAGCAAGTCAGCTTTATCAAACCATGTGACTTCCATAGGGAATGAATTTAAATGGCCTTATGCCTCACGTAAGGTATAAGGCAGCCACAAAACACTTATTTGAACTGTGTGAGGGAGGCCTTATATTTAGGTAATATATCAGGGAGGGGGGTAAGTTGATAGAGGCTTCTGATAACCTGCAGTGTAAAACACCTAAAGGGCATGTTTATGTGATCAAGATAATCCTACTCTTTCATGCAGCTGATATCCAAATGTAATGGCTAAATATGTACCTTCACTGATATTTTCACATTTAAGAGCACAAACAACACTGACACAATGATCAGTTATGTCCTTATTATAACTAACACAAATTATATTTAAGAACAAAAACTAGTGAAATGAGTAACAGAAAAATATATAATATAATATAATATACATAATAGGCCTGTCCCCGACTAAGGATTTGTATAGTCGAATCTGATTGGCGACTAATTGCCAATAGTCGACTGCCAGTCGACTAAGGACACACCCCCCCAAAACAATTCGACTGAGATTGGCAGTCGAATCAGTCTGATTCGACTGCCAATCTCTCAGTCAAATCATGCAAAAAATATGTTTTTGGCTTACCATTAGTTAATTAATATAAAAAACTAGGCCAATCTCTCAGTCAAATAATTTAATAAATTAATAATTTTTATAATTCGACTAAGAGACACGCAGTCGACTCGGACACCCCACGACTAATTAGTCGACTATTTGACTAGTCGAGGTCAGGCCTAATACATAATAGAAAACATTATACCGTACTTTACTCATTAGCTTGCACCAAGGCTAAAATCACAGTATTTCCCTACAATGAACCAAGTAATAACAATAATCACATAAATCTATAGAATAAAATAGAATCTAATTAACAGGAAGTGAAATCTATAAACATCTCAATTTAATAACATACAATATCGTCAAGAATGAAGGTAGAAGATCAGTCAGTTTCACTAAGAACAGTACAATATTCTTCCATACCAGAGGCAGGGAATCCAAGGAAATCCTCCTCATTGCCGTCCTCTTCAAACATTTGGAGGAGATGTTGATGCAGTTCTCTGTTCGTGGCTTCAGTTGGACCACATTGGAGAGAAGAAAACATCATAAAATGTCTCACTTGTGTCTCAGATGGAGATTTTTTTGTCTCTCTCTCTCTCTCTCTCTCTCTCTCTCTCTCTCTCTCTCTCTCTCTCTCTCTCTCTCTCTCTCTCTCTCTCTCTCTCTCTCTCTCTCTCTCTCTCTCTCTCTCTCTCTCTCTCTCTCTCTCTCTCTCTCTCTCTCTCTCTCTCTCTCTCTCTCTCTCTCTCTCTCTCTCTCTCTCTCTCACCAAAAGCGGTGACATAATAGAAAAACATAAGTGTGTTCATTTTAAAGTATAGGAACAAGAGGAGACATGGCGAACGACTGACTCCCTTAGTGTCAAAGAAAATTAAAACTGACTAAAACTTTTAAAATGACGAAAGAGGTGAACTGAAACCATATAAACACGGAACTAGAATATTCACAATTCTGGGAAATTGCAAGTGTGGTTGCGCTGACGAGATTCGCGGGTCGTAGCTGCCGGGACGCGAGGAATACCGTCGGGCGACGTGCGATTCGAATAAATAGGCCACTCCCACAAATGTAACGGGCCAATTGCATTGTCACATCACTCTGGACATGCTTTTGGGGATTCGTTGAGTAAACCGCCCTTGATATGTGATTCAAATATGGGATTGACTGGACGTTTTGTTCGCATTTTTTTGTAAAACAAGCTCCTCCCACCAACTTTGGAAGCCTATTACGGAACGAACGGTATGGACTATCAAAATTCCGCTTGGATATGTTTATCGCATGGATCCAGAGATCATGTGTACTGACTTTTGTGAGATTTGGACAAAATCTGTAGGAGAAGGTGCAAAAAGTGTGTTTTGAAGAAGATTCAAAATGGTGCAAAATCAATCCAGGCGCAAATGGGCGTGGCGTATATGGGGAGTTGCGTCATGACCCAAGGAATCCAGGGAAAAAGAGATTTGTATTCTACGACCTACGGTTCAAGAGTTATAGGCCAAAACGTAAAGTGGGCTGTTATAGCATCACAATGAGGCCGGCTGGTGTGGCCGGCCGGCTGGCACTGGACTATGAATCTCCCATCTTAGTGTTTCCTAGAGAAAGATACTTGAATGGGAGTTTTTTCATTTCTCATTATGGGGAAAATTAATTCCCTAATAAATTAATATCAATTAAACTATATAACGTATCTCTTAGCAGAATGGATGCACACGATTCCCAATGAAGCCGGTCAATTTGACAATTTGTCAATTTCTCCCCTCTCCCCTAACGAGGTCCTTCTCCTTGTTACCTCTAGTCGCCCCACCTCATGCTCCCTGGACCCGGTCCCATCCACTCTGCTGCAGTCCACTGCACCTGAACTTCTTCCCTTCTTGACCCACCTTATTAACACATCTCTGATGTCTGGTTACTTTCCCTCTGCTTTCAAGACTGCTAGAGTCACCCCCCTTCTGAAGAAACCGACACTTGACCCCTCTGAGATCAAGAACTACAGACCGGTTTCCTTTCTATCCTTCCTATCTAAAACTCTTGAACCTGCTGTCTTCAAACAACTGTCCTCGTACCTCCACCAGAACAACCTCCTGGACTCCCACCTGTCCGGGTTCAAAGTGGGTCACTCGACCGAGACTGCCCTCCTGGCAGTGACGGAGTCGCTCCATGCCACTAGAGCGAACTCTCTCTCCTCCGTCCTGATACTCCTGGACCTGTCTGCAGCGTTCGACACAGTGAACCATCAGATCCTCCTCTCCACCCTTGAGGGGATGAGTGTCTCAGGCTCTGCACTCTCCCTGTTTGCATCCTACCTGACGGGTCGCTCCTACCAGGTGATGCTGAGAGGGTCTGTGTGAGAACCACACAGGCTCACTACTGGGGTTCCCCAAGGCTCGGTTCTGGGTCCTCTTCTTTTACCTCTCTACACTACATCTCTTGGTGCTGTCATCCACTCCCATGACTTTTCCTACCACTGCTATGCCGATGACACCCAGCTGATCCTCTCATTCCCCCCCTCTGACACACAAGTGGAGGCACGCAATGCTGCTTGTCTGGCTGACATCTCGGAGTGGATGTCGACGCACCACCTGAAACTCAACCTGGACAAGACCGAGCTGATGTTCCTCCCGTGGAAGGGCAGTCCGCACCGAGACATGGCCATCACCATTGATAATGCTGTGGTGACGTCAACTCGGACTGTGAAGAATCTGGGTGTGACCCTCGATGATCAACTGTCGTTCTCGGCAAACATCGCATCTGTGACACAGTCCTGCAGATTCCTCCTCTACAACATCAGGAGGATTCGCCCCTTCCTCACGGAGAAGGCAGCCCAGGTGCTCATCCAGGCTCTTGTCATCTCCCGCCTGGACTACTGCAACTCCCTCCTTGCTGGTGCTCCGGCATCTGCCATCAGACCTCTGGAGCTTGTTCAGAAAGCTGCGACTCGTCTGGTGTTCAACCACCCCAAGTTCTCCCACACAACTATCCTTCTCTGTTTTCTACACTGGCTCCCCGTAGCGGCTCGCATCCAGTTTAAAACCCTGGTGCTAGCCTATAGGGCAGTGAAAGGAGCAGCTCCTCCTTACCTCCGGGCTATGGTCGATGCTTACACCCCTGCCCGACCACTTCGGTCGGCCACCTCGGGGCGACTGATTTCCTCGTCGCTCAAGGGTCCTTCTGGCTGATCTACACAGTCACAACTTTTTTCTGTTCTGGCCCCACAGTGGTGGAATGAACTCCCCACTGATGTCAGGACAGCAGAGTCACTGCCCATCTTTCGCCGCAGGCTGAAAACCCACCTCTTCAGGAAACACTACCCTTCCTCTTCGCCTTGCCTACTTGTTGTTAATTGGATATTGGATCTTGTTTATTCGATACACATATTTGTTTTAGCTCTAGCTCATTTGATTTTCCTATTTTGTCTCATCTGTTTATGAAATTAGGTAGCTGATATATTGCACTTTTATGTTAGCGCTAGGTATACTCTTGGTTGCTTGTTTTAGAAGAGAATGCACTTAATGCTTCTGGTGATTAGTAGTTTCGTTCCCTATCTATGCTGAATGAACTTATTGTAAGTCGCTTTGGATAAATGCGTCTGCTAAATGACTGTAATGTAATGTAATAGGGCACGAGTGTGTGCCGCAAAAACTATGGGAGGAGTAACGCGGCAAAATGAAGTTTATCTAGAAAAAAATAAAGAAAGAATAAAGTCGGAAGAGTACTAGTAGTCTGGTTGCCCCCCCCCCCCCCCCCCCCACACTAATAATGGGGGGGGGACGCAGGACGAAAAGAACATAGTATCATTGCTTTTATTAAAAGTGCGACCCCAAGTGGTCAAAGTTGATATTACTGGTCCAGTCTGATCCTTTTTTAACCTGTCCAAACCTATTATAAATTGCAGCCTAATTCACAAGGGTGGTGGGAGAACATGGAAGGGAACTGTCTTCTATGAGACTAGCTGTATCTTTGTGTGTGCAGGCACAATTGCCGAGGTAAAAATGTACCAATTCAACCCCTCCAAAAAAAAATTATAAGAAAAAAAAAGAAAAACTCCTCAGATCTAAAAAAATCTCGAAGGCGTCCTATTATGATCTGAAAACATCAAATATCACTGAATGCTGAGGAGTTTGCCTCTTTGATAAACAGCTACATTGTCTATGTGGTCAAATTCCCATACAGTCGACAGTGGTTGACCTAGTTGCTAAACCAAATGTTACTTTAGGCACATTTTGACCTCGAGTTGCGATACGTTTGCCTTTCCATCGTGGTAATAACAATTCCATACAGTCCTTACCCGTGTCACTGCTGGTCTGGCTGTCCTGAGAGTCGCTGGTATCCAGGTTGGTCTTGGCCTGGGTGGGCCGGAACCTGGGAGAGGAGAGACAGGTGGTGAGGTGGGGGTTTAGTGACTTGGCCTCAGCAAGGAGGGATGAGCCACACCAGTCTGGCGGCCACTAGACTGCCCTAGCGTGTCTGATATCATGTCTAGACAAGCGGGTTCAAAATCTCCGGAGAAAAATTCCGCCGGATCCTATTGGTTCACCGATCTGTCCGTCAGCCCCCGCCCAACGCCCCTCCTCCTCCCCAATGTGTAGCATTGAGAGCCCTGACGTCACAACATTTGGAGCGACGCCCACTGCACTCTGGTTGGTTAGGGAAATGAAACACTTCCTATGCCCGGAACATCAACCGGTTGGTCCAGGCTTTAATTTTTTTAGCAAAACTAAAAAATAAAAGCCTGGAGATCGAGACACAGGAGGGGAGAGGAGAACAGACAAATGCCTGACAAACCACTGGCTCCGAAGGCAAGTGGGAATACAGCCCATATAGCAATTTCTTATACGCTACAGAAACAAAAGGGGCTCTGTGATCAAGTTTGAGGTGTAATTCAAAGAAAGAGAGAACAGAAATTGATACTGTTATCAACAAATTACTTGAACCATGTCTGAAGTTGAAAAAGACATGTTCAGATTACCTGTATTTCATTATATTACAATATATTTCACAATATTACAGAGGTCGTCAATGGTTGGTGACCAAAAGCAAGACCAAAGCAGAGAGAGAGACTGTGTGCTGCTTACCGGCTGTGTTTGAACGGTGGAGAGTACAACTTCTTCCTCTTCCAGCCTGCCTCTCTGGCCAGCGCCATGCTCCGCTCCATGATGTCCTGGATGGTGACGTGGCACAAAGACAGCAAGGACGGGTGCAGCACTGTGTGGTCCCGCACCCTCACCCTCCTCCTGACAGGGACCACCTTCATTCCCCTCCACCCCCCTTGCAGCCAGTGCTGCTAACGTGGCCGGCCTTGCTACCGTGTTGCTACCGTTCATGGCAAAAGGATTGCTTGCGGTGGCCGAGGGACTCTCGGCGTTTTCGGCTGCCGCTGGAAGCTGCTGCTCTTTGTGTCTCCGCCTTTCCGAGTGGAATTGGCCCCGGGTGGAGGAGGAGGACTGGGAGGCCTTGCTACCTCCGGACTCAGCATTAGAGTCTTTACCCAGGATGCTGCTGGAGGAGGACGGCTGGTTATCACGTGAGCTTCTGTCTGATGTCTGCTTATCTGTGGGTGGATATGAAAAACATATGATGATTGATGATATCACATAAGTTTCCGATGTTAACTACGTGGCACACAGATAACGACCATTACCATTTGAAAAATTAATTCAGGCACTGTCACACATGCGTGAGAATCATAAGATTAAGCTGCAAACTTCCTCCAGGTTCCAAATCCTATTCCTTCATGCAGCTAATATCCACATTTAACTCATTAATTGCCAAGGACAACTTTGACAACCTTTTTTTTTGGGAGGGGGGGGGGTGTTTCCACTAGATGGCGCCCTTCGCTAACACATGAGTGACCATTTCCTCCCCAGATGCACACAGAACCATGAGATCACATGATCCCAAGATTAACTGCTCCATTCAATTCCTGGTTAACGTATTTGGGAATTCGCCTGTATCTCACCTCTATTGTATGTATTGTTTGCGAGACATGCGATTTTCAACGGCCTATAACAAGCAAACAGGGGGTCGCGATAAAACATTTTGTTTTTCTTTCGCGGAAGCACAGTGAACCCACCGTGATTAGCAACGATCAGGGGATCGATCATACTGGAGATAAATATTCTGTGACTACTTGAAAAGTTAAGAAAATCGAGAAGAAAATCACTGGCAGTGGATGATTCAGGACCGTACCTATGTTCCCCAGGTTCTATGTTCCCCTCCCCCCCAAAAAAGGTTCTATGTTCCCCGGGTTCTATGTTCCCCGCTCAACCAAAAAAAGGGTTCTATGTTCCCCACTCATCCAAAAAAAGGTTCTATGTTCCCCACTCAACCAAAAAAGGTTCTAAAAAAGGTTCTATGTTCCCCACTCAACCAAAAAAAGGTTCTATGTTCCCCGCTCACCCAAAAATGCAGGAAATGGTGAGACATTTAAAAAGGTTTAAATACATGTATTTATACCCATTAGTTATTTGTAATTTTCAGTTTTTAAAGTGTCAAAATATCATGTTTTGAAAACTTCTTTGACATGACTCAAAATCTATTTAGGGGTGTCACGATACATTAATTTCACGGTACATATGATATGATACACGATATTGGGCTCACGATATCGATACGATATTATTATAATTTTTACTATCATCAACATTGGCCATCATCTTCAGTTTCAAAGTGCTTAATTTATAAAGCATATAAAAAAGGTTACTAGAAAAAGTGCTCCTCGGAGCACAGGTCTACGCCAGGTCAGGTACGTTATTGTGGCCTCCTGGTGGCGGTATAATAGGCCAATGTGAAAAGGGTGCCATTTCTTCCTAGGCCTTTCACGGCAATCGGACACTGCATTTATGATTTGTGGCATTTTGTTCCAAAAATGTGTTTTGCTAAATTAGACCTGCTGGTGGCGCTATAACAGGCCAATTAGAAATGGGTGGCATTTCTTCCTCGGCCTAGTGGGAATGTGCGTGTGAAATTTCACGGAAATTGCAAGCTGCGTTCTTGATTCGAGGCATTTTGTTCAAAACGGACCAATCCTGCAAACTTTGGAAGCCAACCTTAGCCAATCAGGATGGAATATGGGAAATCGGACAGATCCGGGTTGATCACATGACTATAGAGATACTGTGTACCGATTTGCATTACGTTTGGATAAAATCTGTAGGAGTAATGTCAAAAAATGGGTTTTGCACAAATCGGCCTCAGAGATCTGCCTTCATACTGGAGGGCTGTCAGCCGTATCATTTACATGGGCTAGACCGTGTACATTTTTGATTTTGCCAAATTTGATAGGCATATCTTAATTTTTTTAATGGAATTTCTTCAATTTTAGTGTAGTTCTGGTGTTGTTTTGCTTTTGTTGTTGTTGTTGTTGTTGTTAATGATGCATGTTTTTTTATTGGCTATATCCCCCAACCCCCGTGCCTTTTTGACAGGCATTTCCTCTTGTCTGACAAGGTTGTTTTTTTTCCCCCTACATTTTGGTGTAGGCCTTTTATGGTGTTTATATGATGTTAAAAAGGTTGATACTGTCATGATATTGGCATGATACTGACATGATACTGACCATGATACTGACCATGATACTACCATGATACTGACATGATATTGACATGATACTGACCATGATACTGACCATGATATTAACATGATACTGACCATGATACTACCATGATACTACCATGATACTGACATGATATTGACATGATACTGACCATGATACTGACCATTATACTGTCTGACCATGATACTACCATGATACTGACATGATATTGACATGGTACTGACCATGGTACTGACCATGATACTAACATGATACTGACACTTGCCATGAAACTGAGCATGATGCTGACCATGACACTGATAATAAGATGTAACACTTTTCTCAACCATTTGACCAGTTATGGCCCGGACGGCTGGCGTGGCGGTCCGGGCACAGCGTGTCGCGGGTTCGACTCCCGATCCCGACGGACTTTGCTGCGTGTCACTTCCATCTCTCTCTCCCCATTTCCTCTCAGACTACTGTATACTATCTAATAAAAGGCAGATAAAGCCAAAAACATTATACATATTATTTATAATTATATTTAAAAAAAATCTTAATGTAACAAATTATTACGTTATTATATTATGCAAAAACCCGTTATTGCGCTATCGCTCACGATTTTATTACATTATGAGCTTTTATGACATTTACTTTATTATATTATGAACTGTTATTACGCCGTTATTACATTATGAGTTGCTACAAGGTGCTCTATATCACCAAGATGGCCGCCAGGGGAAAGGGGCGGACAAGTTCCTGATAGTAATTTCTCCCCATTATGTTCAGTTGTGTGTGTTCAGAGATGTTATTAATAATTGGAAATTAAAAATGTATGTTTCCTGCATTTTTGGTGAGCGGGGAACATAGAACCTTTTTTTTGTTAATGGGGAACATAGAACCTTTTTTGGGGTAAACGGGGAACATAGAACCTTTTTTTAGGTAAAAGGGGAACATAGAACCCAGGGAACATAGAACCTTTTTTTAGGTAAAAGGGGAACATAGAACCCAGGGCACATAGAACCTTTTTTGGTAAGTGGGGAACATAGAACCTTTTTTGCGGGGAACATAGAACCTGGGGAACATAGAACCTGGGGAACATAGGTACGGTCCCGATGATTCATTTATTCTGGCAGTGAATGAGTTGATGGTTAAATATGTACCTTCACTGATATTATTTTCACATGTAAGAGCAAAACGAACACTGACATAATGATGCCATATATGAATAGTCAGTTATTTCTAAGGACCTCCTATTATAATTAGGTTTGTGAATCGTCTGCGATCTCACGATTCGATTCCGAATCTTGGGGTCACAATTTTGTATCAAAACAAACGATTCTCGATTCAAAAAAGTTTTTTTCCGATTCAAAAAAGTTTTTCCGATTACCGAATAGTATTTTTTTAATTCAAAACGATTCAGAAATAAATAAAATTGGTAGGCTTAGGCTATCTGCCAGCCCAGAACTTCTCACTTCTCAAAAAATGTATTATACAAAAATACTTGTGGTAAAACAATAAAAAATTAAATAACACATTTTAAATCGATTTTTGGAAAATGAGAATCGATTCTGAATCGTCCAACATTAGAATCGCGATTCGAATTGACTTTTTCCCCCCTAATTATAATAATAACTACAACAAATTTTATATTTATTTGAGGTTCGGGCTGCTCACATTTCACAACCCGGAGGAAGGGGTGATTTAGGATGCAAGTGGATGGGAGGGGATATCCGGTGCCGGTATTATCCGGTATTATTTTAACTATATGGTTTACACCCAATGTTGCTTGATAGAACAGCAGCATAAAAACGTATAGATTCTGTATGCAGAGTCTGTATGCATTATGTATGTATACGCATCGTAATTGTGTACAGATATCTGTCTACGTATGTATGCATGTATGTATGGATAATCTATCTGTCTGTCTATGAACACATTATTATTATTATTTTTTATTTTTTATCCCATGATTTTGTAACCCCATTTTTTACACCCAGTGCCAATTGTCTATGTAATCCTGGGCACTACACTCCCTCTGCCAACCTAGGGAGGCCAGGGCCGAGCTCATGCCTGAGCTCATGCCTCCTTCAATGCATGAGAGCCAACTGACCTTCTTGTCACCTGACAGGGGGAGAGGTTCCCTGGTTGGACGTAGCGCGTGGAAGGAACACGTTATTCCAACCAGTTCCTTTCCCCTCCATCAGGCGCCCCGGCTGGCCAGGGGGGAGGCAGTAAAGTGACCAGGATTACTGCATGTTTTTGTGAGGGTACCTACCCTAGGAGACACGGGGAGAACATGCAAACTCCACACAGAAAGGCCCTTTCACCAACCCCACCTAGGGTATCCCTATGAACACATTATTTATATAAATATTCAGTGTTTCCCCCTAGCCAGAAGCTGAAGGTGTGGGGGAGGATGCGTGGCGTACGCGCGAATTTTTGGGTTCTCAAAATGCATATTTGTGCTCAAACACGAAGACTTATATAGTACATGTGCACAGTAATGAGCAGGAAATATTTGTATAGTTTATATATGAATTGTCAGGGAAAAGTTGGCCCGGTGCTAGGCCAGGGGAGACTCATGCGCGCCCGTGCATTTATTCATTAATTCTGATGAAAAACACGACTACATTATGCTATTGTTAGTCACATTTATTCAACATTGGGTTTGGACACAGGTTTCACTTAGAGCAAAGGTATTATAATGTGACTCTCTACCTCCCCTACAGGCTGTATTATAATATATTACTCTCTACCTCCCCCCTACAGGCTGGTATTATAATATGTTACTCTCTACCTCCCCCCTACAGGCTGGTATTATAATATTTGACTCTCTACCTCCCCCCTACAGGCTGGTATTATAATATGTTACTCTCTACCTCCCCTTACAGGCTGGTATTATAATATGTTACTCTCTACCTCCCCCTACAGGCTGGTATTATATTGTTACTCTCTACCTCCCCCTACAGGCTGGTATTATAATATGTTACTCTCTACCTCCCCCTACAGGCTGGTATTATATTGTTACTCTCTACCTCCCCCTACAGGCTGGTATTATAATATGTTACTCTCTACCTCCCCCTACAGGCTGGTATTATAATATGTTACTCTCTACCTCCCCCTACAGGCTGGTAGGGCCTGTAAAAGGCCAATCAAAAAGAAGGCCATCAAATAAAACGATGATTTTTAAGTCCACGGAAATAATGAATTTAACTTGAAGGTTAAGGATGATTTAATTGTAATATAGTACAAGAATAGTGTAACTATCTGTAAAATATTTGGTTTGGTGCGCTGCGCTCTAAGTTTTTTGCCGTTTTTTTTTTCTTCACGCCATTTGGTGCCCCCCCAAGGGTTGGTGCCCTGTGCTTCAGCACCTCAAGCCCGTTGATAAGCCACCACTGTATGGTTCTGTATCAGTGTATGAGTCAGTTTTAGCAGATTTCATTCTAATTGGCTACTGTAGACTGCAAATCTTATGTGAAAAATAAGCCAAATCTTGCGTGAAATAAGCCGACATGGCAACACTGGTTTGTTATGACACGGTGACTACAAGCGCTCTGGACCCACAGCGTCAACGCGCGCGCTGCTCTGATCCGATAAAAAACATATTTTGCACAGGGGTAGCCACAATAACAACAACTACATTAAACAAATCTATCTGGTGGTAATGTGCTTTACATTGGATTTGTCCTGCGGCGCTGCGCGGCACATTTCTGAGCCTTGCATTTGCAACATTGCATCATTTTATTTTTCACCCGATTTTTTTAGGCTCGGCGGTAAAGATTTCGGACTGCCGGAAACCCTCCAGATTTAGGAAAATATACTTTTATTAGTATGTAGTATAGACAAACTGTCATACATAACAAAAAAGACAGTAGCGGAGGATGTTCACACTTCTTACTTAACACTGAATAATCACATGTTAACTCATTCACTGCCAAGGACCTCTCTCTCTCTCTCTCTCTCTCTCTCTCTCTCTCTCCTCTCTCTCTCTCTCTCTCTCTCTCTCTCTCTCTCTCTCTCTCTCTCTCTCTCTCTCTCTCTCTCTCTCTCTCTCTCTCTCTCTCTCTCTCTCTCCTCTCTCTCTCTCTCTCTCTCTCTCTCTCTCTCTCTCTCTCTCTCTCTCTCTCTCTCTCTCTCTCTCTCTCTCTCTCTCTCTCTCTCTCTCTCTCTCTCTCTCTCTCTCTCTCTCTCCCTCCCTCCCTCCCAGTGGTCACAGCCTTACCTGTGTCACAACTTGTTTGGCTTTCCCTGAGAGTCGCCGGTGTCCCGCTTGGCATTGTCTTGGTCAGAATGGGCCGCAACCTGAGATGAGATGCACACAGATAGTTGTAACTCAAAGTTATAACTCTCAAAGTTAAATAACCACAGGATTGTACAGTGAAGATTGGTTCCTCGTCTTAAAACGCTTTCAAACAGCCGAGTTCAAACTATGTCAGCTCTCAGCAGGCAGATAAAAACAATAGATAAATAACTTGGACTCAGAAGGGAGGGATTTTGGATGGCAATTTCCTGTACAGAAAAAGACCTCCGTGATCAAATTTGAGGCGTAATTAAAAGAAATAGAGAAATTAAATAATATTGCTGTCAAAACAATTACTTTAGGACCATGTCTGAAGTTTAACCACTTCAACCCCTGTAGTCTTAGAGAACTGTAGATTGGCTATTTATGGCATATGTCCGCCCCCCCCCCCAAAAGAATATCAAGTGGTTAAAAAAAACAGATGTCCAGATTACCCATCTATCTTTAATATGAGTAGGGCCTATACAACACAAAATCAAAGAGGTCAATGGTTTGTGAACAAAAGCACCAGTTAGCCTACAGAAAATGGTTAAGTCTACAAAACATGACAAAGCAGAGAGAGTCTGTGCCGTTAACCGGTCAAACAGCTTCTTCTTCTTCATCATCTGTCCTGCCTCTCCTCGGTCCATGGCGACCACCGGGGGTGCGCTCCATAAAGTCCTTCATGGGACGTGGCATGGCGACAGGCAGGATGAGTGCAGCGCCGTATAATCCCGCACCCTCTCGTTCGTCTGACAGCCGGTGCTGCTGCTGCTGCCGCCGTGTCGGTCCCCGGACGAGGCTTTCTCGGGTTCCGCTGGAAGCTGCTGCTCTGCGCTTGTCAGGCCTTCTGAGTAGAGTTCACCCTGGGCGGAGGAGGAGGAGGGGGAATGGGAGTCCTTGCTACTTCCAGGCTCGGCATTACAGTCTTTACCCAGGATGCTGAGAGCAGAGGACAGCTGCTGGGTCCTCCTCACCGAGTTCCAGTAGTCGGAGGCGGTTGCCTTTGAAATTACTTTTGAAAGATAACAAAATCATAACATTAAACTGCAACGTTCCCCAGTTTCCCAAATCATATTCATTCATGCAGCTAATATCCAAGTTGACTGATATTTTCACACATACAAGGTTCCCTGGCTAATAAGCCAAATATGCCTTAACTCTTTCACTGTCATGGACACAGTGCCAAACACGTGAGACGAGTGAGGTGTTTTCAGTGGTTTCCTACTAGATGGCGCTGTTCGCCAACTCACGAGTGACCATCTGACTTCCTCAGAGGCACAGCAGCAGAAAACCACATGATAGCAAAAAACCTCTCCATTCAATTCCTTGTAAAAAAAAAAAGAAGAAAAAAAAAGAAAAACCTCCGTTCCTGTTTTTTTGGCGAAACCAAGTCACATTCAACGGGCCATAACCATGGAATGGATTATCGCGACCGGACAATTTGCAAATATTTAAGGTGTTTTTACATGTTAGTTAGAGCAGTGTTTCCCAACCTTTTTGGTGCCAAGGCACACCCGGCATAGCCAAATGATCCCAGGGCACACCTAGATATACGGTGTGCGCATATGCATATATACACACACAGACACATATATATACACATATATAATATATACACATATGCACGCACACACTAGCCTGGGATCCAGCCTGCTTCGCTACGTTCGGCGGACTTTTTTTTCTCTCTTCGCTTCTCAGTCTGGAAAGCACCCTATTGACTCGTTTTGCAGAACTACACTGGAACTACATATGTTACGTTAGGCAACGTCGTTGCTGGTTGGATGTTGTTCAAACGAATGACGAATCACAACAATCACACAGTTTTTTTGTCCTGCCCCGCACCACAGACCAATCAGAAGCCACGGTTCGATTCAGCCGTATGCCATGTCCCGCCTCCCTTGGAGATCGGGTGCTTTCCAGACTGAGAAGCGAAGAGAGAAAAAAAAGTCCGCCGAACGTAGCGAAGCAGGCTGGATACCAGACTACGCACACACACCCTTCCTGACCACTTCCTCCACTATTTCCTGTTTACTTCCTGTTGCGTTAGCAACCAGCCTCTCTCACACAAGTGTGTCACAGACAGACAGACAGACAGACAGACAGACAGACAGACAGACAGACACACACACACACAGTATATTTGGTACCCAATATACCTAATATCTGATAATAATATCTAATAATCTGATCCTGATAGCATTATTGCGGACGCATGCGCTGTTGCCCACTACAGACGAACACCAAAACTCTCGCCCCAAAACAGTCACCCCGGGGGAAATCCGGTGGTATTCACCTGGTATTCCTAAACGTAGCCTCATTAAACTATGCCTAAACCTAACCTTATTTCTAAACGTAACCTCAGTAAAACTAATAATATATAAACTTATTTCTAACCTTATCCTCAGAAAAAAAAATACAGGAATACAAGAACCGCTCGTCCGCGAAAAGAAATGGGGGCGAGCGTGTTTTGGGCCGAGTTTTCCGGTTATATTATATCGACGGCACCGTGGCTTGAAGTTGCAAGAGATTCTCTCCGTGGAGTAATTAAACACCACAAACTACACGGAATGGATTACGTTGACACAAACACACTGGAGTGATTTAGAAGCACTTTATAAGAAAACTAACACTTATGTTGATTTAACGTTAGTAGGCCTGTAGGCCTACGTGTTTTATTGTTGGACATGCGGCAGGTTATAACATGGGCTTTTGACAGCCCCTCTTGTTCCCGGTTTGGCGGATCTGCTGAACGCCGTATCGGCCCGTTCCGAACCACTTTCATCCCTGAGTACCTGCCAGGGGAGTACATGTGATGGCCCCATGAAGACAAAGCCACACATTTGCATTCCTATGGGCGAGGGTCGATTGGCTGTGCCTGTGTGTCTGCGACGGACTATGAGCTCAAGGCAGCGGCAGCCTGAGCTCACGTATCTATTGTGTGTGTCTGTGTGTGTGTGGGGGGGCGGGGGGGTTGTTCTTTTTTCATTCTAAATTTTAATCGGAACCCCAAGGCATGTCACGCGACACAAAAAGGTCCGCCGTGCCGAGGTTGGGAAACGCTGAGTTAGAGCAGTGTATATCAACCTTTTTTGTGCCAAGGCACACCTGGCATAGCCAAAAGATCCCAGGGCACACCTAGATATACGGTATATATATATATAATTATATGTATATATATATACACACACACACACACACACACTAGGGGTGTGCCGATACACTAATTTCATGAAACGATACGATACGATATTGGGCACACAACTTCGATACGATACGCACTTTTTTATTATGAAAATATATGGGGGAGAAAAAAAGCAAATGCAAACAAATATTATTATATTATTCAGACATGCAAACTTGTAGCTTTTCAGCTTCCACTAGCCGTTTTGAATCCAAATAGGGCAATAGTGTGACACCTGACCCGGAAAAAAACAGCATGTTGTCACCCTTTTCACCTCGGGGCTGTTTGCATGCCTGATTATTATTATTGTAAAAAAAAACATTTTTTTTTCCAAAATGATATTTTTTCAAACCTTCTTCAAACGGCGCGGCACACCTCAGCAGTAGCCCCGGCCAAAAAATTGGGACGTTTGCCAGGGTTGATAAACACTGAGTTAGAGGACAATTATAATGTATTAAGGCTTTATATTTTAAGAGCAAATACAACACTGACAAATGATGCCAAAAACAAATAGTTATGTCCAAGGACCTCTTATAACTACACACACAATTTATATTTATGAACAAAATGCAAAAACATTATTGTGATATACAGTACATTTCACTTATACCGTACTTTAATCCTGACCTTGCACCAAGGCTAAAATCACAGTGTTTCACTACAACCAACCAAGGAATAATAATAATTACAGATACACCCACAACAACGTTTTGGGTGAAGTTCATGAATGAAGCACCAACGGAAATAGAGGCCAAAGTCTAAGGGAGTGTCATACTGTACTCTCTCTCTTTCACAATAACTGTCTTCCTCTATTCTCACATACCATCACATGATGTCACTGTAGCAGATAATCGCACCATAAATAAAACGAGCTGGCTGCCATCAGTCACTTTCACTTTCATCTGACACACGTGTCATCTGCACAGCAGCAACGTGATTAACATGTACGTGTACTCAATATTATGTTGCATTTGAAGTGCCACAGATTGCACTTTTCAGCATTCCATTTTAATATGGTTAGGTTTTGCTGTATATTTTTCTCGCTTTCTGACAAATCCATTGGCACTATGACCTATTAATTATTAATGAATTAATGAATTATACTAGTTAGGCCCCCTCCCTTTTCCTACAACTACAAGCTCACAATGCATCGCGTTGTGCGCTTGTAGATCTGTTATTTTCACTGAATGTTTGCCCCAGAACAGGGACACTGAATAGGGGCAGGGGCGCCGATTTCTGTCCGCGCTCCTGCGTGTGCAGCGCGCGTGCATGCGCGGCCGGTCCGCACGTTATTTTCCGGGTTTGTTACCTTTTTGGGGGGGGGTTTGTTACTTTAATGCGGTTAATTCGGTTAATTTGGTACCAAAAATGTACTCCATGAAGTGAAGATGTCGGTGTTTTATTCTTTTTCTTTTTTTGTGATGAGTTTGTTATGGGTGCTCTTTATTTCCCCTGGGTGCTTAAGCCCCGAGGCACCCACAGTATCGGCGCCCATGAATAGGGGTGCATGTGGTTAAACCAGGGATGTCAAACTCGTCATCCGACATGATTTTAACCTACCTCTAGCTCTTATTCATAGCCGTTAAGGAGTTCCCCTTAAGGCTATGGTACTTTCGATTCTTTGCGCTCGCACCACAGGCTGTGGAAAGGCTGTCGCACCATCCGGTCATTAGAAAGATTCCACTGACTGGATCTGTACAGGGCGCAGCAGAGTAACTAAAATGTTTTCTTTCCGGTGAAATATTTTACATTTTGGCCAAAAAATGTATTTTAGACGTGAGGTGGGGGGCTCAGAGTGTTCCCACTTAGTAGAGTTGGCTTTCAACTCCATAAAACAGTCTTTGTTTTGGTGATTAGCGAAAGTGTATTTTTAATTTTTAGAGAGGCCTGTGGTGCGAGCGCAAAGAATCGAAAGTACCATAGCCTTAAGGGGAACTCCTTAACGGCTATGAATCAGAACTAACCTACCTCTAAAAGAAAACAAAATTTAAAAAAACAGCAGCTTCTTCATAGAGGCACTGAGGCAGTTGTCCCCCAACCCCCTCTCGCCGCTAACTGCACATGACTGTGAAGGTCTATAGTGGCCAAACTTGTTCTGTGAGAACAATAGCCAAGCCACTGAAGCCATGGCCATGGTCATTAGCATATGGTTGACCATGGCCTCTCTTATGTCGTCAAAACAGCATGAATAGAGTCTCAGTTAGCGTGGTAGGCAAGTATCAACATTCACCTGAAAGCTGAGGAGAACCACCACTGAGAGAGAAAAGAGAAAGGCAGGCACACTGAATGAAATGAAGAGATTGCGTCGCTACCAGTGTTGCACTTTACAAGTTGCTTGTAAATATTGGTAGTTGTGGGTTGCTTTTTATTTGTTGTGAGCTTGTAGATCGGCTATTTTCAAATAGCCGATGCATATAGGTTTAAAGTGCTCATGTGGCCTATAATAGTGACTTCTTATGGGCTCGTTTTCATAGGCCTGGTTGTTTATTTCTCTCGCAATACTGGGTTTTTTTTTCTCCTAAAATCTTTATCCCACGATTTTGCAAACCTCACACACACACACACACACACACACACACACACACACACACACACACACACACACACACACACACACACACACACACACACACACACACACACACACACACACACACACACACACACACACACACACACACACACACACACACACACACACACACACACGAAAATAACTATTCTGTCCCTATCGGTTCACAACTCGGACGGCGCTGATTCGACTAGCAGAGCATCGGCCGGTCAGCGCGGGCACTCGCGCCTCCTCGGCCTCAAGCTCTGCTGAGTCGGCGCGCCTCCGTCATGGACAATAACTATTATCATGTGTGCGTGTGAACGCGTGTTCAGCGTTCCCCTAGCGTAGCTTCCTGGTTGCTACGCGGGGGGGAACAACAAAAGACAGGTCCGCGTCGCATCAAAGCCCCGCCTCGCCCCGAAGCCCTGTGGCTAAAAACAAGCGCTCCCCTTCCAATTTACCTGGAATGCCAATTTACCTGTGACATATATATGTTACCGCCCCCCCAGGCAATTCTGTATAACCAACGCTAGAGGGCAATGAATGCACACTGAATCCACACGCATGCACATGTGTGTGTGCGACTGTGCGTGTGCATGTGTGCGCATGCACACATGCGCACGCGTGTGCGTGTGTATGCGCACACATGCACACACGCACACATGTGTGTTGTCGTGGACACTGGATAGTAACCATAGACTGTCCATGAAAAGATCTATTCTCCCCCTATCGGTTCACAACTCGGACGGCTGACTAGCAGACCTTCGGCCGGTCGGCGCGGGCACTCGCACCTGGAGGCGCGCCCTCGCGCCTCCTCGGCCTCAAGCTCTGCTGAGTCGGCGCACCTCCGTCATGGACAATAACTATTATCACGTGTGAACGCGTGTTCAGCGTTCCCCTAGCGTAGCTTCCTGGTTGCTATGTGGGGGGAACAACAAAAGCCAGGTCGGCCTCGCATCAAAGCCCCGCCTCGCGCCTCCTCCTCCTCGCGCCGCCTCGTATCAAAGCCCCGCTTCGCGCCTCCTCCTCCTCCTCGCGCTGCCTCGTATCAAAGCCCCGCCTCGCGCCTCCTCCTCCTCGCGAGCCTCGCGTAAAAAACCCTGTCTCGCGCCGAAGCCCTGCGCCTAAAAGCGAGCGCTCCTCTTTCAATTCCCGTGGAATGCCAATTTCACATGACACATATATACTCAGATATTTTACTTAAGTAAAAGTAGCGATACCACAATATGAAAATACTCTGTTACAAGTAAAAGGCCTGTGTTAAAAATGTTACTTGAGTAAGAGTACAAAAGTATTGGCATCAAAATATACTCAAAGTACCAAAAGTAAAGGTACTAAAATGTTTGAAAATAGCAGATCTGCGACGTGTTGTGAGCTTGTAGAGCAGCTATTTTCAAATAGCATATGTATGGATAATTTTATTGTTGACTCAGTTTAACCGTTAAACTGAGTCAAAGAATCAGAACGATATAGTATGATGCGTTTTGTTGAATCCGATGTTAGATTCTGTATGAATATGGTATTTTGGTTGGTATTTTTAAGCCTTTACTTGTGGAAACACAGGAAATGCTGTTGCCACTCTTTTGCACCTTATGTGTAACCACTAACCTCATGTACATACCTGCTGTTTTTTTAAGCAATGTGGTATACCTTCTCTGTCGGGTGGAAACTGTTACTTTTCAGGATTCAAATTCAAAAAGAGCAAAAGTAGCAGATCTACAAGCTCAAAACCGAGCTTGTGGATCTGCTACTTTTGTGTGGCGCTGTAGTATGAAGTAGGTAATTTACGAACAACCACAAAAGGTTTGGATATGAAGAAAATAGTTTTTTGCCCGACAGCAACGATACAGTATGTAGATAGATATGTTAGATTTTTGTTTGACATATTATCCTTGCTCTCCCTTTCTCTGCTCCACTCCCTTTTTCCTTGGACCTTGCACAAAAAAAAACAAATCTCACCCACTGATTTACACCTGTAAACCTGGCTGTGCATCATGTGACAATAAACCTGATTCTGATTCTGCATGGCCCTGAAAGTGCGAACACATTAGTAATTGTATCCCTGCTCTGTGCAGTTTGATGTGTTCTTTTACCTCTGGGTTAAAGTGCGACCAGTGGCATGTTCATGGGGTGGATTAAGGTAACACTGCCACCCCTGGAATCTTATTGGCCAACCCAGGTGCCACCCATTACCCTAAAAACCGATAATTGGCTATCTGCCAAGTCAGAGACAGGGGAAAACCAAACTTTCTTGTTTATCAACTAAACCTGGGAGTATGGAATGTGTTTACAGATTACATTTGCATGGTGTCACTCTGTCGTGCTTGACCGGTTTATTTTTTTAATATTTTGAAGGCATGGTATGTACCTTTGCCCTGTGTTTACATAACAAAGCATTAATTATCTTTTTTTTTACCAATCATTTCATGTTTCCAGTGTGATGGAAACAGGAATTTCGTGTGTGGTGGAAACAGGAAACAGGAATTTCGCTGTAATTTGGTGGTTTCACTGTTTTGGCAGACAGGGATGTTTTTGGTCCACCATTAAACAAACAGTGAAAGCACCAACAGCGGCCCTCCAGTGGCTGATGACAGCTGGTTTAGAGGATGATTGGTCAAACATTTTATTTATTGTTTTGTTATGTAAACACAGGACAAAGTTACATGTCACATGTGTAACACAAGCTGTTATTAGTAATTCAAGTACTGTAGATATGGGTAGTGGAGACAAAAATTGTAAATGTTATGTTTTTTGACGAATGTTGATGTTTCGCCTTGACTCAATTGTGTGAGTTAAATTCATACTCAAAGTACATACCGTACTCTCTCAGTGTTTGTGTGTGTGTGTGTGTGTGTGTGTGTGTGTGTGTGTGTGTGTGTGTGTGTGTGTGTGTGTGTGTGTGTGTGTGTGTGTGTGTGTGTGTGTCTGTCTCTCTCTGTGTGTGTGCGTGCGTGTGTGTATGTCTCTCTGTGTGCGTCTGTCTGTCTGTGTGTGCATGTCTCTCTGTGTGCGTGCGTGTGTGTGTGTGTGTGTGTGTGTCTCTCTGTCTGTGCGCGTGTGTGTCTCTCTGTCTGTGTGTGTGTGTGTGTGTGTGTGTGTGTGTGAGTGTGAGTGTGTGTATCCTCAGGCTATCCTTGCACAACCCCCACTTCTTGAGCCAAATGCCTTGAGCCACCCACTCCCCCAGTAAAAGGTGTCTGGACTTGCTACTGTCACGTCATGTACGTGGCCCTTTAAAGCACTGATTCACAAACAGTGGGTCAGGACCCGTGTCTGGGTCGCAAAATGTTTTCTTTTCCTACATTTCAATATATTGAACAAAGTTTCAACTTTTCATCAATTAAAAACTTCTTATTTTTTTGTGTTTTTCTATCAAAAGTATTTGACACAAAAAATCTAATACATTTCCATAAATAAATAAATCAACAAAGCATTTAAGTTGTAGTGAAATAGCAGATCTACAAGCTCACAACACCGTGCTTGTGGATCTGCTATTTTTCACTAGTTTGGGTTAAAAATTGAAACACCGGTCAAAACGTCTGATTTCTCTCATGGGTCTTGAGCTAAAAGGTTTGGGAACCTCTTCTCTATATGCAGTTACACTTTGTAGTGTATAAAGTGTGCGTCCATATACGAACCTGCTCTGTGGAGTTTAACATGTGGCTTCAGAATCCCGTCCAGGATCCTGCGTTGTTGCTCTATCTGCTGTCTGAAACACACGTCTCGTTCCTCGTACTCCGTCAAAGTGCTCTCCACGACCACAAAGATCTCTTCTGCCGCCGCAGAGAGTATGTCGTTGATCGCAGAGATCAGAGTCTGTATGGAAGCCATATGATCAGTCATCTAATAAAAAACAAAACTTACCTAAAACACACATTAAAAACACCAACAAATAAAGCTACAGGTAAAAAAAAAAGTAGCTTATCTGCTGACACAAGGAGGAACCACCCACGAAAGACTTGAGGAAGAAGGAAGTTATGTTTTGCACAATAAACACGTCTCACTCCCACGCACTCACGCACCAAAAAAGATACTCAAGGAATGCAAGACACGCCGTTTCTGCTTTACTTCCGCGTGTGACGTGGTTAGTTCGCCGGTCCGCCTCTTCAGGAGACCAGAAGTAGGTGGTAAGTCAATTCGTTCCAAAGGGAGAAGTGGGCGTGTCGTGATTGTGTGAACACAGTCTATGCTTCTGACCCTTTCTTTAGCCCAGTGGTTCTCAGCCTGTGGGACATGATTTTTTGGGGGGTCCCCAGATGACAGTGAAGTGACAATTTAAGGACTTTTAAGACCTTTTTGAATACCTCAAAAAATAAACTAAATAATAATAAACTTTATTTATATAGCACCTTTCATGACATGACTGCAGCTCAAACGTGCTTTACAGAGCAAAACTATTATAATACAAAAATAAAATAAAGTGCTTTACAGAAAAACAATTAAGCAAAAGGAAGAGCAAAAGCAAAAACAACATTAAAACCATTTAAAATAATGGCAAAAAAAATAAATAATAATAATAATAAAGAAAAAAAGACTGCATCAAAAGTAATCATCAGAAAATATAAGAGGCAAAAATTGTGAAAATAGCTGATCTACTTTGTTTTAAACCTTTCTCTGGTCCAGAAACGCACTCTCCTGAGATCTAGCAATGAAGGCGTATCTTCTTGAAATTAGCATCTTTGATGCACCTCTCTTGAGACGCTCGCAGCGAAAATGATGTGGTTGCTCGTTGACATTTTTGGCGTGAGCAAACTTGTCCATGTGGACCCCGGCCCCAACGCCCCATTGGTGTGTATGTATCATAGAGTTATGGTATTATTGGCCACCATTTTAAAATATTTGGTGCCACAGGGAGGACCCAAATAGGCTAAAAGAAGATTTGTCAACATGTGTAATTTTTTTGGGGGGAAACAAGCTCACAACATTGCATGTGCTGCTGTTGTAATGTAAAATGTTTTTAGAAAATAATGCACTGCAGGCTGGAATGCAGCTTTTCCAACTGACCAACTCACTCCCCCTGCTCGTTAAAGGAGTAGTTCACCCAAAAAAACGACTTATTTTCTATTAATTACACATGAAGCATTGAATTCATGGAGATGTTTTAGTTTTTGTCGCATTCCTAAGCCAATAATTTGATTACCAGCGGAAAGATGCTAATGTGTCTGGTAGGAGGAGACTCAAATCAAATGAGACTCTTTGAGTCTCCGGTGAGACCGCCAGTCATCAAAGTATTGGCTAAGGAATGAAAAAAAAAAAAAAAAAAAAAAGTCTCCATGAATTCAATGCTTCATGGGGTTTGTAATTGATAGAAAATAAGTATTTTTTTTGGGTGAACTAGCCTACTCCTTTAATGTGCTGTTCTTAGTTCCACCAGGAGATGGCGCCAGATAATCAGTTTTCAAAGGGCTGCCAGTGGAAACACATTTGAGCCTAAAGGTCCTTACACACCGGGGCGAATTCTTCATGCGAATAAATACGTTTTTTTTAAAAACCTTATAAAGTCAATGCAAGCGTCCACATCAGTTTCGCGAAGCGAAAAAGCGTCTTTTAATTATTCGGAACGAGTCCGAATTTTGAGTATATTCGCATATTCGCCGGTGTGTAAGGACCTTTAGAATGCCACCAC
The DNA here is from genome assembly GCF_963280865.1 of Gymnoscopelus braueri. NCBI lineage: Eukaryota > Metazoa > Chordata > Actinopteri > Myctophiformes > Myctophidae > Gymnoscopelus > Gymnoscopelus braueri. The sequence continues at coordinate 40,090,743 of NC_137616.1, read as the reverse complement.
TAATAAGGCGACCCCTAATGTACACCATACAGTGATTCACAACGTGGGGTCCGGGGACCACCATGTATCCTTGATTGGGTTCCAGCGGGTCCTCCACTAAACGATCTTCACCATCATTCAAGTAAATACAACTACTACAGAACACAAGTGAATGGCTATTTTGGTCATAGTTTAACTCAATCATAATACATAGGCCTACATACTAGAGATAACAGTGAATTCTGGACCAAATGGCAGACCATATCAGAATCAGACAGACCAAATCATGTTTAACAATGAAAGTGTTAACAGATTGTGGTCCCAAAGATAACAAATCTAATCAAATGGGGGTCCTTGGCCTAACGCATATAAAGTACTCTTTTTTTTCTGTCTGGATGAATACAATGCTCATTGTAAAGTATTGTAAATGCACCATTTAACATTTATTTATCTTAGCCGACACCAGAGATCTACATTTCTCAATGGAAGAGTAGGAAGACCAACCACTGCAGATGTGTTAGTTAGATTATAATTATATAATTTAGCATATCAAAACAAACAGCTTAAAAGATGTCCCTGTGACCATCAAACATACTGTAAACATTATTTTTTTGCAATGCAGAAGAGTTTAATGGCTGATCATACGGAAGTAGTCAAATGTATAGTCTGCGTTGAAGTAAGCAACTCAATCAAATGAATGAGAACTATTATCAGACGTCCCATTATTTGTGCAACAGATGCCAATTTTGGGATCAACAACATATTCATCAACTGGGATCAACTGGGATCAACAACATATTCATTCATTCACATTTCTCGGAAATACATTGAGGGCAGGACCCTCATTTTCAATGATTTTGAGATTACAAAAAGCATAGCACAACAGTCATAATATTGAAATAAGTACAGGATAAAAACAGGTTATGTACTGGAAAAGCAAGCAAGGAGCAGTATTAGACACCCTAATTAAAACAATTACAATTAAAAACAACAAGATTACTGAGCATGTGGATATTATCCTTATTCACATACACAACAGTAGGTGTTCATTCTCCACTTAATAAAACCATCCCAATGACTTCATGACAGCCTTAGAATGCCAATAATAATATAGACATTATACAGATTACCTTTCCAACAGATTACTAACTTGTAATAACTAAAACTTGTATAGTGTATATGTGTGGAAAAACTATGAAAAGTCAATAGTTAAAAAATTCTAACAACACAAATCTTCTCATGCGGTGCCTGGCACTAAATATTTTCAAATGTGGTCTGCAGCCAAATACATGCATTTTAATACAAAGATTGAGAACCACTGGAAAAGAGGCTGAGTTCCATTGCAGGCCCAACACCACCACTGACTATAGCTCACACAAGCAGGACCAACATTCACACCACCTAGTAACTCAGAGGTTCTCAAACTATGGGTCGGGACCCCAAGTGGGGTTACGGGAAGGTGATGGTGGGGTCGCATATTGACAACTGAAAAAAGGTTATGTGTAAAGAAACACTTTCCCTAGCTTTGAAACTAAATAACACACATAACTTTCAGGAATCACAGTGTGTACGTTTTATTTCCTAATACATATTCCTATTCAAAGCTACCGGTGTGTGTTTAATTTTTTCAATGTCAAGTCCAGTGGTTCCCAAACTGCGGGTCGGTCCCCAGATTTTTTTGGGGGGTCCCCAGATGATAAGCATAATGTGCAACATTGTTTTCTCACTCTACAAAACAAACCAATATACAGTATAAGTGTATACAGGGTATCTGCACAATTTAAGGACTTTTAAGAATCTTTAAATATTCCGTAAGAAAGAGGCAAACTTTGTGAAAATAGCAGAACTACAAGCTCACAACGCCTCACGTTGCGAGGCGTTGTGAGCTTGTAGATCTGCTATTTTCACAATATGTATCTGTGGAAGTTGAACCAAGACAAACTAAATGTAATGCCTACAATTCCAAGTGCTTGTGAGGGTGGGGGGGTCCCCAGTTCAAATATGATTATTTTAGGGGGTCACAGCCTGAAACGTTTAGGAACCCTTGTCTAGTCAATGTATTGAGTAGTGGTGTCATATTCTCCTGCTTGTTTTGGTATACAGTTAAAATGTTTAAACAACAGACAGACTTTCACTTGTAGTTGAGGAACATTTGACAAGGAGTATTTCTACTTTGACTCAAGTACCGGGGTTGAGTACATTGTCCACCACTTGGCTTAGACAAGGCAATTAATTCAACACGATGTGACATGTCACTACAGTACATGTCACTGTCACTACTATGGTCTATGGTCAAAAAGATACTTTTATATCAGCTTGATATGTTTCTTCTTAACATTTGTGTTTAAACATAAGATTGACTCCACTTTGCAAGTTTGATCAACTTTATTAAAAACCCACAAGTTGCAAAATATGAATGACAAAAATATAAATATATAAATACATATTATTGCAGATAAAATAAATAGCTTTAAATTGCCACATAAATAAATAACAGATGGTCTCACAAAACACAAAATAACTATAATACTATAGTCAAATGTTTTAGATGACGAAGCCATCAACCCATGTAGATTACCGATCTTGTAGCTACATTTATAGCAGTAAACAGTAGGCTAGGTTAGGTAATACAAAACAGAACAGAACAGAACAGAACAAGGCCTTTATCGACCTACAAAACAAATGCATGTTGTGTTATATAAAAATCACAATATGTGACAACAGGCTTAGACGAGGCAATTAATTCATGAGAACTTAAGTGTGTTTAAAACAAACACAACACAATGTATGTGACACATGTCACTACTATGGTCTATAAGAATGTCTCTTCGATTAGACAGTCCTGGGTTTGACACACGTGCAGCCGACTGCCACCAGTACATTTTCTGGTACGAGTTGATACTTTTTCGCATCCTTCTTACATGGTTTCTTTCTAAGAACCACCCTGTTTTGTTTGACGGGTTTAGAGTTGTAGGCACTGCTCTCGTGCCTTCTGCCCTCCTTGGTGATGATGCATCCCTTACACAGGCACTGGGCGACAGCCAGCGTCCGGGGGAAGCGGTCTTCTTCGGTTTCAAGGCTGCAAGGCGACCACAACAATTTAAAGTCAGTCCTTTATCTATCCGTGTCTAATTCTTCACACACGTTGAATGCAGACATGCAATGGTCAATGCGATGCGACACATTGTGAGCTTGTAAATCTGCTATTTTCAAAATATTTTCATACGTTTGTTACAGTTGTAAAGTTGTGAAATGGGACATTCTGCATGATGAGTACTTTTTACTTTTGCTACTTTAAGTACATTTTGATACCAATACTTTTGTACTTTTACTCAAGTAGATTTTGAATTCCGGACTTTTACTTGTAACAGAGTATTTCTACATTGCAGTATTGATGCTTTTACTGGAGTAAAACATTTGAGTACTTTTTCCACCACCGCTTACATGTATCCCCAGGGTGAGATGGAGCGGTTGCTGATGTCTTCGTTTAGTTGTTCGTAGAGTTTTATGGGACATTCTGGGGCGCCAGACTCAGCGACAGCTGCTGGCTCAAGGGCCTTTGGGTAGCGTTTAAGCATCTTCTCAGCTTTTTTCTCCAGCGTGTCTTCATCAACACACGAACACGTCAATACAGGGACAAAAAGCAGTCCCACTAGAATAATCTGTAAATTCAAGAACAACAAGACAATTAAATTTATTGCATTCTTTGGAATCAAAGTTTTTTTTTTTTTTTAAGTTTCACCTAATATAAAACTATAAAGTTAAAGCTGGAAAAAATATTGAATTGTCTTTTATAGCTCAAGCCCAATGACCCTCTCAGGGTTATTATAGTTAACTAGAATTAACAAAATAACTAAAACTAGAATTGAAGAAAAACAAACCAAAAAAAACAAACCAAGTAAACTGAAATAAAAATAAAAACAAGGCTTTAAGAAAAAATTATAACTAACTGATTGTGTGTTTACAAAATAACTAAAACTAAGTAAACATTTCCTTATTTTTAGTCTTTGTCAGTATCCAATTATTTTCCTTTAAAAATAGCTAAAATAGCACGATGCAATGCATTGTGAGCTAGAAGACTTGTCTAGGTGCTCATTTACCACTCCCATGTTACAATAAAAAGCTAAAACTAAGCCTTCTCACTAAATAAAAACTAAACTAGCAAATCCCCCTTTAAAAACTAACTTAAGCTATAACTGAAATTGAAAACATAAAGACAAATTGAAATTAAAATAAAAACTAAAGAAAACTATAATAACCTCGGTCCCTCTCACACATACCTGTACTTTGTATAGTCCGAACATGTCCATGTTGAATAATAATCTTCTGTGTCTGATAACCAAAGGGCTTTTGTTTGCTGTAATGCTCAGGCACTGTGGTCGTCGCTATTTATGCCAGCTTTCACCTCCCTGACTTCCTCAAAGTAAGTGGTACTGTGAGTCACAGTAAGTGGTACAGTAGCTGGCATCTGTCATTGCATTACATCACCTGGAATTTTACAAATGTATGAGGGGGTGAATATTGTTGCCGTCTGACAGAATTTTTTTATCTACATTTTTTTACTTTTTGTGTTTGTTCGTAAATTAATGCCCTATACTACTCCTTGATCATCCTACAGCATCACACAAAAGCATCAAAAGTAGCAGATCTACAAGCTCAAAACTTGGCGCGAAGCAACGCGTTTTGAATCCTGAAAAGTACAGTAACTGTTTTGGACATATGAGGTTTCTACCCGACAAAGACTACTGTACAGAACAACTTTGTCACAGAAAGACTCTGTCACCCCATCAATTGTGAGTGTGACTCTATGGGGATTTATCATATTAATGAATCCAATTTGTCACTGTCTTTGTCACTATTTATAAAACCCACAGACAGACCTAAATACTTTCAACATTTTTCATTTTTAGAAAAAATAGGCACGCTATCAGCTCACAACACATAGCGATGTGATGCGTTGTGAGCTGAGGAGCGGCTATTTTTGCTACTTTTGAAAATATTAGAAAGTAAGGCATTCACATTTACCCAAAAAATATATAGGAAACATAAAGATGAATTATGGAGATACAAGGCAACACACATACATAATCTAGCGGGACCCTAAAATTGTTAAGACTCTTTATCCAGAGCAAACACATACTGTACATCATCAAATGCAGAGAGACAGTGTAGTGTGTATCAGACCAATTCTTATGGGTCACAAGTAAATATCCCCCTTTTTTTCCCCTTTTCCTACATTATAAAAAGAAAACAACTCTAAAGATTTTTAAAAGTTTAAACAAAAAAAATCACAACTTTTCAATTAAAAACATTTTCAACATTTTTCAAAAGTATTTCATAAATACAAATAGATCTGCTATTTTCACTAGCTTGGGTCCCGGAAAAACGTCTCTTCCGACCCCAAGAAATCTCTTTTGGGTCTCGAGCTAAAAAGTTTGGGTACCACTGGTCTGTGTGACATCTGAGAGACTGCGTACGTGACAAACAGAACATACAATCACAAGCACTAATCATGCACACGCTGTTGGGGCAACAGTTACAGGTCATCAGACCTTTTACTAGTCATTTCACCATCTTTGGCTGAGATTCTGTTCCTATTCCCTATTCCCACCTTCAAAAAGTTTGAGAAGCACTCTACTATAACGTCAAAGTAGAGAATCTACAATCACGTTAAGAATGTTTTTATCCATGTTTGGAGTGCTTCACGTCTCTTTCCATATCTAAATAGAGACCTTGAGCTCCTATTCAATGACAGAGATTATCTCTGTTCAAAAGGGAGTATGTCTGTCTCCCCCAGCTGTTTCTTATTCTTAATTAGCTGAACATCCTCATTCAAGGACATGGCCATCACAAAATGATAACCCCAATTATGTCTATCTGAACCTGTGACATTTGATTATACACACAGTTTTATCAGTATGCAGTTAAAACACACAAATATTTCTTTAGTAACTTTTATAGCAATAAATAGATTGGTAAAGGAATACAACGGATCGCACGGGACCGCACTGGGCCAACCCAAATGGAGAAGATTGGCGAAGCGGATTGGCTCTACTCTCGGCCGCCGAGCAAGAGCCCTGATGATGATACAACGGTCTGTCAAAGTTCCAGATCTTAAAATAGCCTTTGAATATGTTACTATAAATAAACAAATGAAACTGTGATGAGGAAGCCCCGCCCGCCCGACCGCACGATCCCCCAGCATAGTGAGCATACTTGATGGCCCCGCCCCGCCCCGCCCCGCCCACGCGCACATGCGCACACACACACAGACACACACACACACACACACACACACACACACACACACACACACACACACACACACACACACACACACACACACACACACACACACACACACACACACACAGGGCCGGACTGGGACCAAAATTCAGCCCTGGCATTTTGGTTCGGACCGGCCCACCACCCCCCGGGCCGTTTTGTCAACGGGGGGGTTTCACTGTTTCAGCCCAGCCCTGCACATGAACTCTGCAGCCGCACTGAGGCCCCTACTGGAAAGCATCTCAGCCCAAACATTAACGAAACTAATAAATGGGCCACGCGACCCTGAAATGACCGTAATAATCCTAAAACGGGAGCGGTTTTTTTTGTGGTCCAGCGGCCCACTGGCACGCGGCCCACCGGGCATTTGCCCGGTACGCCAAACGGCCAGTCCACCCCTGCACACACACACTGTAGGGGGTGCTATGGGGGGTCGGCGACCCCTTAGTTCTGGCGCGGGCTGGGGGGCTGGGAGCTCCACATGCACGCGCGAGCACGCACCGTCAGCTGCGGTCTTAAAGTTAAACACCTTAAAGTTTAAACAATAGCCTCTCACGGTTCGCGCCGTCAGCGGCGAGCCGTTCTCAATAGCGTCTACCTGGCTGCTTTGCATAACATTAGGCTAATCGAGAAAAGCCATGGACTTGAATTGAATGTGTACATTCCTCTCACAATGAGAGACAACAGTCTCTGCACTGCAGAGTGTGAAGGAGATCGCTTAGAAGAGGACCCAGTTCTCTGAGACAAGACAAAGACAAGTTGTCTGATTATTTTAAGTACTTATGTGTGGGTGAGTCTATGTAAAGGGCTATTATATAAAACTAAAAGGAAAATAAAATAATTAATTAATTGAAACAAAAATAAAAACAACAAATTAACAATGCAACTAAATAATAAGATATAATTACATTAAAAATCACATGTTGAATACAGTATTTCAACTAGCACTGAGCTGATTGGCTATGTGCACATGCGTGCACGTGCGCGTGCACGTGACGTCAGAAAATATAGCCCCCCTAGTTCAAAAATCCACAGCTCATCACTGCACACACACACACACACACATACACACACACACACACACACACACACACGCGTACAGCTGAGAGAGTACTGTACTGTACGTACATGGCAATGTTCTGAATATGAATTTAACTCACACCTTTGACTGAAGCCAGGACGAAAAGGTGGGATTCTTATAGGGTTTTTTTTTTTTTTTTTTTTACTGTGTCCTGGGCGGTGTGTGTGTGACAGTGTGTTGATGGGTTTGTTTGAGCCACAGCATATAAACCGGAACTGATCCAGTGGTGGAACATGTGGTGCAGTGCTTCTCAACCCAAGGAGCCCTCAGTTCAGTTCGGTTTGCATTTGGCCAGTGGTTCTCAAACGTTTTCTTGTCAAGGACCCCCCAAATTGATATATATATGTATGGCCGCAGACCCCCCCACCTGAAAATGTTTTGTGCCAGGGACCACCAGAAGAGAAGATTTATGTTTAAAAAAAGTTCTAAATGATATAAAACAAAAATTCGAATACTTTCAAGATTTTTCAAAAAATCTAAAAAATAGCAGGTGTACAAGCCAACAGCTCGTTTAGGTGTTAGGGTTAGAGTTTTCCGGTGGTGCGGCGGTGTCACAAACCAGACAATTGCCTACAAGCCCACAACGTTTCGCAGCACGGCACGTTGTGAGCTTGTAGATCTGCTATTTTTTTCAACATGCAAGTCAATGGGTGAGAAGCAGCGGCGTATGGTGAATTTTAACGTCGACCGGGCCAGAATCTTAACCTCCCTCCTCCCCCCTTCGGCCTATTGAGAATTAACGAGCCATTCCGGGTGGAAAACGGAACGCTCGTCCCAAAACACACTGCCCCATTTTTTTCGCGGACCGAGGCCGCCGGTTTAGAACCGGAGCAGGGTGTTTTAGGACAACGGTTCTTCTTCTATTACATTTCTGAATGGAGAAAGGTGTGCGTCTCTACGCAATGGAGAACCGGTTTGACGGCAAAACTGGTTTTCTAATGGCCACTCATTAACAATTCGGCCGGATGCAAATGAGCCCCATTTTTAAAACAAAGGCGACTTATAGTGTGAGGGGCTGCTAATGTTGTTATGTTGATTTTTTGTTTTTTTCCCCTGGCGGATCTTGCCCCTAAGCAGGGTTTACACAGACCGGCCTTGTTTGATTGATTGATTGATTGATTGATGTAGTTTATTTAGAAAGACATGAGAATAGTACATGACAGTACATAACAGTACATGGAAGTACAAATTCACAATACAAGGTCTACTAAACTGGAAACCCTCATTAAGCATTACGCTTGTTTAAGATGAGGACCCCATGCACACAAATCATGATGAAATATAAGAGGCAGGCAGATATACACACTACTATACAGAATGTCATACAATCAGCTTTCAGGTTACTGGTATGACGAGAGAAAAAAAAATATATATATATATACAAAAGAGGAAAATGAAAGAGGGGGGGGGGGGTAGGGAGGGGTAGGTTAAGACTTAGACAGGGGCCATTTTCGAATTGTTGGCCCCAATGACCGTACGCCTCTGGTAAGAAGCAGAGTTTGCCAGGCCTGGGTGTGACTAATCTCTCTAGAACAGATCCATCGCTGGAAAAAAAGCAGAGAGCGCTGTTTTTCCTTTTTATTTGACGATGGGTTCCCAGATTGGGGTGTGACTAACTCGCACCACCAGCCCCACTTTAGGAGTGGGTGGGGCTTAGCGAAGGGTCCATTGATAGAATATAAGTAATTTTTTGGGTGAACTACTGTTTTAATGTGCTGTTCTTAGTTCCACCAGGAGATGGCGACAGATAATCAGTTTTCAAAGGGCTTCCAGTGGAAACACATTTGAGCCTTAGAATGCCACTGCTAATAAGGCGACCCCTATGTACACCATACAGTGATTCACAACGTGGGGTCCGGGGACCACCATGTATCCTTGATTGGGTTCCAGCGGGTCCTCCCTGGCACTAAACGATCTTCACCATCATTACGTTCAAGTAAATACAACTACAGAACATAAGTGCAGTGGTAAAGTAACTAAGTACATTTACTCAAGTACTGTACTTAAGTACAATTTTGAGGTATTTTTTACTTTACTGGAGTATTTCCAATTGTCTATACTTTTACTTCTACTCCACTACATCTCAGAGGCAAATATTGAACTTTTACTCAACTACAATTATTTGAAAACTTTAGTTACAGTTACTTTTCAGATATAAATTATGGTATTATGAAACATACATTAACCACGTTAGCCGTATTTTATACATAGTATTTGAAAATAGCCGATCTACAAAACACAACGCGACAGGCTACTTTTACTTTTGGTACTTTAAGTGCATTTTGATACCAATACTTTTTTACTTGTACTCAAGTACATATAGAATTCCGGACCTTTACTTGTAACAGAGTACTTCTGCAGTATTGATACTTTTACTTACATTTGAGTACTTTTTCCACCACTGCAGAAGTGAATGGCTATTTTGGTCATAGTTTAACTCAATCATAATACATGGGCCTATACATACTAGAGATAACAGTGAATTCTGGACCAAATGGCAGACCATATCCGACCAAATCATGTCTAACAATGGAAGTGTTAACAGATTGTGGTCCCAAAGATAACAAATCTAATCAAATGGGGGTCCTTGGCCTAACGCATATAAAGTACTATTTTTTTTCTGTCTGGATGAATACAATGCTCATTGTAAAGCATTGTAAATGCACCATTTAACATTTATTTAAATGTCTTAGCCGACACCAGAGGTCTACATTTCTCAATGGAGGAGTAGGAAGACCAACCACTGCAGATGTGTTAGTTAGATTATAATTATATCATTTAGCACATCACAACAAACAGCTTAAAAGATGTCCCTGTGACCATCAAACATACTGTAAACATAATTTTTTGCAATGCAGAAGAGTTTAATGGCTGATCATATGGAAGTAGTCAAATGTATAGTCTGTAAGCAACTCAATTAAACGAATCAGAACTATTATCAGACGTCCCATTATTTGTGCAACAGATGCCAAATTTGGGATTACAGGCACAACATATTCATTCATTCACATTTCTCGGAAATACATTGAGGGCAGGACCCTCATTTTCAATGATTTTGAGATTACAAAAAGCATAGCACAACAGAGTCATAATATTGAAATAAGTACAGGATAAAAACAGGTTATGTACTGGAAAAGCAAGCAAGGAACAGTATTAGACACCCTAATTAAAATTACAATTAAAAACAACAAGATTACTGAGCATGTGGATATTATCCTTATTCACATACACAACAGTAGGTGTTCATTCTCCACTTAATAAAACCATCCCAAAGACTTCATGACACATATAGCATATAGACATTATATATATAGCATGTAGACATTATGACAGATTACCTTTCCAACAGATTACTATTCCGCACAGAAGGTGGTACGTTATTATTTCAGAAAGTGTCACTGTCTTCCCTGATGATTACAACACCCTTGTGGTCTTGACAATCATTTAAAAGTATAGCATTTATTTTTCCACACGCCAAGAAGAAGTTTTATTGCTATTAACGGCACATGTAGGAGCATCATTAATGCACAGTTTTGCAGGCCATTCAAACATACTCTTAACACGCTCTTAAAGACACCATATTTCACTGTGATAAGTGCACCATGCGTGAATGGAAAGACATCTATCTGTCTTCAGGGGTCCTTGAGGGGGTTCAACAATGTTAACAATATTATATACTCCTAAAAACTTGGTTACTTTAGAAATTTTTATTTAGAAATTAGAAAAACTTGTATAGTGTATATGTGTGGAAAAACTATGAAAAGTCAATAGTAAAAAAATTCTAACAACACAAATCTTCTCATGCGGTCCCCAGATGATAAGCATGATGTGCAACATTGTTTTCTCACTCTACAAAACAAACCAATATACAGTATAAGTGTATACAGGGTATCTGCACAATTTAAGGACTTTTAAGAATCTTTAAATATTCCGTAAGAAAGAGGAAAACTTTGTGAAAATAGCGGAACTACAAGCTCACAACGCCTCACGTTGCGAGGCGTTGTGAGCTTGTAGATCTGCTATTTTCACAATATGTATCTGTGGAAGTTGAACCAAGACAAACTAAATGTAATGCCTATAATTCCAAGTGCTTGTGAGGGTGGGGGGTCCCCAGTTCAAATATGATTATTTTGGGGGGTCACAGCCTGAAACGTTTAGGAACCCTTGTCTAGTCAATGTATTGAGTAGTGGTGTCATATTCTCCTGCTTGTTTTGGTATACAGTTAAAATGTTTAAACAACAGACAGACTTTCACTTGTAGTTGAGGAACATTTGACAAGGAGTATTTCTACTTTGACTCGAGTACCGGGGTTGAGTACATTGTCCACCACTTGGCTTAGACAAGGCAATTAATTCAACATGTGACATGTCACTACAGTACATGTCACTACTATGGTCTATGGTCAAAAAGATACTTTTATATCAGCTTGATATGTTTCTTCTTAACATTTGTGTTTACACATAAGATTGACTCCACTTTGCAAGTTTGAACTTTATTAAAAACCCACAAGTTGCAAAATATGAATGACAAAAATATAAATATATAAATACATATTATTGCAGATAAAATAAATAGCTTTAAATTACCAAATAAATAAATAACAGATGGTCTCACAAAACACAAAATAACTATAATACAATAGTCAAATGTTTTAGATGACGAAGCCATCAACCCATGTAGATTACCGATCTTTAGCTACATTTATAGCAGTAAACAGTAGGTAATACAAAACAGAACAGAACAGAACAAGGCCTACAAGGCCTACCTACAAAACAAATGCATGTTGTGTTATATATGAGCCTGTTGTCACAATATGTGACAACAGGCTTAGACGAGGCAATTAATTCATCAGAACTTAAGTGTGTTTAAAACAAACACAACACAATGTATGTGACACATGTCACTACTATGGTCTATAAGAATGTGTCTTCGATTAGACAGTCTTTCTGGTTTTGACACACGTGCAGCCGACGGCCACCAGTTCATTTTCTGGTACGAGTTGATACTTATTTGCATCCTCCTCACATGGTTTCTTTCTAAGAACCACCCTGCTTTGTGTGACGGGTTTAGAGTTGTAGTCCCTGCTCTCGTGCCTTCCGCGCTCCCTGTTGGTCATGATGCATCCCTCACACAGGCACTGGGCGACAGCTAGCGTCCGGGGGAAGCGGTCTTCCTTGGTTTCAAGGCTGCAAGGCGACCACAACAATTTAAAGTCAGTACTTTATCTATCCGTGTCTAATTCTTCACACACGTTGAATGCAGACATGCAATGGTCAATGCGATGCGACACATTGTGAGCTTGTAGATCTGCTATTTTCAAAAGATTTTAAAAGATTTTGTAAAGTTGTGAAATGGGACATTCTGCATGATGAGTGCTCTTTACTTTTGCTACTTTAAGTACATTTTAATACCAATACTTTTGTACTTTTACTCAAGTAGATTTTGAATTCCGGACTTTTACTTGTAACAGAGTATTTCTACATTTACAGTATTGATACTTTTACTGGAGTAAAACATTTGAGTACTTTTTCCACCACTGCTTACATGTATCTCCAGGGTGAGATGGAGCGGTTGCTGATGTCTTCGTTTAGTTGTTCGTAGAGTTTTATGGGACATTCTGGGGCGCCAGACTCAGCGACAGCTGCTGGCTCAAGGGCCTGTGGGTAGCGTTTAAGCATCTTCTCAGCTTTTCTCTCCAGCTTGTCTTCATCAACACACGAACACGTCAATACAGGGATAAAAAGCAGTCCCACTAGAAGAATCTGTAAAGGCAAGAACAACAAGACAATTAAATTCATTGCATTCTTTAGAATCAAAGTTTTTTTTTTTTTTAAGTTTCACCTAATATAAAACTATAAAGTTAAAGCTGGAAAAGATATTGAATTGTCTTTTATAGCTCAAGCCCAATGAACCTCTCAGGGTTATTATAGTTAACCAGAATTAAGAAAATAACTAAAACTAGAATTGAAGAAAAACAAACCAAAAAAACAGTGTAGTAAACTGAAATAAAAATAAAAACAAGGCTTTACGAAAAAATTATGTGTTTACAAAATATTCCTTATTTTTTGTCTTGTATCCAATTATTTTCCTTTAAAAATAGCTAAAATAGCACGATGCAATGCATTGTGAGCTAGAAGACTTGTCTAGGTGCCCTTTTAAAAACTAACTGAAGCTATAACTGAAATTGAAAACACAAAGTCAAATTGAAATTTAAATAAAAACAAAAGAAAACTATAATAACCTCGGTCCCTCTCACACGTACCTGTACTTTGTATAGTCCGAACATGTCCATGTTGAATAATAATCTTCTGTGTCTGATAAGATAACCAAAGGGCTTTTGTTTGCTGTAATGCTCAGGCACTGTGGTCGTCGCTATTTATGCCAGCTTTCACCTCCCTGACTTCCTCATTCTCAAAGTCACAGTAAGTGGTACTGTAGCTGGCATCTGTTATTGCATTACATCACCTGGAATTTTCACAAATGTATGAGGGGGTGAATATTGTCGCTGTCAGACAGAATTATTTTATCTCCATTTTTTTTACTTTTTGTGTTTGTTCGTAAAGTAATGCCCTACTACTCCTTGATCATCCTACAGCATCACACAAAAGCATCAAAAGTAGCAGATCTACAAGCTCAAAACTTGGCGCGAAGCAACGCGTTTTGAATCCTGAAAAGTACAGTAACTGTTTTGGACATATGAGGTTTCTACCTGACAAAGACTACTGTACAGAACAACTTTGTCACAGAAAGACTGTCACCCCATCAATTGAGAATGTGACTCAATCTACAAAACTGTTACTTTTCAGTAAAATGTAAAAAGTGAACCTGTGATCCAATGGATCCAATGTAGTTATTATATTATGTCACAAGCACTTGTTAATACTTTTCATTTGTTAACTATTTATAAAACAGACAGACCTAAATACTTTCAAAATTTTTCATTTGTTGCAAAAATAGCCACGCTATCAGCTCACAACGCATAGCGATGTGATGCGTTGTGAGCTTAGGAGCGGCTATTTTTGCTACTTTTGAAAATATTAGAAAGTAGGGCATTCATTTACCCAAAAAATATATAGGAAACATAAAGATGAATTATGGAGATACGAGGCAACACACATACATAATCTAGGGACCCTAAAATTGTTCGTCGCTCTTTATCCAGAGCGACTTACAAACACATACATCATCAAATGCAGAGAGACGTAGTGTAGTGTAGTGTGTATCAGACCAATTCTTATGGGTCACAAACTAAATATCCCCCTTTTTCCCCCTTTGTTTCCTACATTAAAAAAAGAAAACAACTCGAAAGATTTTTTAAAGTTTAAACAGAAAAATCACAACTTTTCAATTAAAAACATTTTCAACATTTTTCAAAAGTATTTCATAAATACAAATAGATCTGCTATTTTCACTAGTTTGGGTCCCGGAAAAACGTCTCTTCCGACCCCAAAAAAAAATCTCTTTTGGGTCTCGAGCTAAAAAGTTTGGGTCTGTGTGACAAACAGAACATACAATCACATGCACTAATCATGCACACGCTGTTGGGGCAACAGTTACAGAACAAGGTCATCGCACCTTTTACTAGTCATTTCACCATCTTTGGCTGAGATTCTGTTCCTATTCCCACCTTCAAAAAGTTAGAGAAGCACTCTACTATAACGTCAAAGTAGATAATCTACACTCACGTTAAGAATGTTTTTATCCATGTTTGGAGTGCTCCACAGGCATGTGTTTCATAAAGTCTCTCTCCATATCTAAATAGAGACCTTGAGTTCCTTTTCAATGACAGAGCTTGTTTATCTCTGTTCAAAAGGGAGTATGTCTGTCTCCCCCAGGTGTTTCTTTTTCTTAACCCATTAAGACCTGATGCCGATTCTACAATGTCTTCTAAATCCCAACAGTATTCTGAAAAACTCAGTGGTGAAAAAAATCAGTGGTGCTCAAAATCTTTCATGTGAAGGACCCCCAAAATGTATTTGGTCGCCAACCCCCATCTCAAAATCTTTAGTTCCAGGGACCCCAAGAAGCAAAGAATAAAGTTAAAAATGTTCGCTTTAAACAATATATATATTCAAAGATTTGCACATATTTTCACGAATTTTCAAAAATATCCCAAAGTGTAAAATAATGCTTTTTTAGCCCAAATCAAAAAAGTGACACAGATGCGTTCCAGTCTTAATGGGTTAATTAGCTGAACATCCTCATTCAAGGACATGGCCATCACAAAATGATTAGCCCAAGTATTTCTATCTGAACCTGTGACATTTGATTATACACACAGCTTTATCAGTATGCAGTTAAAACACACAAATATTTCTTTAGTAACTTTTATAGCTATAAATATTGGTAATGGAATACAACGGACCGCACTGGGCCGACCCAAATGGAGAAGATTGGCGAAGCTGATTGGCTCTACGCTCGGCCGCCGAGCAAGAGACCTGATGATGATACAACGGTCTGTCAAAGTTCCAGATCTTAAATTAGCCTTTGAATATGTTACTATAAATAAACAAATGAAACTGCGATGATGAAATTATGTAATTCAAGGTTCCTACTAACAAGGCGTCAACTGATGAAAACTGAAACCTGCATAGTGAGCATTCTTGATGGACATTATGCTACTATAGGACAAAAGAGAAAGACCTCACACTCTCTCACACACACACACACACACACACACACACACACACACACACACACACACACACACACACACACACACACACACACACACACACACACACACACACACACACACACACACACACACACACACACACACACACACACACACACACGAGAGTACTGTACTGTATGTACATGGCAAAGTTCTGAATATGAATTTAACTCACACCATTGACTGAAGTCAAGACGAAAAGGTGGGATTCGTATAGTTTTTTTTTTACTGTGTCCTGGGCGGTGTGTGTGTGACAGTGTGTTGATGGGTTTGTTTGAGCCACAGCATATGAACCGGAACTGATCCAGTGGTGGAACATGTGGTGCAGTGCTTCTCAACCTTAATAATACCAAGGAGCCCTCAGTTTGGTTTGCATTAGGCCAGTGGTTCTCAAACGTTTTCTTGTCAATTGATATATATATATATATGGCCGCAGACCCCCCCACCTGAAAATGTTTTGGAGAGAAGGAGAGAAGATTTATGTTAAAAGAAATTATATAAAACAAAAATTCAAATACTTTCAAGATTTTTTTTTTAAATCTCAAAAATAGCAGGTGTACAAGCTAACAGCTCGTTTAGGTGTTAGGGCTAGAGTTTTATTATGTCATACTTCTGTAGGCGTGCGGCGGTGTCACAAACCAGGCTATTGCCGATCTACAAGCCCACAACGTGTCGCAGCACGGCACGTTGTGAGCTTGTAGATCTGCTATTTTTTGGCTTTAAGGCTTACAGTTAAAAACTAAAACAAATTCATTCATAAAATCGGTGGAAAATTACAACAGCATACCTATTCCCAAAGAACTCTTAAAACAAAACAAGCAACCAATAGAACAAATTGATTACAATGGGATATCTATTCCCAAAGAATTCTCCACGAGTATAGTAATACAAACCTGTGTGTGTGTGTGTGCGTGTGTGTGTGTGTATTACTTAAAAAGAGCACTCATGCTCATTAATCTCCCCATGGTAAATAATAGTTATGTATACCACAGACATTTAAATTCACAGAAACTGTGCTTCTGTGTCAAACATGAAAGCAGAAGTATTCAATACATGAGGGTCTTCATGTTGCACTTCAGTCTGAAACCTTTTATCTCCATATTTCAACTTTGTATATATGTTTATTTTTTTGTAAATAAATGCCCCAATTCATCACACAAGAGTGTTGCACAAAAGCTTGTGACACGGTGTGAGCTTGTAGATCGGCTACTTTCACATTTAGTTTTTTTTTAATAATAACAATGGACGTACAAGGTTTACTCCCGACATGAACTATTTTGTTTGTTATGAAGCTGCACTGGTTATATGGTATCCATGGCGATGAGCGTCATCGGATTCCCCTCAGAAGAGGGGAATCCGATGACGCTCACCGCTACGGATACTATGCAGATACTATGCAGATGTAGATAAGATGAGAGAACTTTATTGTTTGTTGTATTTGCATGAAATGGAAATTTGCCTTCGACACGCTGGCAACAACACTGTGTACACAGACAGTACAATAAAACACAACTAAAATGGCAGATCTACAACTATAAGCTCAGAGTCACTGCCCATCTTTCGCTGCAGGCTGAAAACCCACCTCTTCAGGAAACACTACCCTGACCCTTCCTCTTAGCCTTGCCTACTTGTTGTCAATTATTTGTACGAGCTCTTGTTTTGTTGGATCTTGTTTATTTGATACCCTTGTTTTAGCTCTTGCTCATTTGATTTTCCTATTTGTCTCAACTGTTTAAGAAAGCAGGTAGCTGATATATTGCACTTTTACCTTAGTGCTAGGTATGCTCTTAGTTGCTTGTTTTAGAAGAGAATGCACTATATTCGGTTTTTAAGCCGTGACGTTGCGCCCCGTCAGAATAACTTCCGGGTCCAAGAGTGTATTTTCCCAATATGCGCAGTGCTGTGTCCTTCACTGTTTTAAGAGATCTGAGACTGAAATAACGACTAAAGTGTCATTCTACCGCCTTCCCAGCACAATCAAAGAGAAGAGGAAATCGCTATTTTATATATATATCTATATATAAATATATATATATAAATACATATAAAAAATTTAATATTATGTTAATAATCACAATACAAATATAAATATATATATTAGCCAACTTTTTACTGTCTATGATATTAGCATTAAGACCCTTATTAACCTTCAATGGTTCATTTCTGAAAAAGGAGGTTATTGTAAAAAGATTTACGGGCTCCAACATGTTTGTTTACAATGAAGAGTGGACGGTGCTGGTGCCTTTTGGACCCGGACCTGACGTCGGACTACAAAATGACGTCAGACTTAAAAACCGAATACTTCTGGTGATTAGTAGTTTTCTTGCCTACCTTTGTTGAATGCACTTATTCTGAATTCTTAAATTACTGTGTCTTTTGTTGAGATTCTGAATTCTTAACTCCCCTGAGTCCCCATCTTTAAACCAAGAGGAAACGTTGACATTGAACGTTTCTCCAGAAACCAAACATTTTTTTTCCCCCTTTTTTTTATTTATCTAAAAATAAATAAAAAGGATATAGCATCTTTTTGGACATTCCTTTTTTTAAGACATGCTGACCTCTGTGGAATCCAAAAGAAAATGCTAAACGTCAGCACACATCGACATCCAATAATACTTTTTTTAATTTTCTGATTTGCGGACACCCTCTGTGGAACAGATAAAAAGGCAACACACTACATATTAAATTTAAAATAATCCTTAACCCTTAAATTCAATTAATTCTTTCAATGGACCAAAATCTTGTTTTATTTGGACCACACCAAAGGCCAAGTGACCTTGCACCAAAAATGATGAAATTCCAGGCCTGACTATAACTATAAAAAATATAGTTTAAAAGTCAAGTGGATGGCAGAGTTCACACCGACTATAAAAAAATACAATGGTGAACGATATAGTTATAGTTATAGTGTTCAGTGTGAATGGCACCTATTCTGTAATGTCATTCTAAAAGGGAACATTCATATACCATAAAACATTAGCATTAGCACATAAACAAAGGGAAGTCACATATGATGAGTTCCTCATTTTAGGCCCATGCAAACTTCCTACGTGCTGGCAGGGGAATACACCACAACTATTGGAAAGCATGTAAACATGATATCACTGACTGTTGTGCAAACACTTTCCCTATGTTCCTAAAAAGAACAACATGAGGGTTAGTCACCAGGGAGTCACCACTATGGGCAGCCCTGAACTTTGGAAGAACTGTGTCATTTTAATATATGTGTGTGTGTGTGTGTGTGTGTGTGTGTGTGTGTGTGTGTGTGTGTGTGTGTGTGTGTGTGTGTGTGTGTGTGTGTGTGTGTGTGCGTGCGCACGTGTGCGTGCGTGTGTGCGTGTGCGTGTGTGTGTGGGGGCAACTGTAACAGAGTGAATTTAATTTACAATCTTTTCTCAGCCATTATTTGTAGTATTTTTTTTAATCTATCATGTTGGTCAACTGCATATCGAACTAGTTGTGTGCCTCAGCAGTACTGTCTCTGTTCTGCTGAGCGGGCACTTGAAGATACATGCAGTGGCAATGCGACGACAAACTGTGTATCCTTTGTCTTCAACAGCAGTGGTTCTCAAACTTGTGCCAAATTGAATTCGGCCGCGAACCCCCATCTGAAATGGGGTTGTGCCAGGGATCCCCAGAAGAGAAAATGTGTGTAAATGTTTTTCTCCAAATTATAAAAAATGTTTTTTTCCCAAATATTTTCGAATATAGCAGATGTACAAGCTCGCAGCGCGGCACTGCAAGCTTGTATATCTGCTATTTTTTAATAGCCAACGTTTAAATTATGGATAAAGGGGTTCAAATTGATGTGATGCTGTATTAACACATTTTGCTGGGGACCCCCTGGAATCAACCCAAGGACCCTTGGGGGTCTCGGACCCCACTTTAAGAACCAATGTTCTACAGAATTTAATTGTTAAACGTGGCTCGACCTGTCCACATTACCCTGATATGACTGATTGAGATCTGTTATACGTGTATTTCACATGTATACATAAACCTTACCTCTCACATTAGGAGTTTAAACTCCACCCGTACATGGATCCATTATACTTTGTTGTACTTCAAACAGCGAAAATAGCCCATCTACAAGCTCACAACGTGTCACAACGCAGCGTGTTGAGAGCTGCAGATCGGCTATTTGTGACAAATGTTCAAGTTCTTTGGCCTTTTTTATTATGACATGCACAGAATAGGGATGCTAGGGGTTCATGTGGTTTACCTGGATTCGTAATTGATGTGAGCACTGCAAGGGCGTCATTTGGTGTCCCAGCTGAAAAGAGCTTATGTGGTTAAATATTTAATCACAAAATGTAAAACATGAAAGAAAAAAATGCAGTGAGTTACTTCCTTGGCCTACTGGCAGAGTGTACAAGAAAGCTGGGGCTGATAGGAATAGTAACCCCGGACAGAAGACAAACAGACACAGGCGTGAAAACATAATCTCCCCCCTGCCTGGCAGAGACAAAACAGACATTGCTCTTTAATCTTGAATTCGGAAAAAATAACACACTCAACGTCAGGTCCGGGGACCACAAGGGGTCCAAAGGAACCCTTACGGGTCCGTAATAGAGTGTGCACATGAAACTAAATGGACCCATTCCATTTGTACATTCTCAGAATTAAATTCACACTGAATATTTTTATAGTGTAGATTGCGGTCCGAGAGATTTAAAGAATTGCATCAAATGGGGGTCCATTGTCTAAAGCACACATGGCGAACATACGGGCTGAGGGCCGGATCCCGCCCCTTGACCATCTCTATCTGGCCCACGAACAAAAAAAAACGAACAAAAAATCTAAATTCTAAAAGGCAGTATTACGTTAATGGTTTTGAGGGAAATGTCTTTAAAGGGATAGTTCACCTAGTTCATAGTTTCTAGGCGGCAGGATGGGGCATTCTCGGTGACACCGCTGGAGCACTCGTCAGGGATGACCTACAGTATAGAGCTTAGCACAAATCAGTATAATTTATGAAGACATTTAATCAGAGGTAATTATTACATATTCCAAAAAAAATACTAAAAAACAAGGATCAATCCAGTACTGGATTTCCTCAAGCAAGAAGTCCAAAATAACACGTTTTAATAAGATAGCGAGCTCAAAACCGAACTGCCAAAACACAAATATTTTATCTGGCCAATGAAATAACAATGAAAGAACACATATTGCACATTCTGCATTTATGTTTGTTTGTATGTCTATTTTAATTGATATATTTACTCTCATTTATTTTCATTAAACGTACATATTTATATTATTTCATGAATATGTTTAACTTTAAAGTGCAGCTTTGGGATACTAAAGCTATTTCGGCTTCAAACAGAATGAATAAAGTCTTGTTTGTGAGCAGTTGGTGTCCCATTTCGACCCGTAATCTTTGTAGCTTTGTTCTGAAGTGCTACAAGGGCACCAGAGGTAGTGCTGGGGGGGATAAGTCAGACCAATGGTGGCCTGGCCCCTGGCCCCTAGTCTTACAGCCTGTACACACTGGTTGGCCCCTTTGTCGCCGAATCCAGTGATGAAATCGAGGCCATAGATGTCCATCTCCAATTGACAGCCTCGGTACCAGGCTCGCCCAGTTCATTTCATACAGGATCCCTCAACCATAATGTCGAAATATCCTCTCGATCCAGTGATCCAAGGTACTTCTGGTCATGTAGATAATGCCTCTTGCAGGTCTGGCCACTGCTCCCACACTACGGCATTAAATACCAAAGAACCAGACTGGCCTCTCCAAAGCGGACTTCTTAGCCTTCTGGGTTACATGTTCATGATCAGCGCACGTCACACACTTTTCTACTGGTACTGGTACATGTAATATTGGTGTCTTTCTGTCTCTCTCCAACGCCTCTCTGTCCTTCTTTTCTGCCTCTCTCTGTCTCTGTTCTCTCAGTTCTCTTTGTCCCTCTGTCTGTTTTCTCTCTGCCTCTATCGCAGTCTGACTTACAGCTTGGAAGTTACTGTAGTCTGTCTGATTGTCCCTCTCCAGCTGCCAGTTCAGTTCTTCTTGTCTCCTCAGCGCCTCCTCTTTCGCCCTGCGGTTGTGCTCCAACTTCACCTTTAACCACTGCTTTCTCCCCGTGAAAAGCTCGCGCATGAGTCGATCCCTGGTTTGCCTGTCCTTCTCGTACTTGTCCTCCTGTTTCTCCCACACGTGTTGGGCTTGCTCCCTGTACTGAATGGCGGGCTGCGCCTTTCTCGCGCTTTCTAGCTGCTCCCCGATCATGCGTTGCATCCAGGTGGCGTCGGCCATGGCCTTCTCCCTTTGCGCGCTGTCGACACGGCTGTCCTCTCGCTCCCATTCCAGCAGAGTGGCCACGATCTCGCGGTCGACCTCGAGCTCCTCCTGCACCTGCTGCGTTCTGCTCTTCTGCTGAGCGTGGTACTGGCCTCCCAAGAAGTGCCCCATCTCTGATTTCTTCCTGCCCTCCTCCACCTTTCGCCTCTTCTCCTCCATTTCCTCCATCCGCCACTGCTGGGCCAGCAGGGCTTCCTGTCCTTTCTTCAGACGGTCGGCCTCCTGCTTCAGTTCTTCCATCTGCTTCCGGACCTTCTCCGTTTTCATCCATTCCTGTGTTTTCATTCTCTCCTCCTCCTCCTTCATTCGTTCCACGCACTCTTTCTGCTTTCTCTCGTCCTCAATTTCTTTGCGTTTCTTCTCCTCGTGGGCTATTGCTTCCAGCATCTGCTCTTGCCATTGGCAACCGTCATCGACCTTTTGCAACTCCGGGTACTTTTTCTTCCAGTGCTCGTGCAGCCGCTGTCGCTCCAGCCGTTTGAATATGTTCTGCCGAGCTGAGAGCTCCGAGTCTAGCTGGTCCTGCGTCTCCTGGAGTACGGCCCTGAGGCGAGCCCTGCGCTTCTCCAGATTCTTCCTCTTCTCCTCCGTCAGCTTCTCGTGATTGTACGACGACATGCTCCGGTTAAAACACTTAGCGGAGGTCCACTCCGCTTGTTTACAGTTGAATAAATCATGTTTTCGTAGTTCGTAAACATGCTCGTCTGCCTCCTGCTGGTCACGGGCCTGCTGTTCCCGCCTCCGTGTTTTGTGTTCGAGAAGGACATGGCTCGGCAGAGCCATCGATCCGTCTCGCGTCACTCTCTGTTCTCCGTCACTCTCTCTGTGTCACTCTCCGTGCCACTCCCCCGTGTATTTCTGTATGCGAATGGCCGGCTTACTCTCGCTTTCCAGCTGGTCCCGATACTGTCTGCGTATCTGTGGGCCTCTCTCACGTTATCACTACACCTACGGCTCAATCACTTTCTCTAACTCACTCCCCGTTGATGAGACACCGGTTATATAGGGTATGTTGTTGAATGGTTACGTCACTCAGTTTTGGCGTAGCCCGTAGCAACATGTTGTCTTTGCCTCCGCCGGGCTCAGTGGCCTCGTGGTTAGAGTGTCCCCCCCCCCGAGACCGGGATGTCGGGATTCAATCCCAGACTGAGTTACACCAAAGACTATAAAGATGGGACCCAATGCCTCCCTGCTTGGTATCAAGGGTTGGCCTGATGGTAATTCCCTGCAACATACTATAGCTTCATGCCCAGCTTGTACATCAAGCTGCCTCACGCTACAGAAACAGGAGATAGGCTTCCTGCCGATACACCGGACCACCCATCAGTGTGGTCCACCGGTTCTCAATGTGGGGTCCCGGGACCCACAGGGGCTGGTGTCCCAGATAAATGACTGATAGTTAGGAACCATGATGGACCCTTACAGGTCTGTAACTCTGAGAGCATACACATGAAACATGAAACATTAAATTACTATCTGACGTCATCACTTTGACATCAGAGATTGTCTGGCAGAGATTATGCTCTCGACAGAACAAGCGATTCCTAACCAGAGGGCTGGGGCCCACGGTGGGTTTTGTTTTGAAATTCTTTTTATAGACTTTTATTTCTTTCTTTTTTGCCAGACCCAGGGGGTCGGCCTAGATGAGGCTTTGTCGGTCGGTCTGTCCCTCTTTTCCTACCTGTCCCTCTTTTCCTACCTGTCCCCTTGATTGGCCAAGCTTCGCGTGACGTATCTTCAGATTTCAACCACTAGGGGTCTGGCAGTGCTCCGAGGAGCACTTTTTCTATTTTTAAGATATGAAAAATAAATGAAAAAAGTAATTGGAAAAACACGGGCCCCTCACGCATTAGAAGGCCAATATCAGTCACCAGAACCAAGGACGGGTGTTTTCAATTAATCATCAAGCAACTTAAAAACTGTCTGGTAGTATCAATAATAGTGAAAATAATATGTAACCGTGGTCATAATGGAGACATAATGTTGGGCTGCTTGTCTGTTCTGAATCTCATTCAAGATGACGTCCGTATGGTACATACAAAATGTTCCCATTTTAAACTTAAACAGTACACTAAAATATGTGTAATAGGGAAACCTGTCCCCATTCAGTCCAAATTTGGACAATCTGAGCCCCCAGTTCATAATAACTTCTCCTTCAAATAATTCAAAAAAGTATAGTACGCATTTGAAAACAAATGAGTGGGTTAACCTATTGACAAGAAATGTGGTGTTTATTGGTCCGGCGGTAAACAGACAGACCGATGGCTAGCCTCTTTCAGATCCATGACGTTAAAAGGTAAAACGGTAACAGTAAAACGATTTGAAAAAATAGATGTCGTTGATTATAATGATAATTAATTTATTTATATAGCACATTTCCAGACAAAGTCACAAAGTGCTTTACAGAGCAGGATAAAAGGAACAACATGATAAAACTTTGGATAAAAACTACTACAGACGATGAGAGAATAAAACAAGTGGCACAAAAATGTACATTAAACCCATACAGATATACTCAAATAAAACAAGAGTGGCAGGAACATTTAAGAAAAGGCCTTAGCATAGAGATGGGTTTTCAGAAGGGTTTTAAAAGAGGACACTGACTTTGCACGTCAAATGCTTCTGTCATACAGTCTAGAGCAACAGAAGTTCTGAAAGCGATCAGAGGATAAAGCGGATGTGAACCCTCCTCCCCGCTTCCGTTTAGTCTTTACAGTCGTGCAAATTTGTCCTAATATAAATCAAAATAATCAAAGCATATATGGCTCGCTGCTTATCAGAAAAGGAAATTCTAAATTAAAATGGAAAGATATTTTAAAATATACTTGATCGTGTGATTCCCCAGCGTCAGCACCAGGCTAATGGGGACACTGGTGCTTGATCGTGCAGCCGGTCTGCGTGAGGGACTTCCGGGCAGAGCAGAAGCAGGGGCCTCTCCACCCGTCTGGCCAGCAGACACAGGGGCCTCTCCACCCGTCTGGCCAGCAGACACAGGGCTCTCTTGGGCTGGAGCAGATGGTTGAACAACTACGGGCTGGAAATTATCCAAGTTCTGTGGTCCGTACTTCACCACCCTGGGTGACCGCGGAGCTGACACCGTGGCCTTTCCCCCCTCACTCTCCTTGTCACTCCACTCCCATTCTCTGTCCTCCGTCTTGCTGGACCCAGTTACACAACCCGACATTGTCGGTCGCTTCTTAAGAAGCTTCTCGAAGTTCTCGTTGTTCTTGGCTTTTGCGAAGAATTCGTGCTTCATCAATTCAGCAGCAGTAGGCCTTTTGTCTGGGTCTTTCTGTAAACACTGCGAGATCATCTCCCTGAAGAACTTGCTGTATTTCTTCACCATCTCTTTGTCTGTGATGCCGGTCTCCAGGCAAGGAGGGTCGTTCTGCAGGGTCAGCATCAGCACCTTCATGGGTGGGTATTGGTGATACGGTGCGGCTCCAGTGGCGAGTTCAATGGCTGTTATACCAAAACTCCAGATGTCGGCTTTGAAGTCGTAGCCCCGTATCTGCTCCATGACCTCTGGGGCCATCCAGAAAGGGCTACCGACAAACATCTTCCGCACTTTGTTCCTGGTCATGTCGCCTTCAACTGCTAAGGAGGCACTCACACCAAAGTCTGCAATTCGCACTGAGCCATCGCCGCCAAGAAGAATATTTTCAGCCTTCAGATCCCTGTGAATCTGCCCGTTTTTATGCAGGTATTCCAGTCCCTCCAACACTTTTCCGAGGATGGTGGCAATGCAGGTCTCGTCCAAGACGCCGTTCTTGTGTTCACCGCGCGAGATGGTGTGCCTGATGAGGTCCAGCACAGAGCCACCGCAGAGTAGCTTCATCTTCATCACTAACCAGGATTCATCCTTCACCACAAAGGAGGTATCGTAAGGGACAGAGTTTCGATGGTGACACTGCCTCGCGGCTTGGCTCTCTTTCGAAAGCTCATCAATGCTGGTCTGACACGTTAGGTTGATACGCTTGGTGGCCACCTTCTCCTTTCTGGGCTCACAGTATGCTGCCTGGACCACGGCTGTGGCACCGCTACCTATCACCTCGAGAACATGATCATCCTTGTTGATTGACCAGGGTTGAGAGCTCTGGTCCTCCATTCTTTTACTGATTGTACACTGTAAACGGTGTGTTAAACTCAGATAAGTTGTCTTGTTCACTCGATTGAGCGGCAAGGACACCTGCTGGTGCTCACTACTCTATCAATTTTTATATAAATCTCAGACATTATATAAATTGACCTGAAACTCTATGGTCACACAACTCAAACCATGAACATGCATGGTTGACAACACTAATTTACGCTGGCGACCTTGCATTCCATCCATGAGTGCCCTGAATTTGGCATTATTTGGGTCAGTTGATCCAAATAATGGCAGTAATTGGTGAAGTCATAAACTATATTGCCAGTCATCTTCATATTTGGGCACATTTGGGTGAGGACAGACACGTCATGCTCTGTCCGACGCCAAAATTGACTACAACATTGCTGCATGCCGGTTCTGGACAACTGCCAGTCTGACCGACTTCACATTCAACACGGCACTTCTCATGGGTCGTCAGCAAAATACACTCCAGGTTTGATGTTGACTGGTTAAAGCAATGGTTCTCATCGTTGGGTCCAGGGACCACCAGGGGGTCCAAATGGACCCTTATGGGATTGTAACTCTGAGAATGACACTGATAATTTTACAGTATAGATTGGGGTAACAATTAAAATAACAAGACCAGGAGACCTGGTTCTGCCAGACCCAGACTTCACATGACGTGTCAGCCTGTGTCTATGCCCATGTATGGACGAAAGGGGGACAGACTTTTATGGCTGGGGCCTAAGGACAAAGTGACCAAAACCAGTTTTTTGCCCATGTACAGTATGGAGAAAACAGGTAAAACACATACTCATGTATGGACGAAAGGGGGACAGACTTTTATGGCCGGGGCCTAAGGACAAAGTGACCAAAACCTGTTTTTTGCCCATGTATGGAGAAAACAGGTACAAAACATGCCCATGTATGGACGAAAGGGGGACAGACTTTTATGGCTGGGGCCTAAGGACAAAGTGACCATGCCCATGTATGGAGAAAACAGGTACAAAGCCTCATGTAAGCCAGACCCCCTGGGTCCGGCAAAAAAGGGGTTCCATTTGTACAGTCTCAGAGTTACAGACCCATAAGGCTCCATTTGGACTCCTGGTCGACCCCGGACCGGACGTTGAGAAACAGTGGGTTAAAGGTTCTAGAGATATGTGACGAACATAAATACACACTCACATACTACACACAGAGATTTGTGGAATTTATAGATAGATAGATAATTTAGATAGATTTTTAGCAGTTCATCATTTTACTAAATCTTTTTAGGTTATATTCAATATAGTCTCTGATGCTTTTAAATGCTGGCTCTGGGAGCTGCATGCGCTCCAAGAATTCCAATGCATTTGTGCAAATGACAAAGTCTCTTAAATCTTGATGTTGGCTTATGTTGTCTCTGATGTTCTCAGTCACAAAACATACATTTCTCACACAGAAAACTGTTGGCTGTCTCATCTACCCTATAGCTATATCTACTTGAATTACTAACATTAGTGTCTAACATTCCTGTCAAAAAAGGGGAAGAACTAGGCATTTTTGTGGAAAATTAAAAAGCTTTTTATTGTATGGCTAATAGGCAAGAAAAGAAAACAACCCAATGTGCACCTATAAGTTGCAGCACACAGCCTTAATCAGGGTGACTAAACATATTTCCTTAGGTGCAATAATAATCAGATAAGCAAGGATGCAGTGCCATCATGTGGGTGGTGGCAGAATGTCATGATGGTCTCATCCTTCTGATTCTCTTTAGATTTCAAGGACCCCGGTTTGATATCTATTAGGGCCATCGGACCCCATTTTGATACAATGTGTTTGTTATCTCTAGGACCCCAATCTCTAGTGTTAATTTAACTCTGACAGTGAAATGTCACAGTTACAGACCTGTAAGGTTCCATCTGGAGCCCTGGTGGTCCCCCGGACGTGATGTAGAGAAACAGTTTTTCTTTTTTGGTATTGGCATTGACACTGATTCAATAGAAAATGCATGATGAATCCTGATCATAAAATATTTTATTTCTTAATAAAAAGAAATTGGAAAATGTGTACATATTTCAGGAGTGAAGGAACGAACTACTCATGCCATAAGCCTTTCAAATGCTTCCAATCAAACAATCGTTTAGCTTGCGTCTTCTTAACTTCTGATCATTATAGTATTGTAAAATGTTGTTGTAGAATTTAAAATGATTTGCCATGACAATGTAAGATCGTGTCTCCGGGCTATGAGACACTGGGTAGCAGAAACTCGCATGACATTTGCGGCGGGAGTAACATTTCCATGGTAATCTTCCACAGATGTCCTTGCTACACTTGTGGGTAGTGAAGTATTTCCCCATTACATTGCGAATGAAACATTTGTCTTCAAACTTAGATTGATTGCATAGTGCAGAGGTGGCTTCTACACAAGCGAATAGCATTGTTTTACAACCACGTCGCTCATGGTAAGTCTACATTGGATTGTTAAGACATTAGAGAACTTTATTATCAGCTAATGTTTTAACAATCCAATATAGACTTACCACGAGCCAGTGGCTCTTAAACTGGGGTCCAGGGACCCCCAGGGGTCCTTGAGAAGTTATGGATCTATACCTGTGAGAGTTAGGAGTTTGTGTAGATTGGGGTCCCAGAGATAGACAATTATATCAAATGGGGGTCCTTGGCCTGATGTTTAGCGAACTGGGGGTACTTGAAATGAAAGTCTAAGAAACACTGACATGAGTGATGTGGTTGTAAAACAATGCTACTGTATATGCTTGTGTAGAAGCCACACATCTGTACTGTATGTGTTTATGTGTCTCCCATGCAGACCTCAACTTCGGCCACTCTATGACGTCACTCATCTATTAAGTAAGACGTATCTATGACGTATGACTCCATATTTGAACAAGGCTTTTCTGTTATAGATGGATTAGCTCTGACTGAGACTAACAAAAGTTACGGAAGACAGTCAAACAGTCCCAGTATCTATTATGGCAACATATAGGCTATGTCACCCGTGTCCAGATTTGGCCAATGTGAGCCCGGTTGACATCCATTATAATATTATAAAAATCACACCCTGTGTGAAGTGGGCGGTGTCTTGCTAGCTAATCACAATACTGAATGGAGTCAACCAATCATGTACAAAAAATAAATACATTTATTGAAACACTCTTTATGATGGAAGAAACCATAACTTCAAAAAAACTAATTTATGTTTTTTTTAAAGTTATGGTTTCTTATATAGGGCTATGCACATGTGTCATGTGACACTGGCCAATCACAGTCCTGAATAGACTGTGATTGGCCAATCACGGTGCAGGGTTAGGCGGGGTACATTTTTGTACACATATCCAAACCTCACTTAAAAAACTCAGTACAGAACATATTTTTCAGTAGTGTGAACAAGAAATTTGGCGTTGATCAGTCCAGCGGTTCGCTAGATTAGCTCTGGAGAGACAGACAGACAGACGGCTAGATGGCTTGCCTCTTTCACAGCCATGCCATAAAAATGGAGGGAAAATCAATCACATTTATCTGGGTAGCATATAGAACTGTTCAAGGCATAAAGTTTCAAGTGTCATTGAGCAGATAGACATTACAATTATATTGGATTTCGGACTTCATGTGGCCATGACAGACATCAGTCATCTATGACAGATCTATGACAAATGTATGACTCCATGTTTGGGCGAGGTTTCATCCTGAACCTATTAGCTCCCATTATTATTATTATTATTATAAGAATTAAAGTTAAACAAATCTAAAAAAAATCTAGACCATAAGTGAAAGAAAATGCATGGAGAGCTACTGGCGGAGTGCACAAGTGGCTTAGTGCTGAAGCAGCTTGTCCTCAGAGATCCCCGCCATGACAGACCGTCTGGAATACTTGAGCTGCAGCAGGTCACCCACCTCGCTGATGGCCTCCAGTGTCCGGTCGAGCATCTCCCTGGTGTGGGCCGCCGACACGCAGAAGCGTGCCCTACCCTCGACGATGGGCGTGGCGGGGAAGCCGACCACCACCGTGGCGATGTTCCTCTTCAGCATCTCCCTGCTGAACGCCGCCATTTTCCCAGGCATGTAGAGCATCAGCGGTACAACGGGGGAGTCGTCGTTGCCGTGGACGATGAAGCCCATGGCGTGGAGTTTTCTGCGGAAGTAGGCGGTGTTCTCCGACAGCTGTCTGAGGCGATCGGCGCCCAGCTTGGTCCCGTCCTCTCCCATGATGATCTTCATGGAGGCGATGATCTGCTGGGCCACGGGGGGCGACATGGGGGTGGCGTACAGGGCGCTGTGGGAGTTGCTCCGCAAGTAGTCGATCAGCTCCTTCTTTCCTCCGATGTATCCTCCCAGAGCGCTGAAGCTCTTGGTGAACGTTCCCATCATGATGTCCACGTCATTGGGGTCCAGGCCAAAGTAGTCGACTACACCTCTTCCGTTGGGGCCCAGGGCCCCGATGCTGTGGGCCTCATCCAGGTACACATAAGCCTTGTAACGCTTCTTCAGGGCAATTACCTCCGGCAGACGCACAATGGAGCCCTCCATACTGTATATGCCCTCAACAACAATGAGGATTCTCCTCCAGGGTTCGCGAGTTTCCGGCTGGCCGTGCACAATGGCATTCCGCAGTAGCTCCTCCAGGTTTTGCATGTTGTTGTGTTTGAAGACCCGAATGGTGGATCCAGAGAGGCGAGCGCCTAGCACCAAGGACGCGTGACTCAGCTTGTCACTCAGTATAAGACAGCCCTTCCCAGTGAGAGCAGGAATGTTCATGGAATTGGTTGCAAAGCCCATGCCGAAGACCATGGCCGACTCGACACCAAGGAACCTGCCAACCATGTGTTCCAAGTCTTCATGGATGTCCAAGTTCCCCATCTCGGAGCGGGTGCTGCCAACTCCAACTCCGTACTTGTGTGTAGCTTCTATAGTAGCCTCGGCACAGGTCCCGGTGTTCTCGGCAAAGCCGAGGTAGTTATAAGATCCCATGTTAATCACATCCTTTATTACCTTACCGGTATGCTGGAAGGTCCAGTTATTGTCGTGGGAAACTCTCTCCAGTAGGTCCAACTTTGCTCCCGGGACACTACAGACGGGTCGGTTCCAGTTGTCCCTGCACCTCATGTACAGGTTCCTAGTGTAGAAGCTGTCAAAGTCCTTATACAAGGGGACGAAGTCCTTCTGCTCGTCTCTCTCTTGGGCAACGTGACACTTCTCGATGTTCCAGCGGCGCAGGACGTCCCGGAAGTACCCGAAGACCGTAAGAATGAAGTAGCCCATGTAGGTGAGCACCACCACCAGTAGAGGCGTCTTCTCGAACGACTCCGTGAAGGGTCTCTTGTGGGAGCTGGGGTTGCACACACCATTTGTATTCTGAGCATCTGCCATTTCTTGAGCGCCCTTTAGAGGAATGTCTCTGTCTCTCTGTCTGTTTATGTGATTACATATACAATATCTCTCTCTGTCAACATCTAAAGGGAATGTTGATTGACCAGACATGGTCTGACGTTACACAACACAAACAGTCACCATACATGTCTAACAATGCCAATTTGTGCTGGCCCCCATGGAGTTTGTCAGTTGTGGAAAGTAACTACTGTACAGTAAGTATGTAAAACAGATGGTTGTTTAACCAGATCCGAAAGCCGCTATGAGATTATCCAAAAAGTAGG
Source organism: Gymnoscopelus braueri (assembly GCF_963280865.1). Classification (NCBI taxonomy): domain Eukaryota; kingdom Metazoa; phylum Chordata; class Actinopteri; order Myctophiformes; family Myctophidae; genus Gymnoscopelus; species Gymnoscopelus braueri. The sequence goes on along the minus strand of NC_137616.1, from coordinate 40,058,675 downwards.
TAAACCAATATGTAATGCTTTAGGCTGTGAAACCAACTACTGATGAGTTGTATTGATGCTTATTTCTCTGGAGGGAGGTCATGTCGCTCGGGGTCTCTGATGGAACTCAATTAATCAGGGAGTTCCATTGCCTTTTATACCGTTGGCTGCGGCCCTGGTGTCATTACGGTGATGTCAGTCATATCCATATATGGAGCGGGCTATGTCAGTTATGCCCAAACATGGGACTATGATGTCAATCCTGGACTTTTCGGTTAGCTCCATATATGGTGATAGCTTTATTTTTCCTAGTAAATACCGGTCCATATCTATCGGTCAGATAAGAATTAATTACATCAATAAACGGTTAACTTAGAGCTTAGGAATGTATTGTAAAGCAGAGAAAAAAATACTTTTAAAAATCCTACAACACCAGCTTAATTTAGTTGTGATCACGTGATTTATGGGTGTACTCTTCATCATCAGAATCATTCACAGGCTGCGGAAGAGCCTTCTATCGCAAAACCACTGAAAAAACACACGGCGAGAAGGTGCAGAAGGTGGCAGAAGGTCAATAAGTAACGTTTATACTGTAGTTCCTGAGACAGTTCATGACACTACCATGGTTAAAAAATGTCTTGTGGTCTTGTTGTTGGGCTTAGGCCATATGCAACATGTGTAACCTTAAAGATTGTCACAGACAAGTTTAGTAAAAAAAATCTCATGTAAACATAAAGTTAGACCGGAGAATTCACTTTCCAACACTCAAGTTTATTTCCTGGTGGTGTGGTTATTACAGATGTGACGCTTGCTTGGCGCCTACACAAAGAGTGTGTGGAAATAGGCTGCCAGGTAGAAGTGTGAAAAGACTCTGGGGCCGACAGTTCTTCAGGGAGAAGCCGGACAATTCCTCAGGGAGAATCCAGACACTGCATTCTGCTGCTTGGTAATTCTGGGAGGAGCAGGCATTGTAATGGTACGCTTCAGGTAGCAGTGACGCCTGGAATGCAACCAAATCAAACACAGTGCAATAAGGCTTAAACAACTGACAGTAATATCAGATCCATTCGATATTCATGTGCATATGGGCGTGTAACGTTAGCATACCCAGGAGTGGGCAATATATTGATATTATATATCATCGCTGTCGGGCAGAAACCTCTTATCTCTATATTTTTCGTAAATTAATGCCCTACTTCATCACAGCGTCACACAAAAGCATCAGTAGTATTGGTCCTCACTAATACCCATGATAATATGATAACAATTGTATCTACTCGGTCTGTGTCTCAGAGGAGGTCTGTGGACAGTTCAGAAACCCGCCTACCAGTGACATCATCGGTAGGCAGGTTTGGTCATTTCAAACAACATTTCTAATGTTTTATTACATTTATTTTAACGCGAGAACAATGGCTTCAATTATAGCGTGATAACTTTCCAGGAATAGAAAGGCTGTAGTTTCTATTAGCTTGCGTTCTCCATCGATGATGTCACTGGTAGACAGACCGGGTAGACAAAAATTGTACTATATTATCATGAGCATTACTGAGGACCAATTGCATGAAGCTATATGGAAAATGGGTGTTGAAGGATATTTCCTTGATTGCAGTGTTTATTTTGACATAGTACACATGTGCGTGGCTGTGTGCGTGTGTGTGTGTGTGTGTGTGTGTGTGTGTGTGTGTGTGTGTGTGTGTGTGTGTGTGTGTGTGTGTGTGTGTGTGTGTGTGTGTGTCCATAAAACATACCAATAGGTTGAGCTATGAAAGGTCTTATTGACATAGGTCCAGAACTGACAGTTGGGATCTTCAGTGCAGGTTCTCTGGCAGGTTTCTGGATCATCCAGCAACACGAAACGCAAAAAAGGACCCTCAATATGTACACCTTCATAAACTGCCTTGACCCAACCTGGGAGTGGAACATGACAGGGACAACATTACGTGGCTTGGGACTTTAAAACGATTACATCTATTGGAAGGAATAGTATTTATTTTTTGCAGTTTGACAAGTACATACTGTTATCAGGCTGACAGAAACGAGTTGGTATTCCAGAGATGGCTGCTTCGTTAGCTTTGGTCGTCATTCCAAGTTTATTGTTCTTCAGGTAGCAATGGAACCTGGAATCATAATGACAAGGAAGAAGGAGAAAAGGGAGGAAGAGAATATTGGAAAATTCTGAAATTCTATTTACATTTCTTTGTATTTACATTACTTAATGCATTGATATTTAAAAATAAAATGTACTTTGTACTTTTGACGTCACTATGACTCAGACATAACCTTAAACAAAGCCGATGGTTCAGACAGGCGGTAGTCCAGAACCGAATATCCGACTTATATGGCCACATTTTGGCATGCCATGGGCATATACTGATGACATCGGGATCTCCATATATGGGCATAAAAGGGACAAGAACTGACAGATACAGAGATCTACATATGGGCATAAAAAGGACACAGGTAGACAGATAGATCCAGAGATCTCCATAATGGGCATTAAAGGAACAGACAGGTACAACAGGTACTCTGACACTATGACTCACTCATGCAGTCTGAACCTCTATTATTTTCAAATTAGCAGAAACAGCCGATCTACAGGATCTGCTACTTCCGCTAATTTTGGAAAATGTTTGAAAATGTATGAACATCTTTCAACATGGAAACAAATGATTATCTCAAATAATTGCGATTATCTCAAAAATTGTGATCAGGCGATCATGTAATAATTGTGACAGGCCTGCTATGTACACTAGGGTTGTGAATCTTCTGCTATCTCACGATTCGATTCCGATACTTGGGGTCACGATTCGATTAAAAATCTATTTAAAAAAAAAAGATTCTCATAAAATAATTATTCTCAATCCAATCCAAATGATTTCAGTCATATTGTTTTCATCTGGACTTTAACAACCACTTCTAGCCTAGGTTTTCCAACAGCTCAAACAAAAAATTATATAATACCAGAGGGTTGTGTAAAAATCATTGGCTTTGATGGAATCTTAGATTAGGCATGGTAGTGTTTACTGTGATTATGGTAAGCTTACATTTCATATCACGAACACCATAGAGTAAAATCCTGTAACTTTAACAGCATTTATTTTAAAATTTAAAATCAATTTTTGGAAATTGTGAATCGTTGATAATAAGAATTGCGATTCTTACATGAATCGAGATTTTTCCAACACCCCTAATGTACTCTCACCTTCTGTTGGAGTGGGTGAGGAAGGTGAAGCAGGTGCAGAGAGGGTGAGCAGAGCACAGGCTCAGACAGTGCTCAGGTGAGACAGCACGCAGCTCTTCAAGATCCTGTCCTGGAATCTCAGTGTTCGGAAACATCTGGGTCTGACATGCTGCATGCACACGCACACACGCACGCACGCATAGACACAGACACACACACACATATTAAACTACACAGCGTTTTTACAGCTCCATACTACTTTACGGTTAACAGTGAAGGAATAGCTGTTTGTGTACGTTATGTGCGTGTCAACATACGTGGCAGACTCTGCTCGGCTTCGAACAGTTTGTGGGAGAATCCTGCGATCACACCTGCTTCTGGATATACCACTGAAAGCTTGGGTACTGTCCAGCTGAATTTCAGGTAACACTTGTATCTGTAATTTTTTTTAAAAACGTCTAACAAATGGTTTTCTGAATACAGTCCCTTCAGATATATACATATTTTTTACAATTATCACACTTTTTAAATTTCATTTCAAACATTTACTTCTGCTCGAAAGGCACTGAGGTTACCCTCATTTACAGTGATGACGAGCGAACAAAATAAAACAACAGCAGCAGCAAATAATGAAAGAAATAAGACAGGGAAATACTATACAGAAAAACAATAACTAACAAGAAAGCGCCCACAGGTGGGGAGGTCCTTGAGGATTGTTTGAAATATGTTAGTGGTCCAGAGTGGTTCAGCAGAACTGGTTTACCTGTAACCCTCGTCCCACCAGCGTTCATTCAGAAATGTGAAGAACGCACAGCCGGGGTCTTGGGTGCAGTATCTCTGGCACTGCTCATAGTCTGCTGTGAACAGCTGGCGGTAGTCTGCTCCAGAGAAGTCAATATTCTCGTACACCTTAGGCAAACAGACAGAGTTCTTCCCAGGACCTACCACCGCTGTGGGAGGGGGTGCGGTCGCCCGAGCACATTCCGGGAAGCTCTCTTCTGTCTCTGCAGGACATACAGTACAGTACACACAGAAAAATTCTTCATGTTCCTCATCTAGTTCTACAGAAGTTTTTTTTTGTCAAAGTTCTTTGAGGAACCTTTGAACTCTTAAACCATGTCTTAATGGGCAGACATTCATCGAAAATAGCAGATCTACAAGCTCACAACGCAACACGTTGTGAGCTTGCTATTTTCGACAAACACATTTCAGCCGGTTGATGAAGTTTATACGGTTTAGGGGTTTTGGTTCTTTATAGAACCATTCATTCAAATACATGGTCTGAAAGGTTCTTTCTAGAACCAAAAATGGTTCTTCTATGGCATCACTATGAAGAACAAGTTTTGGTTCCAGTTGGCGCCTTTAGTTGTCTGTGTGTATATGAGAGCAGGTGCTTGAGCAGGGCAAAAATAATTACAGTATGAAGGGCAAACACCATCCTAGCGATGGACTGCTTGTGATGGTGTGAAATGGAAAGCACTGGAGATACTTTTACAGCCCAGGGTTCAAGGCTTAGAATTGCAGACAAAGTACACAGACATACGGGACGCATTTTGTCAGGGACGGATTAACCCCCGCAAGGGCCCTGGGGCCGCCAATTTTTGGGGCCCCCGCCAATTCTTCTTTTTGGGGGGCTAGTGAAAGTTACAGGTATGGTGTGTATGATATGAAATGATCATTCATGAAATATGAATGATCCTTAATCATATTCCATCATATTATATGGAAGGGCCCCAGGAGCCCTTGAAGGGCCTCAAACCCAACGAGAATCACTGCTGTAAATACAGAGGAGGGGCCCACACATTTGATATTTGATTAACCTATACATTTAATTTTAGTAAATTGTCGATGGCCGCGCGGTCCAGTTCCATCGAAGGGCCCCTAAGAGCCCAGGGCCCTGGGGCCACGGCCTCGGCGGCCCAATGGCTAATCCAGCCCTGCATTTTGTGCAGAATAGGACACTGCAGAACAAGCAATTGATCGATTGATCATCAAAATAAACATGTGGTTAAAATGGAGCACACTGGTATGGCTGACCTTAGCGTTTTCACTTCAAGGGAAAGGCACGCTCAACTCAAAGGTCAGTCTTGAGCTATAGTCTTGAGGTTAAACTGGGTGCAGATTCTTGACAACATATGATACACTTCTCTGAAGACGTTTAGGAGTCTTCAGTGTTTATGACCACATACCAAGTCCAGGGCTGCAAGGTTTGAGAGAGTAGCCAGAGGTCAGGCCAAGCTGTGGCTTCTGTCCAGTGGTACTGGACTTCAGGAAGCATTTGAAATGCCTGGAGCATGAAAAGGTTCGCAAATCAAAGGTCAAAATCTCCTAGACTCCTAGACTTAAAAAAAACTGGTGAGTAAATATCACAAACAGTAATGAGACATTTTTGCAACAACATATAGATTTCACAATGGAACCGAGTATTGCAGACAGTAATGAGTACTGACCATAACATGTAGATCTACAGTAGTTCAAGTTAAGGTGTAATTGGCCTGCAATCTTTCTCATAAAACACATTTCAGGAACAGAAAAACTTTAAAGGTTTCATGACGTTCAGTTTTACCACACATTAAAAGTCTTTGTCATTGTCCTTCAAACGTGTATAGAAAGTTTTAACAAAAAATTCCACTCCATTGATCCATGGCAGGTGTTTTTCTCTCACATTTCTAAAGCCTTTTCAACTGCAATGAAAAAAGAAATCTTGGCCTGCGGGTGTCGCTGGTGAAGGATTTTGCCTGTCAATCATCGCCTCTGCTCCGCCCCCCCCCCCCCCCCCCCCCCCCAAAGGAAAGGATAGGGGAGGGGAGGGGCGAGGAGGAGAGTGGGCGGGATTAATCGGCTGTGACCTCACTGCCGAAGGGCCAAGCTCAGATTACTTTTCAGCCTAATTATTCAGAAAACCCCAGACCACAGAAAATCCACTGAATGTTCAAAGTTCCGATTTTTGGGGTGTAATTGAGGTCACAAAACCCCCCAAAAAACATAAAAAAAATTAAAAAGTGAAAATGAATGTCATAGAACCTTTAAAATACATACTGTAATAGTCTATGTAAATAAGACGTAGGCTATGTATGATTTATCCCCATCTCTCCAGCTCTTTAGCAAACAGAAAATAAATGAAAATAAAATCCCCCCAGGTAGGGATGCCAATTTCATACAACCATGACATAAAACTCATACAGGATACAGGATAAAACAAGTGACATATGGAAATGATGAAACAAGAAATAAGCAGACAAGATTGGAATTGGAACACTATAACACTGAAGCTGATAAATCAGTACTCTCTCTTGATTGGATGAAATTGGCAGCCCAACTGAAAAGGTATTTGCTGTTTACCAAAGAGCTTGAGAAACGTGGCAACGCCTGTTACTGAGCAAACTCTCGATTCCTTTCAGAATATAGAGCTTATTATCTGCTATTTTTGAATAGCCAAAGTGTAAAATAATGCTTTTTTAGCTCAAATCAAGAAGTGACACAGATTCCAGGTCTTAAAGGATTAATGGGTAGAATTAATGGGTAGGTGGAATCATGAAAATTCAATTTAGCTGTATTTAAAATAATTCTATATTGAATGAATACATTACTTTTCACATTTCCTGCAGTCTGGGTCTAGGTATTTTCCTGTAACTTACCTGTCATTGTACTGTATCCGGTCAGGTCGTACGAACGTGAAGAAGAGGCAGGATGGATGCTGAGTGCACATCATCTGGCAATGTTCCACATCAGGAGAAGCCACGACTGATGTGTCTTTTCCTGTAAACTCAGTGTTCTCAAGCAGGGTTCGCTCACACTCTGAACACAATGAAAAACATGCATATAAGGTTAATATAGTCTTGACATTTTTCGTTTCATTTTGACTTTGTTTATCAATTTCCGTTAGTTTTGATTCGTTTGTAAATTGAATTTACTAGTTAAGTTTAGTTTTTGAAATTAGTTTGTGTTTTTTGTAATATGGGGTATTTGTCAGGGGTGAGATTCCAAAAGGTAGTAGATCTACAAGCTCAAAGCTTGTGAGGTTGAAGATCGCCAATTTATTTTTAAACCAAAAATAAGGACATTTTCTCTATGATTTTTTTTTTCGTAAGCACACAACACCGTTTCAGATCGTTTTCATTTTTTTGTAAAGCTTCAGTTTTACTTTTATTTCTGTGTTGTTTTCCCCCCCCCAAAGTTTTAGTTATTTAGAATAACTAGAATAACCCTGACACACACGCACACACACATGCGCACACACACACATGGAGAAACAAAAAAAAGATACCTTGACTGAGGGAGAGTCCACACAAACAGAGCAGACCCACTAATCAGTAAACCTGCATCCTGACGTCTCTGCTGAAGTCCACCTGAAACCAGTCAAGATGCTTCAAGCTCAGCTGTACTTAGTGTATTGGTTGAGAGCCAATGCTTATCCAGGGGACATAGTCCCTGCTCTTTAAAGGCTTTGACTTACTGATCAATGATCATCCTATTGATATACAGATAGTTGCATTTGTTTCCCGTAACAGAGAAGGAGGCGACCAAACAAGATGGTGCAAGCTTGACCTGCACCCCAGTTTCTTAACTATATCTGTACTATACTGATTGATTCAATGCGTGTGACCCCATACACTCTACTTTATCAAAGATACTGCTGAGTCAGTGACCCCAGCTGACTGTTTTTCGTTGCTGTCAAGTGGAAACATTGTATCTATCTCCATACTTATTTTGTGAATTAATGCCCTGCTTAGGCTACTTCTTCATAATACAGTGTGGCACCAAAATAGCATAGAACTGCTATTCTTTTTTTTTAAGGGGCCAAGCACTTCAGTGAGAGCATACTGAGAGCACGATTTGCTCTCGGTATAGCATAACAAGGAGTCATAATTAAACATGCTTACGATGTAAAACTCCACCATCAATTGCTTGTAATCACAGTAAACATTAAAGGGATACTTCACTTTCGGGCCGGGGACACATTTAAAAAAAATATTAAAAATAAATGAAAAAAGTTATGGAAAATTCATGGCCCCCTCACGACACGCAGTGTCCTACTAATGTGTGAGGGGGCCATGAATTTTCCATAACTTTTTTCATTTATTTTTAATATTTTTTTTAAATGTGTCCCCGGCCCGAAAGTGAAGTATCCCTTTAAACAGACATGTGTGTAAATCCTTGTAAAAGAGTTCATTCTGATGAGGGCTTGGTGGACAGAATGGACAAACCAAATATTGCAATTATGCAGATTTATTTTCAATAAAGTGTCAAAAATAATGTTTAAAATAGTGTTTAAAAAAATTTCAGCAAGCCCAGGCAAGGAAACGGTCTTGAGCTAAACAGACTCTAACAGACTGGGTTTAGGGCAGAGTTCCCCAGCAGCATTGTGCCCATGTGTGAGGATATGGTAAGTATGTTTATTCATTTAGCAATAACAATGATGAGCTTTAAACTGTTGTGAGATTAATAAAGGTGTATGTTTCAACCAACTATTGTACCTGTGTCGTTTGTAAGATGAATTCATATGAAATTAAATGGATGTGTAAAATGTAAGCCGGGTCAAGATGTGAATACAAGCTCCCTGATTACCCACATAGCATAACATAGCATTGTATTGTAGCAAACAGGTGTTTGGTGCTGACCATGAGGCTGTGACAACACATAATGGAGGAGATCTCTAACAAAAGGTAATGGAGATCTGTTGCAGTAATAAAATAAGGGAACGGTGAATATGCTGCAGCATTAAATAATGGTAAATGAGTACGATAAGATGTATATGATAAAAAAAAAAGACATATGTACAGTAATCATGAAAAACTAAACATAATTGAACACGTGAGGCTATATTGGCAGTCTCTGTCTTGACCTCAATCCTAGATTGAATCCCTTTCTCCTGCTCACAGATCAGGTCGTCATTAACTCTCTCAGTGCCAATAAAATAAAAAAAATATTGCGAACTTTGCCAGAATTTTTTATTCTTTTTTTCAAAGAAAAAAAAAAGTGCTTAGGAAGCGAGATACAGCCTTTTTCAGTTATAGGTTAAACAAAGAGTGGATGGAGCTGCAAATCTTCAGATAATGATATCTTGGGTTCTGAACACTATAAAAAATATATTATATATATATATATATATATATATATATATATATATATATATATATTATTTTTTTTAACTCGGGATTTCTCGTTCTGGCACTGAGGGGTATAACCATAAAACTCGGGATAACTCGGGGTCTGGCACTGAGAGAGTTAACGGATAATATCAACAAGTTTGTGTCAAGGGTTATAAGCTGGCTTTGAGACAAACCTATAAACATAACTGAGAAATAAACAATGATCACAAGAAAACCAAAGTCAATTCAGACTGATCAATCAGTAACATGGCATGAATATATCAGAGAAAATCTGTATTATATACAGTATATATACATATATAAGCAGGTCAGATGTAAATGCAGTGGTATGACACAGGCACAAGGGAGAAGTTTGCCCTCAATGCTTCCTGGCGTGGCATGGCCAAGTTCTTCCCTGTTCTTCCTTGTAACCAACTTCTTCCTTATGCCTTTGCAACTATGCCGAACCCTAACCAGAACCCTAACCGTAACCTCACAAAACTAAGCCTAAACCTAACCTTAGCCTCACAAAACTAAGCCTAAACCTAACCTTAACCTCACAAAAAATATGTATGAACATTTTTCAACAGATACATTTATACAGATGAAGAAAAAATATTCTGATGATTATGCAAAATAATTGTGATTATCTAAAATAAATTGCGATTAGGCAATTATGTAATACGGTTAATTACATAATACTATTATTTAACTATACATATAACTATAAGGTTCTAACTATGCGGCCCTCACAACTACGTCGCACTGCCCATGCGGCCGATAAGCCCATATATGGAGATCCCTGATGTCATCAGTATATGGGCGACGGCATTATGTCTCAGTCAGTGCCTCTACGTATGGTCATGTCTGAGTCATAGTGACAGGGTTATGTCTGAGTCATAGTGACAGGGTTATGTCTGAGTCATAGTGACAGGGTTATGTCTGAGTCATAGGTCCGCCAGCCCTCCCATTGGCGAATATTAATATAGAATTATGACAGGCCTACATGTCGGAGGAGGTACAGAACTAGATCCTTCACTGCCCGGACTGAACGCCACCAATGCAACTTCTATAACTACACCTCAACCACCGGCCAGAAGTCAATATTTTCATCATCATCATCATCATCAGTGTGTGTGTGTGTGTGTGTGTGTGTGTGTGTGTGTGTGTGTGTGTGTGTGTGTGTGTGTGTGTGTGTGTGTGTGTGTATGCGCGCGCGTGTTGCATCGGTGTGTGTGTGCGCCACTGCATTGCCCAAAGTAGCTTAAGATGTAGTGTTGTTAAGAGGTGAGACTTTTCCCTCAAAATCTCCCACTGTCAGTGTTAGGTTCTCTCTCCTCTATGAGTTCTCTCATGACATTTGAGACGCCAGCTCGTGCTGAACCGTTTCTCACACTGGTCACAGTGGTAGGGCTTCTCTCCTGTATGAATTCTTTGGTGACATGTGAGTTCCCAGCTCTGGATGAATCGTTTCCCACACTGGTCACAGTGGTAGGGCTTTTCTCCTGTATGCATTTTCTGGTGACGTTTGAGAGTACTGCTCCGGCTGAAGCTTGTCCCACACTGGTCACAGTGGTAGGGCTTTTCTCCTGTATGAATTCTCCGGTGAGATATGAGGTCACTGCTATGGCTGAACGGTTTCCCACACTGGTCACAGTGGTAGGGCTTTTCTCCTGTATGAATTCTCTGGTGAGATATGAGGTCACTGCTAAGGCTGAACCGTTTCCCACACTGGTCGCAGCTGTAAGGCTTTTCTCCTGTATGAATTTTCTGGTGACATTTGAGATTACTGCTTATGCTGAACCCTTTCCCACACTGGTCACAGTGGTAGGGCTTTTCTCCTGTATGAATTATCTGGTGACGTTTGAGATGACTGCGCTGGCTGAATCCTTTCCCACACTGGCCACAGTGGTAGGGGCTTTTCTCCTGTATGAACTATCTGGTGACATTCGAGATGACCGTGCTGGCTGAATCCTTTCCCACACTGGCCAGAGTGGTAGGGCTTCTCTCCTCTGTGAACTTTTTGGTGACATTTGAGCTGAATGCTCGTTCTGAACCGTTTCCCACACTGGTCACAGTGGCAGGGCTTTTCTCCTGTATGAACTATCTGGTGACATTCGAGATGACTGCGCTGGCTGAATCCTTTCCCACACTGGCCACAGTGGTAGGCTTCTCTCCTCTGTGAATTCTTTGGTGACATTTGAGCTGATTGCTCGTTCTGAACCGTTTCCCACACTGGTCACAGTGGTAGGGCTTCTCTCCTCTGTGAATTCTTTGGTGACATTTTAGATGACTGCTATGGCTGAACCGTTTGGAACACTGGACACAGTGGTAGGGCTTCTCTCCTGTATGAATTCTCTGGTGAATTTTGAGATTACCGCTTGTGCTGAACCGTTTTCCACACTGGTCACAGTTGTAGGGCTTTTCTCCTGTATGAATTCTCTGGTGAATTTTGAGATTACTGCTTGTGCTGAACCGTTTTCCACACTGGTCACAGTTGTAGGGCTTTTCTCCTGTATGAATTCTCTGGTGAGATATGAGATGACTGCTCTGGCTGAACCGTTTCCCACACTGGTCACAGTGGTAGGGCTTTTCTCCTGTATGAATTATTTGGTGACATATGAGATGTCTGCTTGTGCTGAACCTTGTCCCACACTGGTCACAGTGGTAGGGCTTCTCTCCTCTGTGAATTCTTTGGTGACATTTTAGTGTACTGCTATGGCTAAACCGTTTGGAACACTGGACACAGTGGTAGGGCTTCTCTCCTGTATGAGTTCTCTGGTGAATTTTGAGAAGACTGCTTGTGCTGAACCGTTTTCCACACTGGACACAGTTGTAGGGTTTTTCTCCTGTATGAATTCTCTGGTGAGATATGAGGTCAAAGCTCTGGCTGAACCGTTTCCCACACTGGTCACAGTGGTAGGGCTTCTCTCCTGTATGAATTCTCTGGTGAATTTTGAGATTACTGCTTGTGCTGAACCGTTTTCCACACTGGTCACAGTTGTAGGGCTTTTCTCCTGTATGAATTCTCTGGTGAGTTATGAGTAAACCTCTCTGGCTGAACCGTTTCCCACACTGGTCACAGTGGTAGGGCTTCTCTCCTGTATGAATTCTCTGGTGACATTTGAGATGACTGCTACGGCTGAACCTTGTCCCACACTGGTCGCAGTGGTAGGGCTTCTCTCCTGTGTGAATTCTTTGGTGACGTTTGAGGTTTTGGCTATCGCTGAACCGTTTCCCACACTGGTCACAGTTGTAGGGAGTTTCTCCTGTATGAATTCTCTGGTGCCTTTTGAGACTAGTGTCTATGGTGAACTCTTTCCCACACTGGTCGCAGTGGTAGGGCTTCTCACCCGTATGAATTCTCTGGTGCCTTTTGAGATTAGTGTCTATGGTGAACTCTTTCCCACACTGGTCACAGCGGTAGGGCTTCTCTCCTGTATGAATTCTCTGGTGAGATATGAATAAACTGCTCTGGCTGAACCGTTTCCCACACTGGTCACAGTGGTAGGGCTTTTCTCCTGTATGAATTCTCTGGTGACGTTCGAGATGACTGCTCTGGCTGAACCGTTTCCCACACTGGTCGCAGTGGTAGGGCTTTTCTCCTGTGTGAATTCTTTGGTGACATTTTAGTGTACTGCTCTGGCTGAACCTTTTCCCACACTGGTCACAGTTGTAGCGCTTTTCTCCTGTATGAATTCTCAGATGATGTTTAAGATGACTGTTACTGCTGTAGATATGTTTCTTCAGGGGTAGTTTGGCAGGAAAGACATCTTGGAATGGAGAATGAGGAGAGAGAAAAGAAAACATAAAATGTATTGAAATAACATGCAAGCTGTGACGTGTTACCAACTGATAATGTTCTAAATTTAGGGCGGCAAGCCGGCAACAGCAAATAACAGAGAGAGAGCGAGAGAGAGAGAGAGAGAGAGAGAGAGAGAGAGAGAGAGAGCGAGCAAGAGAGAGCGAGAGAGAGAGAGAGAGAGAGAGAGAGAGAGAGACACACACACACACAGCCCTTATCTACATTGATTTACTGCTGGAAGGAGGCATACTGCCAGTGATGGGAGGTGTACTCACATTTTATACGTAAGTAAAAGTAGCAATACCACAATGTAGAAATACTCTGTTACAAGTAAATAAGTCTGGTATCCAAAGAGTGCTTGAGTAAACGAACAAAAGTATTGGAATCAACATATAATTCAAGTACCAAAAGCAAAAGTACTCATTATGCAGAATGTCCAATTGTTCAAGTCAAGTTTTCTAATGTATAGAATTCCTTTGAAAATAGTAGATCTACCAGCTCACAACACGTCGCTTCAGGGCACGTTGATTGTAGATCTGCTATTTTCAGATATAAAATAGAGATTAATGTATGTTTCGTTATATATCCATTTTAATCTGCAAAGTAACTAGTAACTCAAGTTTTCAAATAATTGTAGTGTATTTGCCTCTGAGGTGCAGTGGAGTAGAAGTAAAAGTATTGCAAATTGGAAACACTCAAGTAAAGTAAAAAGATACCTTAAAATTGCACTACTATTTTTTTTGTCCAGAATCACGCCACAGCCTACTCTCCCACAAAAAAGTTGGTCGAAGTTACACAAAAAATAGTACCATGTGACAGAGGGGTCGAAGTTTAACGAAACCTGCACTATATGGTAGAAGTAGGTCAACAATACAAATGACGCTATTTTTTTTTGATACATTTATTTTTTGCCAGACCCAGAGGGTCTGCCTACATGAGGCTTTGTCCCTATTTCGTCCATATATGGGAATAAATGTCTGTCCATCTTTTGTCCCCCTTTCGTCTATGCATGGGCATAGACACAGGCTGACACGTCATGTGAAGTCCGGCTTAGCCGTGACGTAGTGCTCTGATCTTATAAAGTACTTATTCTGGGTCTGGTTAATGAGCAGCCCCCACCAAATCACGGAACTACTTAATATTCATCAGAACCAGACCAGAACTCTGACCACGGGACTCGGGCAATCAATTAATACCTTTGCAACGACTACATTCATGGCAAGTATTTCCTACAGCTTTAAGTCCAAAAATCCGAACTAACCCTTTAAGTACGGTACATGAGTACATGTACTGTACGTAGTAACTTAACTCCACTGGCATTACTCCATAGAGTACCTACAACATCTCTGTATCTGGTTGGTATTGAAGATGAAATCAAACTGTACAGTGACATAGAAACAGCACACACCTATTCTGTGTAAATTTATCACAGGCTTCAGCGTCGCTGCCTGGTTGATCTCTCGCTGTCCCTCCTCTGACGTAGTTGAAAACCTGGACGACATCTCAGGAAAGACATCTTGGAATGGAGAATGAGGAGAGAGAGAAAAAACATCAAATGTATTGAAATAACATGCAAGCTGTGTCGTATTACCAACTGATAATGTTTTAAATTTGGGGTGGCAAGCCGGCAACAGCAACTGCCAGGCAGAGGAACATTACATTTAGGCCGATTCTTGGCCTGCCTCATGAGTGATGTTTTTTCTGCAGCTAGTGATTATTTATCCTTATACCTAGGACCAGTATCTGTGCTTCTCAAACTAACACTGGGAATCTGACTTTACTTGCTGACATTTTATCATCTTGAGTTCAGTAGGATGTAGGCTCTATGCACAGCAGCCATATTGGAAAGAAATTGAAGGCTCTGTTCCATTTAGTGTAGCACAGTGGTTTTCAAACGTTTTAATTTCAAGGACCCATAACTCTGAGAGCGTAAAATGGAACCAAATTGGACCCTTACGGGTCCATTTGGTTCCATTTGTACACTGTCAGAGTTACACAACCGTAAGGAGCCATTTGGAACCCCCTAAAGGAACCATGAGGGTCCCTGGTCTACACTTTGAGACCCACTGGTGTAGCAGTGTGTTTCCAGTAGACTAGCCAACATGAACAATATTAGCACCCTGACTCTGTTTGACCCGAATAGAACAGAGCCTTAATTAGTATCATTGATAAGTAACACCTGTGAAGGAAGTAAGAAGAGGCCCATGATTTCTTTCCAATCTAGCTGCTGTGCATAGAGCCTATTGGTAATGATGAATGGAATATATTTTGTAAAACAGTGTAATTGTGTAACACCCAGGGGAGTACTGCCAGGGCTAATAGGCTGCAATGGGGGGGATGAGTGAGAGTGTGTGTGTGTGTGTGTGTGTGTGTGTGTGTGTGTGTGTGTGTGTGTGTGTGTGTGTGTGTGTGTGTGTGTGTGTGTGTGTGTGTGTGTGTGTGTGTGTGTGTGTGTACACCCACAGCTCTTATCTACATTGATTTACTGCTGGAAGGAGGCATATTGCCAGTGATGGAAGAACATGTTGTACTTAAGTCAGGGACACAGGAAGGGGGGATGGCGGTTTAGACGTATTCGGTTCCACTGGGAGGGGGGGGGTGAAATCCCCCCCACTTTTGGGACGAGGAAAAAAGAAAAAACCTCCGAGGAGCCATTCCACCATTCCGGGTGGAAAAAGGAACGCGCGTCCTAAAACACACTGCCCCATTTTTTTCCGCGGACCGATGCCGCCGGATTAGACCCGGGGGCGAGGGTGTTTTAGGACGAGGGTGTTTTAGGTTCTTCAATTCCATTTCTGAATGGAGAGAGGTGTGTGATGGAGAGAAGAAGGACCCGAAGGACAAAAAAATATACTGAAATTTTCGCGCACACGCACTGGGCACACGCACTCTTGGCACGCATGCAAGTGTGTGTCATCCTGGGTTCTAAAATGCCCTCTGCGTCCCTGACTTAAGTAAAAGTAGCAATACCACAATGTAGAAATACTCTGTTACAAGTAAATAAGTCTGGTATCCAAAATGTGCTTGAGTAAACGTACGAAAGTATTGGAATCAACATTTAATTCAAGTACCAAAAGTAAAAGTACTCATTATGCAGAATGTCCCATTTTTTCAAGTCAAGTTTTCAAATGTATATGGGGGGGGGATTAAGCCATAAAACAACTCTTACCGGACCCCCATCTGAAAATATGTTATTCCAGGGACCCCCATAAGCATAAAATAGGATTAAAGGGGGTAAAACAAATTGTGTGTGTGTGTGTGAGTGAGTGAGTGAGTGAGTGAGTGATTTGCACGCACACACGCACACGCACACACTCACACACACACACCATTACATTACATTCATTTAGCAGACGCTTTTATCCAAAGCGACTTACAATAAGTGCATTCAACATAGGTAGGGAACGAAACTACTAATCACCAGAAGTATTAAGTGCATCACACACGTAGTACGTAGTAACTTAACACCTCTGGCATTACTCCATAGAGTACCTACAACATCTCTGTATCTGGTTGGTATTGAAGATGAAATCAAACTGTAAAGTGACATAAAAACAGCACACACCTATTCTGTGTAACTTTATCACAGGCATCAACGTCTCTGTCTGGTAGATCTCTCGCCGTTCCTCCTCTGACGCAGTTGAAAACCTGGACGACATGTCTCTTTTAAAAACCCGAAATAGTTCATCTTCAGTCCATTTTGAGAGTCGATATTCGAGGCCCGGTTTTACGGATCCGACTTTACTTGCCGACATGTTATCGTCTCGAGTTCAGTAGGACGTCGGTAATGGTGACTTGATAAACAGAGTAGACTATACTCCTCTTCTCCGCTCCCTGGATTAACACTCCCAGATCCACACAGAACAGTGCTTACATAACCAGGACCCTCCCACTCTCCACCAGCTGGTCAAGGAAGCTCCGCTGGATGTGAAGCCATTCAAGGCTATGATAGAAGGGGCGGGTCAGGCCACGGGCCAGGCGCCAATTGACACGCATGGGTCAGATGGGCATGGGGGCATGGGTCAGGCTGTCAAGGATTGACAGTCTGGCGATACTTTGGCACGTTCAGAAATATATTTTGTGCTCTTTAGATACCTCAACACAAATTATACAGTGTACACATCGTAAAGTCACTATTTTCATGGCAGACCCCTTAACAGTGTTTTTGCCAACTTTGGTGCAGATTGGAGTTACAGTGTGCCTTGATAAGATGTGTCCCTGTGTTGTAGCCTACAAGGCTGCAGGCTGAAAACCCACCTCTTCAGGAAACACTACCCTGACCCTTCCTCTTAGCCTTGCCTACTTGTTGTCAATTACTTGTACGCTCTTGCTTTATTGGATCTTGTTTATTTGATACACTTATTTGTTTTAGCTCTTGCACTTTGATTTTCCTATTTGTCCCATCTATATCATATTTGTCCCATCTATTTAAGAAAGTACCGTAGGTAGCTGATATATTGCACTTTTACCTTAGCGCTCTAGTTGCTTGTTTTAGAAGAGAATGCACTTAAGACTTCTGGTGATTAGTAGTTTCCTTGCCTACCTATGTTGAATGCACTTATTGTAAGTAGCTTTGGATAAAAGCATCCGCTACTGTAATGTAATGTTGTACAATACGGCCCCTGGCAGTAGTAAGCTAAGTTGTGCTCACAATGATGTGTTGTGAGCTTGTAGATCGGCTATTTTCGTATAGCCAAAGCATAAAATAGGGCCTACGTGTTTAATGTATTTTTGTGTGAATAATCTACATCTACAAACTACAAAGTAACCAGTAACTAAAGCTGTGTAAAAAGTAGAACAAATTTACTTAGTTTCCACCACTGGTTCCTTGTTGTCAGCAACTATCTTATAGAATAGTCTAGTTTTAGTTTTGTTTTATTTATTCGCACAATAAAAACAATACAAAAAGGTATTATTATTAAAAGACACAGAAATAAGTGTGAGAGCCAGGGGCCGCATTGTACAACAAGGTTCACACCTAAAATAATAAACAAGTACTAAGTTATATATAGTAATCAAACACAAGACACAACAAGTACACTAAGGCTAGGGGTCTTTTTTCAGGCCAAGGACCCCTTAGCTGAGAGAGAGATGAAGCAGGGACCCCCACTACAATTTTGGATTCATGTTAAATGTGTGTTTTCACTTAAACCCTCAATACTTTGTAAACTCAACTTTTGGCTCGGTACTTGGTCCGCTCTTTTTTTCGCTGTACACCAATACTCAAAAATAGCCGATCTACAACCGACGCGTTGTGTGCTTGTAGATCGCCTACTTTCGGCTAATGTTCCCCCCAGAATAGGGATGCGAGGGTTCAAGTGGTTAATACAAAAATAAAGTATATCACACTTAGATTTGGCGGCGCCTGTAGTAGTATCCCTGAGGACCCTCTAGGGGTCCCGGACCCCCAGTTGAAGACCCCTGATATAGGCTACATTCCTCAAACGGTTGGTTTACTGACCAAGCTACTTACTTACAACCTTACTTCTGAGGATCACTTTGGAAGTAAGTGTTTTAAGTAATGCTTTAGTTTAAAGTGTCATCATTTGGATTTTTGGTCTCATGTTGCGATGAGAAGCTGTTTTTTCCCCCTGAATCCAAATAGTCAATCAATCAATACTTAGAACGTAATAGTAGGCCACACAGCAACAGAGCAGTTTCTGATTAGCCAATCAAGTCCAAACATTCACCGGACTTTGGAACTTTAGATTAACCCTCAGTATGTGAATGCTTTCATATCGGTCCCTATCACTCTCCTGTACCAACAAATGATAAAGGCAGTAGGCTACATTTTAGTTTTGTTCATATATAGACTTACATGCAACCTAGTTCAATTATGTCACCTGAATCAGAAAGATCTGATATGGAAAAGTCAAGACTAGCGCATACATTTAAAAAAAAGATTAAGTGGTAGGGTAAGTGAGATTCTTTTGTTAAAATAAGTGTTAAATAGGTCTATATTATGACAGTAATCATTGCTATAGTTTGTTCAGTAACAGGGGTCTCCCTGTCTCTCCAGCTCTTTAGTAAACAGACGATGCATTTTCAAGTCGGGATATCAATTTTATCCAATCAGGATAGAGAACTCATACAGGATACGATACAGGATAAACAAGTGCAACTGGAAGTGGTGACACGAAGAAATTAGCAGACAAAATTGGAACCTGAACACCCTTTGAAGAAAAATACCTTCCGTGACCCCAGGGGTAGTCGGAGTGACGTCAGGACTTCGGAACTCTATGGCAGTGGTTCGCAAAGTGGGGTCCGGGGACCCCCAGGGGTCCTTGAGAGGGTCAAATGAGTCCCATACTGGAGACTCACTCCGCCGGTCATCAAATTATTGGCTTAGGAATGCGACAAAAACAAAAAAGGTGATGTATTCAAGGCCTCATGTTTTCGGGTGAACTAACAAAAAATAACAATTTTGGGGTGAACTACGTGTGAGGACAATCATTTGTCAAGATTCCAACCCCATGCGAGTCCAATTACTAACATCGATGGACAACATGTCATGGATATAGATAAGATAGATTAGATAGATAGATAAGATGCTTTTTTTTCTTTAGTTTTTACATTTCTTGACAATGACACCATATTGAAAGTGGTTAAATAAAACTAAAACAATAATCCTATGTATTTAAAGTTCATTCTTTTTTTAAATCATTTATTTTTCCTCTCCTCTCAAATTGGTCCCCCTGGCTCCCCCTGGTGGTTGCAGTGCCAACTTTGAAAGCCACTGCACTACCCTGTACGGTCAGAGAGAGTCCATGCTCTGGCTGACTTACATTTTAAATGTTTTCCTTGGCTATTCAACAATAGCAGATCTACAAGCTCACAGCGCTACGAGCTTGTACATCTGCTATTTTTGGACATTTTTTTAAAAATCCAGAAAGTGTGAGAACTACTGATTTAGAAGGCATTTGTAGAATCGGTCTCAGGTCTTAATGAGTTAAATTAGATATGGGCAATAACTGTTCAGTAAGCGTTATCAGAGTACTTGGAGGCTAGAAGCCAGTCTATGTCCAGTCCAACAGTACCACACACACACACACACACACAGAGTAGGGTACTCGAAACATTTCTAATGTGTGTTCCTAAGCATTAAGGAACAAGGGGCGCATGCAATGCCTCTCCAATGCGACGTGTTGCAAGCTTGTAGATTCGGCCATTTTCGCGGCCAGACCATTAACTCGATAGCCTCACAATTGCAGCTTACAGTAATAAATGGCATTACATATAGTGTACACAGTAATAAAGTTGCAGTACATGGATTCGGATATTCAATAATCCCATGTTTATTTACAGGCAGTTCTAGTGGTCATTTCATAAGCAGTAATAAGGGCAGGCAAAGATATTTTTTTTGGGGGGGGGGGGGGAACTTATTCACAGTCATGACAATACAGTACATAGCAATGAGTGACAAGAGTCAGCAAAAAGAAAAAACAAAGAGCTCTATAATAGGCATCCTCCTGTTTTCGCGACACCAAATATCCTGGCTGAAACTAGCCGATCTACAAAGCTCGTACCTTGTAGATCGTCTATTTTCGCCCAGAATGTTTTGGTCCAGAATGAGGACGCTAAGGGTTCCAGTGGTGTAAGTCCATAAGCCTCCACAGGAATAGAAGATGTGATTGAACGTGATGCATTTATGGTACAAATCATCGTCTGTCGGGTGGAAACTCTCATTATGTGTCCAAGACTGTTAACTTTTCAGGATTAAAATTCAAAAGTAGCAAAAAGTAGCAGATCTACTTGCTACTATTGTGCGACGCTGTAGTATGATCAAGTAGGGTATTCATTTACGAAAAAATATGGAGATTCTGCCCGACAGCAACGATATCTGATCATCTATAATAATCTATCACATCTTTTTGTCCGATTCCTGTTTCGGTGACGCAGAGATAAAAAATGATTAACAGAAACATCCTCAGCTGCTACGTAAAGAAAACCTTTGGTCGGTATATACTGTATGCCAGGGGTCTTCAACAGGGGGTCTGGGACCCCTAGGGGTCCCTCAGAGTTACTACAGGGGGTCCGCCAAATCTTTGTGTGTCGCGGGGACCATTAGCTGAAAATAGCATATCTACAAGCTCACAACGCCTCGCAGCGCGAGGCGTTGAGAGCTTCTAGATCGGCTATTTTCTGAGAGTCGGTGTAGAGGGAAAAAGAGCAGACCAAGTACAGAGCCAACGGTCAAGTTGACTAAACATTGAGGATTTAAAGGTTAACTATCTTAAAATACAAATTAACATGAATCCAATCATCTATGAAATGTATGAAAAAAAGCGTAATCTGCAACATCATTTTACACAGTATTTAGTGGGGGGTCCCTGCTTCATCCCTCTCTCAGCTAGGGGGTCCTTGGCCTGAAAACGTTGAAGACCCCTGCTGTATACACATCAATATTTAAAAAAAAAGGAAAACTTTGGATGTACAGTACAAACACTTTTAAAGCTTATTTACCAATTAAGACCCTTCAGTCACGTGTCATCGTACATAATGTTTCAGAGAGTACAGACTATAACACATAAATCGTAAGTGCAATTACTCCACATATTCTGTGCAAGCTTGCAAAATGGCTGCCAAGACTTTGCAAGACTTAAAAAAATAAAAGATGTAGAAGAAATGTATATTCCGTTATGAGATTTCACAGGAGCCAAACAAGACATCTTGTGAATATAGTGGTTATGCAGTTGTTCACATTATGGTATGGGCTATTTGAACGCGTTTAAATGGTGTGAAATGCTGCATTTACATGTACATGAACCGACTAAAACATTAAGAGCTGGTTAGCACGGAATCATTCCATCCTTTGCCGGCTCCAACTTAATACAATATTTATGCATCCTGAAAAAATGATGATAGGGACACCAGGTGTAAAGTTGTTCAACTGGCACAATAATCCTATTAATTGAATTGAAATTAAACATGTACTGTATATATTTTTTAATTATAATTTTTTTCTTTCACCCCCCGCCCACTTTGAAAACTAGTGGTCTGACAGGGTCAAACAGAGGACTCCTCTACCAAGTTATCTTTGGTTGAATTGCACAACTCTCCTCTGGCAGTGTTTTTTTTTTATCATATAATTTTGATCCTTAAACGTTTCTATAAATAAAAAGGTGCAAATCAGTCCTGGTTTCTTGACTTGCGCTTCAGTCCTAATTAATGCTTCGGCAGAAAAGTGTCTTTACCGTTTAGTGTTTTAGTAACTCCCTGTGATGACAAGACCCACTTTTTTTGGAGTAAAAGTATTTCTATAAGGCTTCAAATTCATTGTGGAATGTTCCGCAAATTAATTTTCAGGATCCTTTACTGGTTTTAAACTTCAAGGTTCTCAAGGCCAACACTCCCAAAATAAATGTCTACTCCACTTGTGTTCATAGTCATTGCCATCAGGCGCAAAGATATCCACACAGCCTTCAAGTCCTCCTCCTTTTTTCCCTCCACACTTTATCTCTTCACAGAATGAGCGACTATACTATGATGCCAATGCTCAGGATAGGGACGCTAGGGTTCATGTGGTTAAAACTATGTGTCGACTATGTGGCAAACTCTAAATGCCTTTGCGCCTCTGGTTGCTGCGAAAGCTATTAGCACTGCCATACTGTGGTTACCGTCCACAGATGCAGAAAAGGGTCGAGATTCATTCATTCATTCAGTCCGTCTTCATTTGCGACATAAACATGAACAGTGTCCTCCACTAGAGCAGAAAAGTCACATCAGAGGCATTTCATAATTTGACCATTAATAGTATGCATACAGTATACATATATCACAAACAGGATTTAGAGGTTCATAACAAGTGCACCTTTTCTTTTAAACACCCAGTAAGACACCATTTTGACATTTTGTGCTGCCCGAGCGATTCCAGAAGGGACTCATATTGAAGCACGTCGAATACACAAGAGGCCTCGGCTGTAAGACTGTAAGCCAGTGATTCTCAAAGTGGGGTCCGGGGACCCCCAGGGGTCATTGAGGGGGTTCCAGGGGGTCCCCAAGCAAAAGTAGTTAATATAGCATCACAAAACATTTTCAGATGGGGGGGGGGGGGGGGGGTCCGCGGCCAAATACATATAAATGTGGGGGTCCTTGACATGAAAAGGTTTGAGAACCACTGACGGAATACACCGAGGCCTCAGCTGAAGACTGTAAGCTACAAATGAGACTGTCTAAAGACTTCCTGAACCAGGGCGAAAGGCGCAGTACCGTAGGACTATTTTGTCAATCATGACGTAGTGGAGTGTTGCGTCCAGCCGGGTGCGCAGTCAGTGTAGCAGCAGCACCAGGATTGACATTTTGAGTGGAGGGACGTCAAAGCGGAGGGTGGGCTGAATCACTGTGCATGACTGACACAACTAGGCAGTGGCTCAGGCGCTAGAAACGTCCCCTTGGGAATCAGAAAGGTTCCACGTTCCGATCCCGGGCTCCGCCTGTGTCACTGTCGAAGCGTCCTTGAGCAAGACACTGCCCCCCCGATGGGCAGGTTTAGTGTGCCTTGCATGGTTTCCTCTGCCATCCATTGTAAAGCACATTGTAAAGCGCTTATTTTTGTTTTTAATCCAGCATCTCTTCTGTTCTCTTCCCACCAGCGTCAAGACAGCGTCAATAAAAAAAAAATCTGACTTCTTGTAGATACTAGGCGGACTTAAAAATAAAACTTGCATTGATTAATACTAGGGGAAACGTGTAGTATACTGTATGATTAGTCAACAGTGAACACAGGTTTTATTTTGACTTCCACCTACTTGGAAGTCCACAAAGTCTCCCTCTCTCTCACTCTCTCTTAATGATGGTTGGCAAACAGCTTTTAGGTCCATTACCAAAATGTATTTTAAAGGGACACTTTTCCGCCCCGTTTTTAATTGTATATTGAAATGTTAATTTTAATAATAGAAAAAAGTACAAATTAAAAAATAAAATGTTCTCCCAAGTCATTTAGGGTTGTGTCAGTCAGTTTGTACAAGTGGGTGGGCCCAGGCCGGGTTAGGGCCCACCCATACATAGCACGGCACCTGGGTGCAGTGAGCAGGCGTCCGGCAGCAGAGAAGACGAGCTCATCATCGCTGGACCACTTTGATGACCCACTCTGCTGTCGGGTTGAGCTGCAGGAGGTCCTTCATGAACGTCTCCTCATCCAGACATCTCTCCTCTGAGGAAAAAGACAAGAGGGAGAGGAAGAGAGAGAGAGGGAGAGAGAGAGAGAGAGAAAAGTTATCGTGGGGGAAAAGCTTTCGCTGAAAATAGCCGATCGACTATGTTCTGTGCAAGCTTTCCCCACAATACTGATGCTGGGGTTTAACCCTTTAAAACCGTCAATTGGGTATGGCAAGGTATGGCAGGTGCCATACCTTGGCTCCAGAGGGAAAAAAATGATTTAAAAAAAATTATAATAATAATAAAGAAATCATGAATAGTAGCCTCATGCAGGTGTAAGTAAGACCATTGTGTTTGTATTGTGTTATAGGTATAATGCATAGTTTTCTATGCATTTCGGGGGTTTTGACGCCCCAAAACATAGGTGTCCCTTATTTTAATCTCTGGGAGTTGCCAACCCTGACCTTGCCATACCTTAGCTTTTGCTGAACTGACACCACTGGGTGTAAGTGGTACCGAACATGCAGCTCGGCAAAAGCGAATTGATCCCAGGGTTACGACGGAGGACAATTTCCACGATAAATTAAAATCTCTGCGATACTACTATTGAGAGCGGTTTTTTTTAAATCACGATAAATGATTAAAACCAGTTATCGTCCCATCCTACTGGAGGATGGGACGATTTACAAAAAAAAAAATATGTTTGCTGTTTACTAGAGGAAAGCGACACTCACTGATGTTTCCACCGATCTCAAAGAGGCAAAGCTCTTCTCTCTTCACCAGCACTGAACTGAAGGGCAGAGAAACACACATTAACAGCTTTACAGACACTTTTTAATGTAAATTATGCAAATATGACAAAACCAATGGTGTGGAAAAACACACTGTATGTATGTGATACATGTCATTCAGTCAGAAATATACAGTATAAGTGGGAGTGCATTCTGATGGTGATCATTGCTACAGAGAGTGTGTTCAGTAACAGGGGTCTTCCCCGTCTCTTTAGTAAACAGAAAATACATGGTCAGGTTGGGATACCAATTTTATCCAATCAGGAGAGAGAACCTCACAAAGATATATGTATTTTTTGATTAACCACTTCCACTTGTTTATCCTGTATGAATTCTCTCTCCCAATTGGATACACTTGATACACCAACCTGAACATGTATTTTCTGTTTACTGAGGCAGAGGTTCTCAAAGTGGGGTCCGGGGGTCCACTAGGGGGTTCCAGGGGGTCCCCAGCAAAAATGATAGTTAGGAACCAAATGGACCGTTACATGTATGTAGCTCTGAGAGTGTACAAATGGAACCAAATGGACCCGTACGGGTCCATTTGGTTCCATTTGTACACTCTCAGAGTTATGAGGGTCCGTGGCCGGATGCATACCAAACTGGGGGGGGGGGGGGGGGTCCTTGAAATTTAAAAAGTATGAGAACACAATGTACTAAGGAGCTTGTAAACAGGTTTTTACTTGCCCACTTGGTTGGGCAAAAAAATGTTGACGTATGACGTGTTCATTTTGTTGACTAAGATTTTGATATTTAGTCGACTAAGACTAGACTAAAACAATTTCAGATGACTAAAATAGGACTAAAACTAAATGGTGTGTTATTCAAAAGACTAAATCAGAATTTGCTGTCAAAATTAACACCGGTATGTCCCGCACCTGTCCTGACTGATGAAGCGAGCGAGGACGTCAGCGGCCTGCAGCTCAGCAGTCAGCTGAACAGCCATGGACACTTTACTGAACTGGGGAGCCTGGACACGGATGAACCCCTGGGAAATCTCCTTCATTTAAAAAAAGCAAAGCGGGAGAGAAAGAGAGAAGGGTTTTGTTAGAGTAGCTATATTTGTTTATGCGTTTCCTTTAACTTTGGTGTTGTACGTATTACTGCGACTACATGGATTAAAGAAAAGAAAATCTCACGACTGAAAATGTTTGTATGACCATTAGAATTTTACAGTGTAGGCCTACAATATAATGCATGTCAAATGTTACCTCATATAGTGGTTTCTCTACTGGTTTATCAGTGGTTATCTTCTTCAGTAGTTTCCGTACAGCTCTCTCTCTATGCTGCTTCTTCTGACTCTCCATGTTGTGTTGTCTGACCTGAGTCAGAATGAACTTGGGGATCTAGATGAGAGCGAGAGTGAAATTTAACACAAACTGTACTTAAGGGGACATTTCTTATTAGTAGTACTATTCACATTTGTCCGCGGAGAAAAGAGTCAGAAGAACAAGTCTTATTATTGGTCATTCGACCACGGCTACAGATTGGGCAGCCATTGGCATCATTGTATAGCTTTATGGTTGCTGACACAAAGTACTGATCCAGTCTGTCTGTCTTCTGTGTTGGGTGTGGGATGGGTTAGCCATGATGGCCACCAGCTTCTTCATTGTATTCTCCTTTACCACCAGCACCACCACCTCCACTACAGCTACAAAATCTATAGACCGCCGAAGTCTGACGTCATTTACACATCCTTTGTTTGTCTACCTGGTTCGCAGTTTTCCACCCCCGTTCTGAATCCCATAGACGTATTTAATATCGCGTCAAATAAGAACTGTGTTCCAAAAATAAACAAATGACCCCGGCGTGTTGACTCTTATGGATATGAAGCATCAACTGACGGTGAGAAAACGCTAATGTTACTTCCGCCGAATTAGTTACATTTTCGCCAGAAACAGACTGTATCAAATATAAGTGACTGACTATCATAAACGATACAGAACCCCCTCCCTGACAATAACGCTGACACGCGGTGTTTATTTTTGGACCACAATTCTTATATGAGACGATTCTAAGATGACCCAATGTTATTCTCCATAGAGAAATTACTTCCGCAAACCTGGGGATGAACTAGTCACGTCAGGACTTCGGTGCTCTATAGCCTACGAGCCCACCTCCACAGGATCAATAGCTGATCTACAAGCTCATAACATGAACAACGTTGTGGGCTTGTAGATCGGCTATTTTTGGCGTGCGTCACAGCGCGCACCCATCCAGTACTGCTGCCCTCTCACCCAGTGCAAAACACTGGTGTTGGCATAAAATCAAAGGCATGGGCATGATAAAACCCTACACCACTTCCTACTCACTTCAGATCAGCTAACACAGAAATGCTTCCCTAAAACACCTTGGCCGACGCACCACACGTCCTACTATTTAGGCATTTAGTAGACAGTCTTAATGCAAAGCGGTTTACGGTAAGCAAGGTAAACACAGGTTAAAACATCAAATGCATAGAGAAAATAATGTGGGATCATAGGTAACATCATAGGTAACAGGATCATCAGTCTTAACAGTATAAAAATATATACAACAAATGATCTGTACATTGAAACTATACAAACTATAGGATGCCAGGTCAACAAATGAACCTGGCATCTGTATAAATAACGTGCTATCTAAATTACATTTTAACCTTTGCATAAGCCTGCAAGGTCGTTAAGGCACCTTAGCCCGTAGGGCAAGTGCTACGGGCTAAGGTGGAGTCTGAAGAGGTGTCCTAGACTCTTCTCCTTGATCCTGATCCTGGAATAAACTCCCTGTTGCAGTATCTGAAATCAGACTTTACTTATTTGACTATTTACCTTGTCGTTTGTCGAGTAGAGATCATGCTTAAGTCTGCTTATTCTGTCTGACCTCGCACTTGTAAGTCGCTCCGTATAAGAGCGTCCGCTAAATTGTAACCACGTATAAATGAGTCCTCACCGTCCAGAGCAGGTTCTGGTATCTGATCAGCAGCCTGACGATGTTGGCCGTGCTGGTCGCCATGGAGAACTCCTGCTGCTCGGTGACTTTGGAGCGGAAGCCTTTGAACATGAAGATGTTGGGCGCCATGACAACAGCGACATTGTTGAGGGTCATCTTATTCTGGGCCTGGTGGTCGATCACCCGCTCGACGAACTCCACCAGCGCCTGCACATGGAAAAGAGCAATGCACAGCTTTGATTAAAATGCAGCCTGGCGTCAACATATCGTTGCTGTTGGGCAGAAACCAGCTATCTCCATTTTCTACTTTTTTATTTTTTAAATAAATCAGTGCTATTGAACACCCTTTTACGTCTCTGTGTGGGTTTTTACAAATATTGAACCAATGAAAGGTATTAAAAAGCACTTCTGACTAAACCTCCCAACTCCATTGGATCCTCAAAACGACTAACTCAAACTTTGGCGATAGTCGTTTTTTCCATCATTGATTAGAATGAGTAAGTCAGAAGGAAAAAAAATCGAGCTGTATTTTGGTAAAGGGATGTTAACACATAGGGTGCCAAAAATGGTCCGGACCGTTTTTGAGAATCCAAACGAGGAGTACCGAAAACGGTCCGGACCGTTTTTGACCCAATTTTATTTTTATACGCAGGGCCCACGTGGGGCGCTCTAACGAAACTTTGGGATCATCCAAGGAGTTTGAGAAAGAGAGGCCGGATGTGGATCCATGTCAAAAATCCTTCCTGTCGGCCTTTCCAATGTTATCTCCTTGACTAAAAGCTTAATATCTCCATTTCTTTTTAACGTGGTGGAAGCGAGCCGTTTTCGATCGGCGATCACTCTGCAATGGAGGATCGCGTTAGAAATATTATTGTTCCAGGCGTTAGTCGGGACCCTCCGCCGTCTCGCACACACGCTTTGTTTACATGCACTTCCGCGTCGGGGCTTCTACAGCACGAAACGTACTGTATTAACGTAAGTGGATGGCAGAATAGCCGGCACTGAACGTATAATATTTGAATAAACCTATGGCACCCAATGTGTTAATATAAGGACACATCAAAGTCGGTATGGTGACTTTATACAGACGGTATTGTGTTGTTCTAAAAATGTCTTTTTTTCATTTCCTGAAAAGTTAATATTTTGGACATGGCTGGTTTCTGCCCGACAGCAGAGATATTGTAGATTGAATGATTGAGCACTTTACTGAAAATTAATTCAAAATGATAAAAAAAAACACAAGAAAGCCCGAAGGCTTGTTTCCATTGTGGTCCTTTTGGGGAAGGGAGCAACAACACAAATACAAAACAAGAGACAAAAAACTAAATACAAAAACATAAAAGAAAATGACAAAAACAAACTATACAACTAATAGGTCATTTCACATTAAATACAAACAAAAGCAAGAAACATTTTATGTTATTCTCTCCGTCTTAAATCGAAATGATCAGTCATATTATTGGCCAATCATCTTTTTTAATGAGAATTAAAACATTTAAAAAGGAACTGATCAACTTAAGGTTGGAAGGTAAACCATTCCACTGGACTGCTGCAGAGTATACAGTAGGATTAAAGGTTTTTAAATTATAACCTCATTTTGATGTATGGTTAGTTGGTTTTCATTAGCATTCATAACAGTATTCTGTGTCTGTGAAATATGTCACTGGGATAAAAATAGTAAATGATAAAATGACATCCTTTACTTATGTGCGGAGGGTGGGTGAGTGCGTACCTTCAGAGTATTCCGATTGACCTCTGGTAAAAGCAGGACAAGCAGATTCAAGGCCTGGAGCTGTTGTTTCTTCGTGGGGAATTCTGGGACCACACATAGACACAGACAAAACAAATAGGACAAGGACTTGTTAAGAGTTTTAGTTAAAAAATAAAAAACAAAAAACCTTTGAATGCTCTCCTCGTCCCTACCCACACCACAACCATACCTAAATCTTACTAATTATTACACTAAAATGTATCAATTATCTAAACACAGTTATGTTCACCAAGACATTATCAAACCAAGAACCCTTTTATTACAAACCCTGATAACAGGGTTAATAGGTAGACAGGCAGGTAAGCAGGTAGGAAGACATAAGTATAGGTTGATAGGTACTAGGCAGGTTAACAGGTAGGTGTGTAGACACTTAAAAAGAAGAAGAAAAGTGTCGCACAGGTGGAAATCTCATATGTCCAAAACTGTTACTTTCCAGGATTCAAATAAAAAAAATGCAAAAAGAAGCAGATCTACAAGCTCAAAACGCTTATACGTTGGTACTAGTACAGCAGATAGTTTACTCTACTTACTGTTGACAGCAATGAAGGCGTTGAGATATTCCACAGTCAGCAGTGAATGAGGCAACTCTCTGATGAACAGCTTCAGAAGGCTGGCGGCGTCGTGCTGTTTAAGCTGCTGCCATGCAAACAGGCCGTCGTAGAAAGATGACTCCAGCTCCTGGCACACCGACTGGGATAAGGGGACAGAAGAACAAACGCGCGCACGTGAAAACACATTATTAACGCATTCAATCCTGGAACGCATCTGTGGACCCCCATCTCCCCCCATCCCCACACCATCTCAAAATATGTTGTTCCAGGGACTCCCCAAGAGCACAGATCGGAGTAATTTTTTTTTGCTTTAAAACATATATTTTATATATATATATATATATATATATATATATATATATATATATATATATATATATATATATATATATATATATATATATATATATAGAAAGATTTTCAAAAAATAGCAGATCTACAAGCTCATAGCGCGGCACTCGATGCCGCGCTATTTTTAATAGCCAATGCTCAAATCTGAAACGACACAGATGCTACTGTTGTAGATGTTACTGACCTTGACTCTGGTGGACGCTCCAGGGATCCGTAGCAACCCCTCTGTGTCTAAGCCCTCCTGCTCTATGTGACTGATCAGCTAGACAGAGGAAAACAGAGAGACGCCGAATGATCGATGATTCAAAGATTTACAAAAAAAAACACTAAAGTGGACTTTGTGAGTGACTTTGACCGACTCATACATCACAAGACACAACGTCACACAATTCATTCTATACACTGTCAAATCACTGAGTGTTCAGTTAACTTCCGAGTAACAAATGGATAAATCAACATTAACATGTGGATACAATTTACTGTGTAGGACAGGTGGTCTGTTTTATAATACTGATAGTGAAAATTATTGAATCCGCCAATATTTCTCAACATACTGTATTTATCCATTTTCTTTTAAAATGTATTTTACTAAAAATGTCTCCAATGGTTTTTCGGGCTTCGTTGAGAAGCTGTCAGAAAGCAACTTCAATCGCAACTTCAATCTGGAGTAAACGGTTGGCGTAATGTTGATATATAATCTGGAATAAACAATTCCTGTAATGTTGATTATGTTATAATAATATTTTGATGGTCGCATTCTTGTATTCGGCGAGAGGGATGAGGTGATTGGCCGGTTCACTCACTCTCTGCAGTACGAATAGATGTGATTGGCTGGTGTACTCAAATCAGTGCAGTATGTATGAATGGTTGTGATTGGCCCGTTTACTCACTCTCTGTAGTATGAATGGCACCTTGGTTCCAGTAGCCCGTCTCTGGTCCTGGTCCAATAACGTGGCGAGTGGAACGCCAAACAGACCACTCTCTACACACACACACACACACAACATAGCTTCATACACTACTGTTTGATGAAGCATGCTCGCTACATGAACCACATCATGGTGATATTAACCCATTAAGACCTGAGGCCGATTCTACGAATGCCTTCCATATCAGTAGTTCTCACACTTTCAAGATTTATTTTTTTAAATAGCAGATGTACAAGCTCGCAGCACTGCACTAAGTGACACGCTGTGAGCTTGTATATCTGCTATTTTTGAATAACTAACACAACAATCTAAAATGACACAGATGCTTTCCCGGTTTTAATGGGATAAATTATTAAGGACTGTCGTAACTCTCCATTTCAACCGATCTGCCCGTAAAGAGTTCATTTGGTTACATTTGCACTGCACACACTCCGAGTTAAAAATGCATACATTAACGAGAACATTTACTGTGTGCACAGGTAAAGTAAGGTATTAGAGAGACTGCGTGTGTGTGTGTGTGTGTGTGTGTGTGTGTGTGTGTGTGTGTGTGTGTGTGTGTGTGTGTGTGTGTGTGTGTGTGTGTGTGTGTGTGTGTGTGTGTGTGTGTGTACCTTTAGTTTTGCCTTTGACGGCTTTGTGAGGTTTGAAGTCGATCCCAGCCGTGTCAAACAGAGCCGTCATCTCTACAAGCACCAGTCTGCGTACCTAACGGATGCCATGAAATAAGACAGAAATATGTTTAAAAAAGAATGCTATGGTTTTATGGAAACATGTTTTTGTTGTTGTTGTTTGTTGTTGTTTTTTTGATGTTCAGTTCACCTTTTTCATATCCAGAGGAGACAGATCCCCTATTCTGGTCTGACCCGTTTTATCCCGGAGCAACTTAAAGTTCTTGACAGACATGGAGAGAGAGAGAGAGAGAGAGAGAAAGAGAGAGAACGTCTTTTAGTACAATCTATAAATAACCCACTGCAAATGCTTTGCTCATTGATTAAAGCTAAAATACAATCTCATGACAGTTTTGTCAGGCCAATCTCTGATTCGTGAAACAGCATGAAAGGAGCCAACCCACACCAGAGTTTCATAAACAATTGGGCGCAATGTGTACTTATACAATACTTTAAATACCTCTTCAATCTTAAAATAACAAACAACCGAAAATAGCAGAGCTTGTAGATTGGCTATTTTCTTTGTATGGAATGCTTTGTATGGAATCCAAATCAAATAGCGACTGATAACTGTAAACCATGTTTACTGTCAGTTAATGAACCGTGGTTTTGATTGAATTCTAAGTGAAATGAATCCAGCCCTTTTCTAGTCAACACAATAAAATTAAGCACACCTGTAGGCCACCTAGAGTACCACCTTCAACCACCAGAGGTCACTAGAGGATTAGCATTGGAGCAACATCATAGACACTAGAGTCTCCCTTCAAAACTTCTCTTCTGGGGGTCCCTGGCACAAAGCATTTTCAGATGGGGCCGGTCTGCTGCCGCATACCTGCAATTTGCGTTAAGTCTAACTATGTGTTCAATAATTGAACTAATTGAACCAAAACACTTCCTAATTATGGGGAAAGCACAGTGAAAAGAGAGCGGTTTGTTTTGATACCGCAGGCCAATGCCAAATTCCAGGTGAACATTCTTTGTTTTGAATCAATCTAATGAACTGCTGCATTTCTCCTACGTACAAAATAAATGCTAATAAATGTCAGCTGACAGCTGACCAGATAGATGACAAACATTTTGATGAACAGTAAATACACTCAAATTAACAGAAGCATTCCTTACAGACAATTACATACAGAGGCCTATGATCTGACCAATTAGATCATCTGCCATTTAAGTCGAACCAATCAGAAGCTGCTACAGGGGGCTCTCACTTCAATGTTAAAGCTCTATGCTGAGGTAATGAGTTAAATGGTCCGTTCTTTCTGTTGTGTTTTTTTGATGAATAAATAAATACAACAGCATTTCAAGATTCCCCAATTCACTTGTCCCCACTCTTCTTTTCTTCCTTTTTCTGTTTCTGGAAACTACAATAAAGATTTACACCTGTAAACCTGTGATGTGACGATGAAGTTGATTCTGATTCTTGAGTCTGAATGTACATTTCCACATTTTGATGATGTTGTGATTCCCCTTTCTCGCAAGCTTAATGTATACTCCATCGCACGAGGGTGCCGGTTGCCGAAAAGGGCTGATAAACGAGCAAACAACACGTTTATCAGTGTAAATCCAGGGGTGGGCTGCCGGTGGAGCCTACTGGAGCGCAGCTCCACTAGCTTTGAAGCTGCATGCACGCCCGCACATGCATATATGCATTTGCAGTTTTCTCACCTCGCTAACGAAACCTGCCGATCGACACCGAGTGTCACAGCGTGAATGAACAGGAATGACCGACCTGGTTGGATGCATATCAATGCTCCACTATGTGACCTGCTAAGTAGCCTGTAGGTGTCAGATGTTCTGTCTGAAGCAGTCAAAAGAGTTGGATAACAGTGGCTGATGGATTCATGAACAAATTCAATTACAGAGGTGACTGCAAGGTAAATGTTTCCCCATTATGCAAGTAAATAGAATAAAATTTGATATACAGTAAATTATGGGTTAATAAATAGGCCTACATATTAAAGAGGTTATTTCAATCGGCGATGTAGCGCTCCACTAGCTAAAAAATCCACAGCACATCCCTGTGTATATCAGTTATCTTTTTCCGAGCAACACTGTCGTACTACAGAGTATAAATCAGGCTTCCGTCTACTGCCCTCTGTCAATGATAAACCCTAAGCCTGCAAGACAATTAATAAGTTATCGATGCATTGTCTAATTTTCAAACACTCTGTTATATTATCCCTCACAAACAAGAGCTCCACCTGCAAGGTGAAGGTTTACAAGGCGGCTTTTCAAAAAGGCCTTTGCTTATGTTTGCAAGCACACACACAAACACCAGAACGGGGGGGGGGGGGGGGTGTGTGTGTGTGTGTGTGTGTGTGTGTGTCCTTAATTTCCAATCAAGTCTAATAGAATATGAGAAATAGACATTTTGAGGGCTTGAAAAAGATTTGGGGAGTTAGATTTACAATTAGAAAAAGATTTTGGATGAGTTTAAGATTAGGATTATTGACATTTAGAGGTTAGATTTAGGGTTAGAGTTAAACATCTTTTATAATTAGTTACGTGCCACGGTCATGCACCGAAAAATTGCTGATCTACAGTATAAGCTCACAACGTAGATCTGCATTTTTTTGGCTGTAGGCTTAGTTAAAAATGGTAAAATGTATTAAAAATAAGCGTTCATAAAATCGCTGTACAAAAAAGGTGATGTCCTTACAAGTATAGTAATACAAACGTGTGTGTGTGTGTTATTAATTAATGTGCATGTCTCACCGGTAGTTTGTCATCAGGTGATTGTGGACTGTCGGGTTTTAATCTTTGATGGTGATCTCTGTAGTTGAGTGCCTGCTCTGAAAATGACACTTCCACATTCAACTCCGTCTCTTTTTCTAGGTACACAAACGCACAGACACACACACACACACACACACACACACAAGTCAAGGGTCCACCTTCTGGGGTTGTGTAACTGACACACATGTCTTAAGTGGAAGTGGGACAAATCATACACAGACATGCGTTAACGACATACAGGGAGACACAGTTACAGGTGCTAAAGTGCAGAGGTTTTCGTCTCTGTCGGGTGGGAACCTCATATGTCCTAAACTATTACTTTTCAGGATTCAGAAATAACAAAAGTAGCAGATCTACAAGCTTGAAACGCGGCGCGAAGATCTGCTACTTTTGATCCTTTTGTGTGACGCTGTAGTATGAGCAAGTAGGGCGTTAATTTACGGGGAAAAAAACACAATAGGTCAGAATATGGAGATAAGAGGTTTCTGCCCAACAGCAACGTTTTAAAAAGAAAGAGGAACAGAAAGAGAGAAGTTTTAGTGTCCACCATATAGATTGTTCACCTTCTATAAATCTGCATTTATTATCTTCTCTAAATACGTGCACCGATGCAGAAGAACACTAATGACGCAAATACGATCTAATAAATGACAAAACGCGGATGTCGGGTTGAAAGTGGTTAAATATGTTTTTCTTGGGGTATATAATTTGCCTCTGTATTGGGAAATAAGTGCACACAAACTACTGATTTTAATTTAAAAGATAATTCATAATTTCTTGTATAGTTGTACTGTTATGTACAGCGATAACAATGTGTGGTTGTTACATAATCCCAAGACACACCTGGCATTAGTCTCATGGCACACCAGTGGGTCTTCAACAGGGGGTCCAGGAACCCTAGGGGGTCCTCAGAGTTACTACTGGGGGCCGCCAAATCTTTGTGTGATAGGATTCTTTTTTTTTTTACAAACAAGTCTATGAAGCCATCTATGAAAAAGTAGTGGGGGGTCCCTCCTTCATCTCTCTCAGCTAAGGGGTCCTTGGCCTGAAAAATGTTGAAGACCCCTGGTCTAGATGATAATCATATGCACCTCCTCATGCTTGTGGTATTGACAATTTTGACCATATTGACAAAAACATGTTCTGCAGATTCTTTATTATATTTAGTAGTATTAGTTTTGTATGTACAGTGTATGCATGTCACACAATACCGATTCAGCAAGGTTTAGTTATTAGTGTAGTTTTAATTAACCTTGGCGAGTGAGTGAGTGAGTGAGTGAGTGAGTGAGTGTGTGTGTGTGTGTGTGTGTCATACCAGCTGTATTCACATCTGTTTTGCCGTTCTCAGTTCTCTCTTTGTTAGGCTCCTCCACCTGCAGCACAACACACATGTACACATTAACACACACACACACACACACACACTCAACACATTCATACAGACATCTACCCTTAACCCATTAAGACCGGGAACGCATCTGTGTCATTTTTAGATTTCTTTAGGCTATTCAAAGCAGATATACAAGCTCATAGCGTGGCACCGTGTGCAAATGTGTGCAAATCTTTGAATATATATTTAAAGCGTTTTAGAAAACATTTTTCTCATCGGCCTCAGGTCTTAATGGGTTAACCCAGCTGAGTGCCTTTATTACACTGTGCTATCACCTCATTTTCATAGTGAGAAACTCTGCTGATTACATACAGTTACACAGTAACTCAGAGAGAATACAGTAGTTTGGTTTATTGTCGTAATGTCGGTATCAGCCGAGAACGCGGGAGCCTATCTCTGTTATAATGCGCTAGACCCCCGGGACATGGATTTCTGAGGTGGAGCGCCACACCTACCATCAGCTCCCTGTACTTACCGCACGACTTGCCACACCCAAGCCATGCTACTCATGCGCTGAGTTTGACCTTGCTTGTGGTCCAAAGGCGAGAGCTCTACCGACTGAGTTACCCGGACACAACAGATGAACCAGTAAATTAAAAGGAGTATTTTATAGGATTTGTAATAATATTAACCGTTTTAAAATTACAATTTATGCATTTGGTAGATGGTCTTATCCAGAGTGACTTACAAGCACAAGATAAACTTAAGCAGAGTAAGAATGAACTGTAATCAATAAACAACAAGGTAAATAGCCACATACTGTGAGTAGAGTGCAGAGAGAACAATGTAGTGCCTCAAAGAAACTAGCATACCAGGTAAACAATGAACCTTGCATCTGGCATCTGTAAACAATATGCTATCAAAATAACATTCTGCACATTTGTGGTCAATATTTGTGCTACATATCAACTGTATCATAGACAGAAGAAGATACAGTACTACACTAACTATTCAACAATACAAAGTTTTTAAAAGACACCCAGTTCAGTCAGATAACTCACGAATAGATTGAACCAATATTATAGAATGAGAATACAAGTGTGGATGTAATATTTTATTTTGGCGTTCAGGCTCTGCTACATTTTCCTCCCTGCTCAGCACGATTAAGACAACCGTCATTAACCTTTAAGAGCAGGGAGATATATATATACATAACAACCCCCCATGGGGAACAGAACCAATAGCAGAGCCTACTGGTGGTGCTGGGGTGGTGGTGGGAGCAAACGCCGCATGACAACACCCATGACACACAAAGCGGATGGAACACATATTTTGGGTGAGCTTAAATAACCTGCCCGATTGGACAGCCGATTGCCACGTCGTGTATGACGTATGGGTCTTGCATGACGCTGTATGCAACCACATAGAATGAGCATGCATGAAACCTCTTGAGTGTACTGTGTGCTGCCTGAGCTAACTCGCAGGCTACGTATAATAAATGCAAATAGATGCGAGTACTTCCTCTGGATTGTGTATATTGTTTATGACACAAGATGAGATCATGCTTTATTGTTCTGCTGGCGCAGAAAATTGCTTTGCATCCAAAACAGCTTCCCATACACAATAAAATCACACAAAAAAAAGCTAACCATGGTCTGAATGTAATATGTTTTCTTAAAACCTACAGATCAATCCATGTGCATGTACACAATCTGTGTCTGTGTGTGTGTGTGTGTGTGTGTGTGTGTGTGTGTGTGTGTGTGTGTGTGTGTGTGTGTGTGTGTGTGTGTGTGTGTGTGTGTGTGTGCATGTTGTCCTGACCTTTTCGGGTCTGAATATGTCCCTGACATCGGGGGCGTGCTGTCGGTTCCGTCGTCTCAGTGTCTGCTGCAGTGATGTCACACGGCGCTCCACGGCGGCAGCCTGCGTTCGGGTCAGAGTGGACAGGAACACGGCGCTGTCCTCTTCCTGTCAGTCAGCACAACAGATTGAATTTGATCATTAATGAATAATCAATCCCTATTTTGGGTATGTCATAGGCCAGGGGTCCGCAACAGGGGGTCCAGGACCCCTAGGAGGTCCTCAGAGTTACTACAGGGGGGCCACCAAATCTTTGTGTGATATGATTTTATTTTTACGTTGAACCACTGAACCATAGCATCCCCTTTCTGAGGAGAACTTTAGCCAAAAATAGCAGATCTACAAGCTCACAACGCCTCGCACTGAGAGGCGTTGTGAGCTTGTAGATCTGCTATTTTTGGCAAAGAGGTATTAGGTGTAGAGGGAAAAAAGAGCAGACCAAGTAAACAAAAAAAGTTTCATCTGAAACACATTTTATACAATATAGAGGGGGTCCCTGCTTCATCTCTCTTTCAGCTAGGTGGTCCTTGGCCTGAAAACGTTGAAGACCCCCTGTCATAGGCAAAACATAATAATAAAAAAAAAAAGGTTTTATGTTTGATCTGCGTCTTACCTGATCCTGGTCGACTCCCAGCGAATCATCAAACAGCCTGGCTAGACCCGCCTCTGTTAGCCACGCCTCCTCCTGCTCTCCATCTGAAGAAAGAAACAAAGAGAAGGATGAGAGACTTTTGTCTTTTCAACACCAGCACCATTTTGCCTCCCTAAAAAAATTGACCTAAATGTTTACTAGGAGGGACCCAAAATGGTGCCGGGGGCCGCTGTCCCCCCTCGGGGGCCCGCACCACACAGGACTCCCTGACCCGGTAGAGGTGGCGCAAAGGCCCCGCGGGGCACCTACAGAGTGCGAAAAAGTAAAAAAGAAAATACTGTATATTTTGCACAAAATTGTGTCCTAAGCATTTAACCCATCCTAAGTATCAGGGGCAGTGGGCACTACGGGGGCAGTGGGCACTACGGGGGCAGCGCCCCGGGGAGCAGTTAGGGTTTAAGTGTTTTCTTAAGGAAACTCCACACAGATCAGGGCTGGGACTCGAACCGGGGACCTTCCGTTTCCCCAGACGGCCTCTCTACCCATTAGAGCTATAGTCGCCCCCTGCTCCTGATGCTATATGGGGCTCCCCATCGCCACTGGTCGGGGCTTTCACTATACAGGAGTTGGGAAACCCCTTCGGTGGGGGCGTTGTCACATTCTAATACAGCCAGAAAACCCCTATTTCAGCTCCGGCCTCGTGGCGTGCCTCGCTAATCATTAGACTACCAAGCCCAACCTCCTGGAATCGAATCCCGCCGCCGCCACAATTTCTGTTCGCCGATAAATTATAGTTTGGAGGCACGCCGTCTCAAGCAAACTTGAGCCACGAGAGGCACCGCCGAGCGAGCGAGTCGCCGTACCGAACGTCGCTTGAGCCGACTCAGCGCCGTCCCAGTTATTTACCGATAGAATATTAAATCACTCCGTGCACTCAAATGGCTGGCGCTCCTGATGAGCAGGTTGGTGTCTTGCATGGTTTCCTTTGCCTTTGATGTGTGAATGTGTGTGTGTGAGAATGGGGGATTGTAAAAGCACTTTGGAGGAAGGTGCTATATGAAAGCACCGTGTACACAACCGCACACAATGCCAACGTTCTAAATGTCATGTATCATATATCTGCTTTCACATACGCCATCTATCATATGTATGTTTATTTGTTCCATTTAAGCTGTTTAAATCTCTTTCCCTTTGTGCTCACTCTATCCTCTCTCTCTTGATGCAAGCAATAAAACGGACTCCAACTACTATTTTGACCATTTTAGGCGAAGAGGGAAAGAGAAAGACATTGGAGGGGGAGAACGGAGCGGACAAGAGGAGTCTTCATCCTCCCCTAATGAGACACAGTTGACATTGACCCAGGTGCAGGAAAGGGAAAAGGAGGGACGAGAGAAACATTTGGACGCACAGGATGTGTGTGTTTGTTCCACAGAACAATAGCTATAGTGCATGAACAACGTTAAACACCCCGCAACACCGTAAGAAACCTTAGTGTCGATTTAACTCTGAGAGTGAACAAATGTAACCAAATGGACCCTTGCGGGTCCATTTGGTTACATTTGTTACACTCTCAATAGTTACAAACGGATGAGCAGTATTTTTACGGCGTATAAACACTATAAACTGCTGCGACTAACATTTACAACAGAGCTTACAATAGACCTTCCTGTCTGTCTGTCTGCCTGCATCACTTACTTCTTTATACACAGAAAGGCTTTTAACGTTTGACAGTTTCAACTTAGTGGACAATCTGGACATTCTGTACCTTTTTGTGATTTAAGATTACACTATAAAATCCTGAAGTGTTTAGTTTAGTTTATTTCGATCCACGTCAGCAGTTACACAAAACGTACCACACTGTAGTCCAATAATTCATGTTGTTTGATCGAAAAGGCATAGGCTGAAGCTCAAAGCTTATTTATGCCTATCCTTCCTACATGTTGATTTAAGTTAGTTACATTGTTTATAAAGTTCATATTGAATGAACACTCAAAATATTTCGTAATTACATTCAAAGACTACTTACATTGTTCGTAGTAATCGAACACTCGAAAATATACAATATATACATTCATGTCTTCATTTTTATACACGTATCTATATATACACCCGAATGCGTGCATATACCCATATAAACACATTCTAATATACATACCGTTATATACAAACGCCAACACTACCACATCACACCCCTCAATCCATCAATTTCCTTTAAAACTGAGAGTGTAACCCAAACGTAACCAAAATAGTCCATTTGGTTACATTTGTACACACTCTCGGGAGTTCAACATTTTTAAATGAACCCTGAGGATTTTACGGTGTATGCATGACGTTATTCTTTAAATTATTCATTGCCGTTTTAATTTGTCATAATATTATAACCACAACTTTCACAAAAGTGAACCCGTCATGTATTGTTGATTGTGATTATTAGGATTGATTGTGATTCTTAGGGTTATGATTCAAAATAAAAAGCGAGAGTGCGTCAACGCTCTAATAATCTGTATAATAAATGTTAAGACACTTGTGTTCTATTAAGCAGTAAAGCAGAGAGAGTAAGGAAAAAGAGTCGCATCATAATGAACATGCAATTTGATCTTTGTGCCACATTCTGTTTTGTGTCTTCTCAGTGATCGGTTAAGCCACCAGGGGGTGCCGTTTTGAATCCCTGTCTGACTGTAATGAGTTGTCCCAGGTTAAATCTGCTGGGGGAATGAATCCAGCCTCTGCTTTTGATAGGTCACATTTTAAGCAAAGTGGCAATTGATCATCACATGATCTCTAATAGAGATTAAAGGATTATCTGTTGAGAACGTAAATAGTTACAACTTTTTAGTCGTTAAGGAAACACTTGGGTTCAGAGGCCTTGAGGCCAAATTATGGCCATGTAGGACAACAGCAAGTATAATACGAACTTCAATAAATAATCATAAACAAACTGCTTCACATGAACAATGTAATTAAGAGATTCGATATGGGATATATGTTTTATATACACGAATAAAAGAGCGTCGGAAAGGGTCCGGTATCCCAGTCACAATGTCATTTGTTATTGTTTACCACTTTCGTCTCCCAGATTAGTCATGCCAATTAACCCTCCCCACACACATTTATGTGTTGCCACTGCTGTTTTACCCTACTGGCTCACCTGCCAGTGAGGAGCCCCCACCGAGAGGATGCAGGGCTGGTGACATCATCATCATACTATATGATCATAGCGGACCCTGGAGGCAACGTGAACACGGCAAGTATAATAATTTGTCCTTTTACGGTGTGTATCCTACCTTCAGGAATCTTCTGCTGCTCCTCGTCTTGCGCCTCCCCCTCTCCGCCTCCCTCGCCCCTTCCTGCTCCTCCCTCTACTCCTCCCGAGCGATTGATGTTCTCCACCTCCTTCCAGTAGTCGTCCATCGCTAGGTCATCGAGGGAGTCCTGGACGACACGAACGCATAGAGACATGTGTACAGACATTTGCAAATACACATGAAGTACAGCATGATGCATAGATGCAGGAAAAAATGCAATGGATGGATCAGGAGGCAACAGGTTTTGATCCCCCGGCTCCCCCTGAGTTTAAGTCAAAGTGTCCTTGAGCAAGACACTTTCCAAAGCACAAGCGCTTTGGATAAATATGTAATGCTATACAAATGCACCATTTACCAATGAACATAAGGGTGTTTGTGGCATTGCCGCCCTCTTACCAACTTTCAATTGCTGTCAAATTTACAAAAATAGCTCACATAGCCGATTTACAAACTTGACCTTGTAGATCAGCTATGTGCGACCCCATCGCACAACAAAGTATAAAATCAGACTCACCGTATCCCATTAAAACTGGGAAAGCATCTGTGTCATTTTAGATTTTAGCGTCAAAAATAGCAGATCTACAAGTTCACAAGCGTGTCACTTCGTGCCGTGCTGCAAGCTTGTACATCTGCTGTTTATTTTTTTGAAATAGAAAAAAATCTTGAAAGTGTGAGAACTACTGATTTAGAAGGCCCTTGAAGTCGGCCTCAGGTCAGTTGGTTAACAAATCATCCAGATTCCTAACCTGGGAGTTGCAGCGGTGGTACGCAGGCCGCGATCCAGGCCTGGGGCTGCAGTTAGCGTTGAGCCTGGGGCTGGAGCCTGGCTTGGGGCTGGAGCCGCTGGGCAGAGACCTGGAGCACGGGGTGGCGGCGAAGACCGGGCGGGGGAGCGATGGTGAAGCGCCGCTGATGGTGATGGGTCCTCCTCCGGGTCTCTCTCCATGCAGTGGGTTCTGGGTTTGCTGCACACTGTAATGGCCTGTTTTGCGGCTGTGGGGAAAAGACGGTGGACAGAAAAAAACAAGGCCCAAACACGTTAAATAGGTCGATGGATAGACAGCCAGGCAGGCGGAAGATTCAGTGGGTTATTCTGCAAATATATGGTAAACGTCAGAGAGAGAGAGAGAGAGATGTGGTCAGTCTGGTAGATAAACAACAGTCAGACTAAACTGTTATGACTAGCAGAGAATGAGGCAGACAGGTAGACAACTAAGCCTTCAAGACAGACAGGCAGTTAAAGGGATACTTCACTTTCGGGCCGGGGACACATTTAAAAAAAATATTAAAAATAAATGAAAAAAGTTATGGAAAATTCATGGCCCCCTCACGACACGCAGTGTCCTACTAATGCGTGAGGGGGCCATGAATTTTCCATAACTTTTTTCATTTATTTTTAATATTTTTTTTAAATGTGTCCCCGGCCCGAAAGTGAAGTATCCCTTTAAGTGTGGTTTATACTCAGTTGTGCGCTAAAATAGCCGATCTACAAGTATCTATATCTACGAGCCGTTTCCGGCATGCGACACTGGCACAAAACATTTTTTTTCTATCGATTAGTCACCCCATGGAGACTTGAATTCATGGATATTGTTTTGTTTTCAAGTCTCCATGGGGTGAC
Source organism: Gymnoscopelus braueri (assembly GCF_963280865.1). Classification (NCBI taxonomy): domain Eukaryota; kingdom Metazoa; phylum Chordata; class Actinopteri; order Myctophiformes; family Myctophidae; genus Gymnoscopelus; species Gymnoscopelus braueri. Next base: position 40,015,082 of record NC_137616.1, on the reverse strand, counting down.
TAATCGATAGGAAAAAAGTGTCATTTTGGGGGTGGACTATCCCTTTAAGTAAAATCAAGCTTTAGACAGAGAGGCATGCAGACACAGAGTAAGTAAAACCCATCTCCTCTAACCATAGAATAGCCAGCAGCAACATGCTGAATTCCCAGCTTGACAACTAATGAGGAAAACACTGCCGGTGAACTAAGAATAGCTGCTGGTAGGTAGTGTGTGTTACACACAGCCAACACTCTGACTCCACTGGCCCAGAAGCACTGCACAGCCCAGACCCATAGAGAGAGAGTTCTGACACTTGCGTTCACTTCTTCGGGCCAGGTCTTCTACATAGCCGTCTATTGGCGAATACTAGTGACAAAGCCCTGAACCGGAAGTTCATGGAATGCATTGAAGTCTACGGCTCCTTGTCACTATTTCCAGTTTACATGAACCACGTGACCGACGCTGTTTCTGCCCCCTCGTTGACGCAACTCTCTAATACAAGGCTCTGGCACAGCCTAGCCAGGATGAGATGAAGCACAGCTGGCATGAATCAAGTCATAATTTGTGCAATTTGGCTTTAATCAACAAGTAAATATTTGAATAGAACCTTTGCCTTTATGCTTGCGTGTGTGTGTGTGTATATGCATGCATGGAGACAGAAACACAACAACAACAACAACACAGCTGTTTAATTCCCCTTGTCGGTGCCGTTTCCATATTGGGGAAGACTATGCACACTAGTGTTTACTGCTGACATTTTGGGGAATGCAAATACAGGAAAACAAATAGCAAAGTGAGAGACAGATGCACTCTTATGCTAAGGTGGGGCTGCGCTTTCTAAACTCCTGCTAAACAAGACGGTCTTCTTCTAATAACAGCTCGGTTGGCGTCCCTGTGTAATCTGTAGCCATGGATAGAAAGTTACTGGGTGTGCAGTTTGCGAACGAAGCAGAAATTAAATGGACCTTATTTATTCACAGCGGCCATTTTGACATGAAATAGTAGGATAGCCACAAGTGTTGCCAATGATACTAACAAGTAAGACGCGCGAACGCGGGAAGCGAACGCAAAAAGAAAATGTAATGAATTTTTTTTATTAAAAAACAATAACAACAAAAGAAAAATACAAAAAATTCTGCATTAAAAGGAGCATCTTAGAAAAATACAAATTCACAAAAAAATAACTTTGAATGTTTTTGAACAATTCAACAAAGTGTTTGAAGTGCCTGTTTCACCCACTTCCGGGGGGCGGAGCCAAAATCCGAGCCCGAAGTATTTGTTCGTAGACCCCCACTTAGGGGGGGTAGAAAAAGTTTGGGAGCGATTCGGGCACTTTTCATTTAACATGGGGTTTCAATGGGGATTTTTAGGAGCCTTCTCCGGGGCGTGGCTTCCGGGGGAAGGGGCGGGCTTAAACGCAACCTTGACAGGTGTGTTCAGTTTTCAAAGAGCTTTCATTTGATGTATGGTACGTGACTGTAGCTGCTATATTTCACCCAGGGGCAGGCTGCAGACATACTGCACACAGACAGACAGACACACAGACACACAGACACACCCACAACCCGAGCACGGTTTCATAGTAAGCTCCACTTGCGCGGAGGCCTCCTTCCGCTGCGTTCGCAATTAAGGTTGTGTTCCATTCTGGTCAACCAGAGTCAGGGTGCCTGTTGGCTTACTTGACACCTGGCGGGCGACGGGCATCCCTTATTTCCAAGAAAAAATAAGGGACGTCCCAAAAAAATAAAAAAATTAAATCCAACTGTATTTATTGTACAGTTTTTGTATATTATATTAAAACCACTTGAACCCCAGCATCCATATTCAGGTGAGAAACATTCGCCAAAAATAGCAGATCTACAAGCTACAACGTGAGCAATTTTTTGGCAAGGAGATTTGGTGTAGACAGAAAAAAAGCGGTTCAAGTAAAGAGACAACTCAGGTCCAGTTTACTAGGGTTTAAGTGGTTAATAACCATCGTCTCTGTCGGGTGGAAATCTCACATGTCTAAAACTGTTACTTTTCAGGATTAAAATTCAAAAGTAGCAGATCTTCAAGCTCGAAACGCGTCGTTTCGCGCAGCGTTTCGAGCTTGTAGATCTGCTACTTTTGATTATTTTGTGTGACGCTGTAGTATGATCAAATAGGACGTTAATTTATGAAAAAACACAAAAAGTTAAAATATGGAGATAAGAGGTTTGTGCCCGACAATATATGAGGCTGTTTGAACTTGTAAGATGTGTCATTGACTGATTCCCAAACATAGTGTGTCCATTAGTCAGTTTAACCCATTTAGACCGGGAACGCGTCTGTGTGTGTCATTTTAAGATTTCTTTGGCTATTAAAAAAATAGCAGATCTACAAGCTCATAGCGCGGCACCGAGTGCCGCGCTATGAGCTTGTAGATCTGCAAATTCTTTTTTAAATCATGAACATTTTTGCAAATCTTTGAATATATATTTTTTAAAGCGAACATTTGTAACTCAAATCTTTGCTTCTGGGGGATTCTACAAATCTCTTCTAAATATTTTTTTTTGGGGGGAAAAAAATATATTGCTATAGTCAGTATTTGGCCGTGGACCCCCAACTGAAATGTTGTTCCAGGGACCCCCCAGAAGCAAAGATTTGAGTTAAAAATTATCGCTATAAAAATATATATATATTTAAAAAATATTTTTGAATAGCCAAAAGAAATCTAAAAATGACACACAGATGCGTTCCCGGTCTTAATGGGTTAACAAGGGACACGTCTTTTAGTTTCCAAATAAGGGACGGTTCCTTATTTCAAGGGACCGTTGGCAATGGCAACCGTACTGGAAAGGCAAACAATAACTTCTAGGAAGTGGACAGAAAAACTGTAGAAAAGAAGAGGTTTTGTGGTGGTATTTTCTGGTGTGTGGACATTACTTCTCCATTTTCATCCTCAGCAGCGAAAGAAGATTAGTAGGGGTGCAATTGGTTACCCCCAAAAATCAAATGGTAATATATCCCTATTTCAGGCATGACATTATGAGCGAAATATTCAAAAAAATATCAAAAACTTTCTGAACTGATGAAAATAGACGATTTGCCAGCTCACAGCGCATCACATGGTGAGACATTGTGAGCTTGTTAGATTTGAGTGGTTAATTGATTTGTTGATATATATATGTCACAGGGTGTTTGGAGAGCCAGGGTGATTGAAGACAGAGCGCTTGTTTTTAGGCACGGGCTTTTCGAGACAGGGTTTATTAGCGAGGCTCGCGAGGAGGAGGAGGAGAAGAAGGAGGACGCGGCGCTGCGAGGCGGGGGTTTATTACGAGAGGCTCGCGAGGAGGAGGAGCTCCTCCTTCTCCTTCTCCTTCTCCTTCTCCGAGGAGGAGAAGGAGAACGCGGCGCCAAGAGGCGGGGCTTTGATGCGACGCGGACCTGTCTTTTGTTGTTCCCCCCCACATAGCAACCAGGAAGCTACGCTAGGGGAACGCTGAACACACGTTCACACGCTTGTCCATGACGGAGGCGCGCCGACTCAGTAGAGCTTGAGGCCGAGGAGGCGCGAGTGCCCGCGCTGACCGGCCGATGCTCTACTAGTCGACACAGCGCCGTTCGAGTTGTAAACCGATAGGGACAGAATAGTTCTTTTCATGGATCACTGTGTGTGTGTGTGTGTGTGTGTGTGTGTGTGTGTGTGTGTGTGTGTGTGTGTGTGTGTGTGTGTGTGTGTGTGTGTGTGTGTGTGTGTGTGTGTGTGTGTGTGTGTGTGTGTCAGGGAGAAACTAAAACAAAAGCCAGCAGAACACAATAAAAGTATCTTAACAGTCCATTGAAAGCATGAGCGCGTGTGCGTGCGCGTGCGCGCACGCGCGTGTGTGTGTGTGTGACTGTGTGTGTGTGTGTGGTCGCGGCCATAATGCTTGTGCACAAGCCTAGCTTGTGGCTCCCTCTAGTGTTCCTTCTACAAAATTGCTGGGTGGGTGGTAAAAACGAGCGAGCCTTCTTCAATCACCCTGGTTCTCCATTCACCCTGTAACATATATACAAATTAAAAATAATTAACATTAAAAAGCGCGTCCCGGTTATTTAATTCATCTATAAAATAATCGATTCCACTTCCAGCCTTAGAGATTAGAATGTCAGCCTATGTTTTTGTACTGTATGTATGTGTGTGTCATAAATATAAACTCAACCTAGGTTACTAAAAAGGGTACAGGAAACGCACCATACCCAAACACCTCCATAACCAGCACTTACACCCACACACACACAGTGTTAAATATTTAATGACCTACCACCTGTAAAGGAGCACTCATTAAGAGCGGTTACATAACAGATAATGACCGACTTCACACAGAAAGCAACAGATAACCCTCATTTACAAAGGCCAATCACCTAATGACTTTAGAGCAGTCCAAACTAGAGCCTGACTGAAGTCACGTCTTTTGCTCGATGCCAATAGGCCTAGAATGGCTGTGATATTACATACATTTCACATATTGCATAAAACAGTGGTTCTCAAACTTTTTCATGTCAAGGACCCCCAAATTGACACTTATTAGCCCGTGGACCCCCATTTGAAAAGACATGCCAGGGACCCCCATAAGAGAAGATTTTTTTTACGGCTCTAGCAGTGATTCTCAACTATTTTAATTTCAAGGACCTCAAGTTTGACATGCTTTGGGTTCGGACCCCCATTTAATGGCATTTTTATCTATGTTAATTTAACTCTGAGAGTGTACAAATGGAACCAAATGAACCAGTTGGTTCCATTTGTACACTCTCAGAGTTACAGACCCATAAGGGTCCATTTGGTTCCTAATCTATCATTTAGCTGGGGACCCCCTCGAACTCCCTCAAGGTCCCCTGGGGGTCCCCGGACCCCACTTTGAGAAGCAATGGCATAAACAACACAGCCATAGATCACTCCCATGCCCTCCCGTGTCGGGGAGTCATCGTGGTGAGTGGTGAACCGCTGCAAATACCAGTTACATAAAAAAAGTCAAATAATGGCAGATATATCATCCAAGCACAAGTCAAATCATCAAGCAAAACGACTCGTATAGTCCAGGCCAAGCAAAACTATAGATGAACAGATGACAAACTCTCTTCTAAAAGGGCTTTCATTCATCAGCCACTATTAGTGGGCAACGCTCCAGGCAAAACACAATCAAAGGAGCCACCACAGCTATTAATATATTTTGTGGCCACAGGCTGTTCTCTCTGTGTGTGACGTAGCCATCAGTCACCCAGCGCCTGTCCCGTGTATCACTGCCTCATGCAGCTGGAACCCCCGGTGTCATACATACTCATACTGTCATGCAGTGGTGGAAAGTAACTAAGTGCATTTACTTAAAGGGGAACTTCGCCGATTTTGCTACTCATAGCGTCAAATGACGTTTTCCGCGGGTTCTCACTTATGTCCGCACTACATGGTGTCTCAGTGAGACCAACCCCACACACACCCCAAGGGGTGTCTCCCAAATAGTGGGATCAGCCTTCTTTCTCCCTGCTCGCGTCGGTAAACACTCCGTGGGAGGAATACTAACACAACAGATATTTATTTGAACCATAAAACACAGAAGAGCAGCTCCACCGCAGAGGAATTCAACAGGCTGTATGCTGAAATCATGCTGGACACAGCTTGGATTAATTACTTTATAGAGTAAGTAATGATTGCTGTAAACGTTATGCCAACTTGACATAATAATCCAAGTGTAATTGTACTTGATTGCTTTAATGTTAGAGATTAATAAAGTTAGGGTAGTAGTATACAATGTGTAGTTGACTTCTGATAGACGCATGCACGCAGAGCAGTGTTGTTTACATTGTCGTTCCATAGCTAGCCAAATGCAAAGCTAAACCACTTGTGTGACAAGCCAAATTTATGCTTTGTCTCTTGTCAGATTTCAAATATAAAGTGCTTATGCCATGGCCACGGATGTTACAATTTGAATCGGCTGGGTGCAAGTACCCGTATCTTCCGTATTGTTTAAATAAAAGCATTTTAATCTGATCGGTGGCCATTTTCTCATAAACCTCCCAACCGATCGCATAAGGGTCGCATAATAAATGGCCACTGATCGGATTAAAATGCTTTTTTATTAAACAATACGGAAGATACTGGTACTTAGACCCACCCGATTCAAATTGTAACATCCGTGGTCATGGGATAAGCACTTTTTATTTGAAATCCGAACGCTTATGTAGATGTACGGATTGTACATGTAGAAAGTGCAAACACCAGGTTGAAGTTCCCCCATGACAGTCATGTTTCAGGGCTACGTCGCCGGGTCCCGAAAATAGCAGATACAAGCTCACAACGCGCCAGACTCGACACTTTGTGAGCTTGTAGGTCTGCTATCTGCGGCTTACATGCAATATTAGTATAGATTAGGCTTCACGTGGGATGATATCTATTTAATCTACAAGTGTAATCTAATGTGTTCTTTTCATCAGGACAGAATGTTGTTTCGCCTGCCTGTGGAAATGGAGTAACGTTCGGCTGATGAAGACCCCTGGGACTCGCCTTATGAGATACAACCATATTATTTTTCTAAATAAAACGATTACATTTACACCCTGCTTGCTCTACTCATTGATCACGGTACATTCTACATTGTATAAGCATTCATAATGACAAAATGTGAACCCCAATTCTATAAGGGTTGTTTATGTTGATACTGTTTCATGATATAGGAGATGGTCTTTCATTTGGCAGAATGGTACATAATTACATGACTGTAAGCATTACAGATATAATAGTGAAAAAGTCTTGTTCATTCTGTTAGTAGCCTATTTACTTCTTTACTTCTACATGTAATCATTATTTTTCTGGGGACCCCAGCACATTGGATTCAACTTTACTGGTCTTCGATACAATAGGCTATAGTAAAACCTAATATTATCCATATACACCAATTGAAAGCATGAAACGGTCTCAGTTGAAAAACAAAAACAAAAAACGATTAGGCTGTGTATGACAAGAGTATTTGAACATTAGCATGTCATTCTAAAGTAATGCCCATGTTTTCTATAAGTTTAGTCCAAAGAATATAACTGGAAATGACAGTGAAACATATGCTCTCAGAAATAAGGAGTCACACATGACATGAGTATGAAACGTTTTGTTTTATTATTATTATATTGTTGACTATGCTGCATATTCTCCATGGATGTCCCGACTCCCAAGTAGAAGATGGACGTCACGTCACCAGCACCGGACTGTCTACATGGTGGGAATGTATAAAAAAAATTGATGCCCGCGCGCGCGCACACACACACGTTTAGTGTTACTATGCTAATTTATACATGATATATTTAGTTTACTATAAGATACAATCAACTCAATACAGAACACAATACAACAGCAGCCAAGACTAGTTTCACCTTGCTGGCGCAACAAAGACACGGTGATGATGGGACTGACATCCTGGTATAGCAAACTTGCAATGGGTAGGCTACTGGTCCAACTGTACTGGTTCAACAGAGGCAGATTTCACGTGGTCCAAGAAAGAACATGGCTTCGATGTCGTGTTTTGTGATCCAAAGGTAGACAAAAAAGTCGGAAAAGTTGAAACGAAACATTCATCATTCAGTGTTGCCAGATCTTGTGAGAGAAATAAGCAATCAGGTATATGAAAACAAGCCCAAAATAAAATACCTGTGCCAAGAGCACTTTAAACCTAGACATGGGCTATTTGAAAATTGCCGATCTACAAGCTCACAACGCGTAACGATGTGACGCAGTGTCAGCTTGTAGATCTGCTATTTTCCCAAAAATCTTGAGGGGAAAAAAGTGCAAAATGTGGAATATTTTTTAAACATTTTAAAGGTAGTGTAAGTGATTTGCAAAGTTTCAAATAATTGCAAAATGGGTCTATGTTCTGATAGTGCTCGTTACTATAGAGTGTCCTGTCCATATAAAGAGTCTCCATGTCTCTCCAGCTCTTTATAAAACAGAAAATGTATTTTGTAGTTTCTTTTTTTTTTTTTGTAGTTTCATTTCCAATTTTATCCAACCAGGACAGAGAACTCAATCAGGATACAGATTAAACAAGTGAAATTGGAAGTGATGACACTATGAAATGAGCATGCAAAATTAGAACTGAAAACTATACAAATTAAGCTTAAAAATGGGTACTTTCTCCTGATTGGCTGAGATTTTGACACCTACCGAAAAATGTATTTTCTGTTTATTAAAGAGCTGGAGAGACGGGGAGACTCCTGTTACTGAACAAACACTCTATAGCAATGATTACTATCAGAATATAGTATTTTAACCTTTAAAAAAAATACTTTTTGTTTTAACCAAAAAATATCACTTACCCTACCTTTAACAACACATTTTTGGTAGGGTCTCCCTGGCAAATATGTTGCCGCGCAGTGCACAGATGAGGGTCCGTGGAAAAGTACATGAACATGTTTGAGAACCACTGGTTTAAACAACAATCAAAACATTTGGAAACGAGCCCAAATATCAACTACATTTTAGAAACCAGCCGCTTATAATAAGCAGACATGGCAACACTGGCCAATGTGCCGTATGTGTTTGTTGATGTTGTTGTAGTGAGAACTGGGAGGGGAAAGTTACAATGTAGACCACGCCCCCACGCAGCCTCCTCCCCTCAAGGAAGGGCAGTGCCCCAAAGCATTGTGGTCATTGTAGTAATGCAGCCAAACCCCAGTCATCCAGTCAAAGTCAAGACTTCTATATTTTTCTGGCCATAGGGTGCAAATTTGAAATTTTGCTACTGTTATCTACTATATTATAATAGATCATTAATATATATATGATTAACATTGAGTGACTGCAAGTTCTTCCAGGGGTGTAATGCTCCTTTAAGTCAGGGTTCCCACACATTTTTACCAATGAATTTCCAAAACTTTTCCAAGACTTTTCCAGAATATTTAACCCAATTTCCAGGCCTGTATAACATTATTATATATAACATTCAGCGCAATAATGAGTCTCTTACTCTTATGTGCAATGCCCAAAGACAGGCAGTGTAGCAAAAATAAAGAAATAAACCAAAAACTAAAAAAATGACTAACTACGCATCACGCTGCAGCACGTTGTGAGCTTGTAGATCTGTTATTTTTGTCACGTCCGGTATACATTAGGCTGCAATCACGCAGCCCGTTCGGAAAGAAAATACATATTTTGTGTAATGTTATAGATGTTTTGGAAAGAAATTGCCAAAAACAATGCATAGCCAAATATTTTTCCAGGACCCTTGATAAATTCCAGGACCCTAGACAAATTCCAAATCTTTTCCAGGACTGGAAAAAGATTTTTCTAATTTCAAAATATTTCCAGGAATATCATGACCGTGGGGACCCTGTTAAGTACAATATTGAGGTATTTGTACTTTACTTGAGTATTTCCAATTTCCAATACTTTTACTTCTACTCCACTACATCTCAGAGGCAAATATTGTACGTTTACTCCACTACAACTATTTGAAAACTTTAGTTACTAGTTACTTTTCAGATATAAATTATGATTTTATGAAACATACATGAACCACTTTAGCCCTATTTTATGCATAGGCTATTTGAAAATAGCAGATCTACAAGCTCAAAACGCGTCGCGATGCGACGCGTTGTGAGCTTGTAGATCTGCTATTTTCAAACATTTCAGTACTTTTACTTTTGGTACTTTAAGTACATTTTGATGCCAATACTTTTGTACGTTTACTCAAGTAAATTTTGAATTCTGGATTTTTACTTGTAACAGAGTATTTCTATATATTGCAGTATTGGTACTTTTACTTAAGTAAAGAATTTGAGTACTTTTTCCACCACTGGTGACGTGGCCATCAGTCACCCAGCGCCTGTCCCGGCGTGTATCACTGCGTCGTGCAGCTGAAACCCCCGATGTCATTCATACTCATACTGTCATGTGAGTGGCAGCTACTCAATAAAAAAACGAAAATGAATGGGACCTCATTGTTAACGACCTTCGTCCAAAACAGGATGTCGTCGTGATGGGGTTTATCTTGTTCTCTGTTCAGCGGACTGAGAACCGTTCATCTTCCCAAGAAAATCGCTTCATGTCGTCTTCAAAATTGTTCTCAGTTGAGATAAGATGGGATGAGAAGACCTGAAATAATGAATTAATTCTCTAGTGTGGAACAGCTTCCTGTGTAGCAGCAAGGTGTGAACACACATGTTCCACTGTTCCCACTTCTTAAAAGGTCACACGTCTTACTGTGACAAATTATGCTACTATAGGACAAAAGAGAAAGACCTCTCTCTCGCTCTTTTTCACACACACACACACACACACACACACACACACACACACACACACACACACACACACACACACACACACACACACACACACACACACACACACACACACACACACACACACACACACACACACACACACACACACACACACACACACACACACACACACAGTCTCTCTCGCTCGCTCTCTCTCCGTGATAGCCATGGCCAGAGGCATTTATGTTTTTGGGTTGTCTGTCCATCTGTCCGCCTGTGCAATTGCAATATCTTAGGAACAACTTGGTTGAAACTCAGCTTTGGCCATGACTCAAGAATGAATGAGCTCATTAAGACATAATTCCAGACAGACCTCCCCATAGGAAGAAATGATGAAGTGAAGATTTTGGTTGTTAAAGGTCACCATGACCTCACGTACGCCCCATTCTCATGAAGGTGATATCTCAGGGAATTTCGGGACATCTGGAACAAACATCCAACTTTGAATTTGCAAGCACACATTGGTAAGGACTCGAGGGACTGCGGTACCCGGCGTCGAGTCGTTCGGCTAGGTGGTTGGTTTTTTTTGGGGTTTGAGGTTTCCGCCTTATGAAAATGTTAGAGAACCACTAACCGTCAGTCTCTGGGGGTCTCCATTTCTCTGTCCATTGTTGGTCTCAGTTAAGATTGTGCATTCTTGGCATATTGCAGCATGCACACAGTGTAAAGGTGACGAATCAGACAAAAATGAGTGGGGTGAAAAATCCTCCCTCCTCAGATAAACCGCACACATTCCTGCATCATAAAAAAGTGCACATTAATCTCTCTGAGTCTGCAAAAATGGACCGGCTTCTTTATTTTTTTTCCTCTTTTTTTTTGCTGTGTAGACAGAGAAGTGGGCTAATACACAATACCATCAAAATTCACTTTATGTTCATCAACTCAGGATTAAGCAAAAAGAGCTTTAACATCAACAGTTAACTCCAAGCAGCCCACACATACCACAGCAGACCTCCCAAGACATGTACTAACACGAGTGTGTGCAGACGAATGCATACAGCATGGTCAAGCAGTCATACAATCTTGCTCACACAAGCTTATACAGATCCAGAAAACCAAATGCACGCACGCACACTCCAGCATTAACCACTTAAGCCCTATTTTATATACTAAAATAAATGGTCTACAACAAGGGTAAGCAACCTTAGGCAGGGGTGCCACCATTAGCACAGGCGATGGTAATTATCACTGGCACTCTGGCATAAGTGTGAGAGAAAGGATTTTTCTTTTAAAATACAAGCCTATAGCTATTTACTTGTGTGTTCACCTTGGATGCTCTAAGGTGAACAGCCTACGCCACATGCCGGCTCATAATGATTGCGATCACCCTGTGCTGCAGTTCTTGCTCAGAGAACAAAGGCGAAAAAGGCAAAGAAAGCTTCAATAGATGGTTGGGTATAACAGCCCTAATGGATAAATATGGTTTTGTTTATGAGAGAAAACAACAGCCTCTATTATTATAAGGCGACTGCCAACTTGTTTCGACCTCGGGCTCGAGGTCGAAACAAGTTGGCAGTTGCCTAGTGCTCGGATCATCTCTTTGTTTTTTCTCATGTTTGATCCCATTTGATCCGTGAGCACCATCGATACTTTATTTTATCTCTTGTGAGCACCTGGTTGTTCTGTTTTCTCTGACGTTCATTGTTTTGTTTATGTTCCTGTCTTGAAAATGTTGTTTGCTGCTGACCACCCAGTGTTAAGTGTCACTTTGAGACTAAACGTGAATCAAATGTTCAGGTATGCGACCTCCGACCCCTGACTGATGAATAAGATACGGTGGGAGTCTGAGGTGGGGTCTGAGTCTAATGATCATTACAATGTCCTGATGTGAAATATAAATGTTTAAAACTAAAGGCATTGTTATATTTTTATTATCACGATAATATGTTGGAAATATTTTAGTTTGATGTGGCATGATATTTATATTTAATGTTGATGTGACACACTGACTATCAAGTCAATAAAATCATTTAAAAAAGGTTGCTGACCCCTGATCTACAAGCTCACAACGTGTCACATGAAGATTTTTTGCCTATAATGACAGCCATGAAATATGGATGCCAGGTTGAAAGTGGCTAAATGGTAAATGGTGCATTTCTCATTTCTATAGCACCTATCCAAAGCCCTTTACATTCACCCACTCACACACCGACCGGCGGTGGAGGAAACCATGCAAGGAACCAACCTGCTCATCGGGAGCAGTTAAGGGCCTGGGTTCAGTGTCTCAAGACACTTCGACATGAAGCCAGGAAGAGCCGGGTATACCTCCTGAGCCGCAGCTGCTGCTCGTTAGGAAGTAACGTTTGGCATTTGGACTGCTATGGGTGCATCCACACATGAGATGCAAGTTGACGCTAGGGTCGCAAGCCCTCGTTCCGGTTCCGGACATTTCTGGCCGTTACTCAATGAAAAGCGGAACCCGGATAAGCGCTTCAGACACGCATCGGGACGGTCTTTCCGTTTTTTTTCCTATAACATGGGAGTGGATGGGACTTCCGACTTCCGAGCGTCAACTTGCATCTCATGTGTGGATGCACCCTGTGGAAACCCGTCCTCTACTACTTCCTCTATTATTCGCCCTCCACTTCCTCTCGACCTCCTCCTCGCAAGGGACCTCTCTCTCCTCCTGTGAGCCATAGCCCTCTTTTAGGGCTATGGCTATTGATCTTAGCCATTATTCTATGAGGTTTTTAAAAGATCGAAGACCGGGAACGCATCTGTGTCATTTTTAGATTTGAGCTAAAAAGCATTATTTTACACTTTGGCTATTCAAAAATAGCAGACATACTACCTCATAGCGACTTATACCGCCCCCCTAATACGCGAGGGGCCCGTGTTTTTTTCAAATACTTTTTTCATTTATTTTTAAAAATGTTTTGGAAAATGAAAAAAAAAAAATACAATAAAAAAATAAGATAAAATAAATGAAAAAAAAAATACGGAAAAACACGGCCCCCTCACGCATTAGGAGGGCAGGGTGAGTCACCAGAACCAAGGACGGGTGTTTTTGATGAATCCAATATGGTTAAAATGAAGTTTGAAGTTACAATGGGTTTGTATAGGAAGGGGGCGTGTCTGTTAAAATGAATATCAAATATCTAAATACTGAATCAAGCAACTTAACACATACAGTGCCAAGATCGCATCGATGCGTTCTTTCAAATACATCGCTTGAGTGCCAGGATTCCAAAGAACGCATTGATGCGTTCTTTTGAATTTTCATTGTTTAATCTGTGATCGCACGGTCCTGTTTATTTCTCATCAACACTTTCGTTTTCCACTTACGTCACACTCACCCGGAGCCGGATGTAAAAAAAAAAATTCATTTCCGGGCCACATTGTTTTTCTCCGGTAATTTACGGACAGCTCAACTTCTATTTTCTTTGGTCCGGGTGACTAACAGTCATCGTCGTAGTGTATCACATCGTTTTCAGGCCGATCAGCGGACCAGGGATTGTCAAAAACGTCACATCCGGTGAATGACAGGATATGACGTGGGCCTGTTTGGGAGGGGGCGAGCGAGGTGATCAATGTGTGGATTTGCTGCTCTCTACTGGTGGAACTGTCGTACGTGCTTGACAACACAATCAGAGAATTTATTTGAATGAAAAATTACAAAACAAAAAAATTAAAAAACACGCAAATTGCTGGCACAGGGGTGAGTACATTATGAATAAACTCTGGCAGTCAATGTGTTAAAAACTGTCTGGGGGGTTCACAAAGGCCTGAGTAGACGATAAAATGACCAAAAGTTTTTTTGAAAGTGAAATATCCCTTTAAGCCCTATTTTACACTTTGTCGTACAACACCAAAATAACGAAAATAGATCACCTACAAGCTTGCGATGCAACATGTAGCGATCTTGTAGATCGGCTATTTCATATTCGTTCCATTCATTGTAGCAGCCCTGTGCTCTATTCCTCTTGGTTCTCTCTCACTCCTCCTGCTCTTCTTGGCTCGCTGTGAGGACAAAAAGGACAAACGTGCTTCCTGATTCTCTGTCTCGAATTTCCTCTTTCTGTTTACACTGTGATACTAAACTTGTGGGCGACCTCACATCCAGTGATGGAAGAAGTGCTACGAATTCATTTGTTACACTGAATCCTGGGCTATTTCATGGCAATACAAACACATCTGTTGCGTGTTAACTAATAGAAAAACAACAATAATGGACTAACCCCCCAAAACACAGAGTATGATGCCCTGTGTTTCAACACATGAAGCAGTGCAGTCACTTTTCAGTGCAGCCCTTGCTAAATCATTTGAGAGTAGATATCGTCGCCGTCAGGCAGAAGCCTCCTACAGTATCTCTATATTCTAACTTTTTGTGATTTTCCGTAAATTATTAACGCCCTACTTGATCACACTACAGCGTCACAGAAAAGCACCAAAAGTAGCAGATCCACAAGCTTGAAACGTGGCGCAAAGCGATGCGTTTTGAGCTTGTAGATCTGCTACTTTTGAATTAGAATCCTGAAAAGTCAGTTTTGGACATATGAGGTTTCCACCCGACAAAGACGTACGATATACTGTGTGTGTGTGTGTGTGTGTGTGTGTGTGTGTGTGTGTGTGCGTGTGTGTGCGTGTGTGTGCGTGTGTGTGTGCGTGCGTGTGATGCTAAAACTTAAAAAAGCTTTTGCTTCAGTGATTCTTCTCATGTAACACGTGACCATTAAAAAAAGCTGTTAAAATGAGTGTGTGTGTTGTTGTCAATCTTTGATTTACAGTTGTCATCAAAACTATCTATTTATAACTCTGTTATGAGAGTTAATGATTAACAAGTCTTGCATCTGCACATGTGTGCGTGTGCGTGTGTGTGTGTGTGTGTGTGTGTGTGTGTGTGTGTGTGTGTGTGTGTGTGTGTGTGTGTGTGTGTGTGTGTCTGATGTCAAGGTCCAGATGTCCTCACAAGAAGAAATGAGGTCATTTAATGAGGTCATTTCTCGTGAAAAGGCCTTAACGTCTTAGAGACCCTGGTACTGGCCTCCCTCTGTGTGTACAGACCCCTAACCCTTGTACACAGAATCCTGGGCTATTTCATGGCAACACAAAGCCATGCACCACTTCCCTGGTTAACCCATTAAACACGGGAACACCATCTGTGTCATTTTAGATTTGAGCTATAACCATTATTTTATACTTTGGCTATTCAAAAATAGCAGATCTACAAGCTCATAGCGTGGCAAAAATCTATATATGTTTTGCACATCTTTAACTCAAATATTTGCTTCTGGGGGGCCCCTGGAACTATTATTTTCAGATGGGGGTCCGCGGCCAAATACATATCATGTTGGGGGTCCTTGACATGAAAAAGCTTGAGCACCACTGATATAGAAACATACGTTTTTAAGAAAACTGTTAGGATATAAAAAACATTTGTAGAATCCCCCCGAAGCAAACATTTGAGTTACAAATGTTCGCTTTCAAAAATATATATTCAAAGTTTTGCACAAAATGGCTAGATTTTTCAAAAATAGCAGATCTACAAGCGATATGAGCTTGTAGATCTGCTATTTTTGAATAGCCAAAGAAATCTAAAGTGACACAGATGCTTTGTGTTAAATGAGGACTGCACTGTGTAGAGAATAGTGGGCCAAGGGGCTTCTGGTTGAACTCCACTCTGTCAGACACCCAACAAACCAAACCGCCAAAGATGATTAGAGAGAGGAGGGTGATATTACTGACCGTCTCCAAAGGGCTGCGGAGCAAACCAAACAGCAACTCTACGTCACTGGACTAGATAAATCAGCACTTCCCAACATGTGGGCCGGGGCCCACTGGAGGGGTCCTGAGGATTTTGCAAGAGGGCCCCCAAATAATTGGAAAAACAATAAGATTGTAATCATAATATAACATAATAAAAAAATTATGTCAAATAATATTAAAAAAAATAATCACACAGTGTGAGTAAGCGGTGCCTACTCTGCTTGAGTATTCAGACGGTACTACTCTATTTGATGTGTGGGCCCTGGTATTCAGGCGGTACTACTCTATTTGCGCTTGGTCACCTAGTTATGGCCATTTGAAATGTTATAAACTGCTGCAACACTGCTGTAACGCCCCATACAGTATGTGTGCAATTTGTGTTATTTAGTTACTCTGAAGTATTGAGTTTTCATAGATAAATGAAGTTCATAGATAAATATGAACTTAAAGTATAGGCTACTATGTTACGCCCTATTGATCCAAGCTGGAACACAACAGATTGATATATCATTACAATAATAAACATGCTCTGAAAATGCATGCCGCCCACCCATAGACCACTTAATATGGGTGGGCCACAAACACTTTCGAGATTTTCAAGTGGGCCCTGGTCCAGAAAAGGGTGGGAGCCGCTCGACAGAGTCAACAACACTCTCTGTTACAAGACATTCTGCTCACAGCCATGATGTTACAAAAATGTGAAACATGCACAAGTTCCTGTGACATTTCAGCATTCAATCAACCACTCTGATTTCTCAAACACTGTGGTTATGCACACACACACACACACACACACACACACACACACACACACACACACACACACACACACACACACACACACACACACACACACACACACACACACACACACACACACACACACACACACACACAGTGAGTGAGTGAGTCAGTGAGTCCAACTGTTGGATACATTGGACTGACTTACATTCCTTTCATATCTCCTTACCTCAACCTCAACCCTATGAAATCCAATAAAACCCAATTAGGTGCACACACACACATGCTGTCCACAATGACAACATTTCCTGACATAGGCCACATGTTTTGTTCCCAAATATGGTTTGAGGTAGGAACACACACACACACACACACGCACACACACACACACGCGCACACACACGCACACACACGTGTAGCAATGCTTCTCTCCTCAAGGTTATTTTTGCACTGTAGTGTGTGCATGAGAGTGTGTTTGTTTTATTAACAAGGGTAAAGCCACATGATGACCTGTGTGTGTGTGTGTGTGTGTGTGTGTGTGTGTGTGTGTGTGTGTGTGTGTGTGTGTGTGTGTGTGTGTGTGTGTGTGTGTGTGTGTGTGTGTGTGTGTGTGAGCATGTGTTGTGTTCTACTCTTTGTACCTTTGTCCACACGCCTTTCTTATCACATCAGCTCCAAGCTACTAACCTTCCAAGACAGTTCAAATGTGTGTTGAAACACCAATGAAAGCATTTAGACCTGACATGTACAATACATCTTAGCCTGTCAGTCACCATTATGACATTTAACCCATTAAGACCTGAGGCCGATTCTACAAATGCCTTCTAAACCAGTAGTTCTCAAACTTTTTCATAATTCAAAGTTATTCAGCATTTTTCAAACACTTTCAAGATTTTTCAAACATAATCAAAAACAGCAGATGTACAAGCTGTGAGCTTGTAGATCTGCTATTTCTTGAACAGCCAACGCAAACATCGAGAATGACACAGTTTCAATGGGTTCAGTTTGACGATTAATTGTCAAAGAAATAATTGTGATTAATGATTTAAGTGTGTTTGAGGCGTCGAACACTAGAACATGTTATATATCTAAAAATGACATTTCTGTTTGCCTTTTGGGCTTTGCAAACAAAGATTGCACTGGGTAGCAGGCATGACATACGTACATAAATCACTTGAATATGCAACGCCTAATACTGAAACATAGCGTGTCGCGGTGCGGCGCGTTGTGAGCTTGTAGATCGGCTTATTGTCATGAATACATTTTTCATATTTATTTTCTGCCCTAAATGCTCAAAATATGGATGCCAGGTTTTACCACTTGGACCCCAGCATGCCTATTCTGGGGGGGGGGGGCATTCACCAAAAATAGCCGATCTACAAGCTTACAACGTGTCGCAAATGTGACACGTTGTGAGCTTGTAGATCGGCTATTTTTGGCGAAGAGATTTGGTGCGTACGGGGACAAAAACTGTCCAAGTACGGAACCAACTCAGGTCCAGTTTACCGAGTCTAGAGAGGGTTTGAAGTGTTTAAAGTGATTCAAAGGGCTTGGACAAAAACGTGGAAATATTAAAGGAAACATGACATTTCTGATCATTTCATACAGATGAATGGAAAATAATTATGCATAAACTAACTGGGATTTCCTAAAAATAATTGCCGGTCCAGCAGTTATGTAATGGCGACAGGCAGGCCCTACAAAGTGCCTGTACAACAACACTGGTGCAAGAAGTGTCCATCCTGCAACTTGCGGGCGCTAGGCTAATCAGTAGATGGCTGAGTCAAGTTTCGAGGAAGGAAAGTCAATGGGCTATTTGAGGCCATGACCTGGGCGTGTGTGTGTGTGTGTGTGTGTGTGTGTGTGTGTGTGTGTGTGTGTGTGTGTGTGTGTGTGTGTGTGTGTGTGTGTGTGTGTGTGTGTGTGTGTGTGTGTGTGTGTGTGTGTGTGTGTGTGTGTGAGTGTCCTAGTATCATTCCATTCATGCATGGTTTCGAGCAGTGGTGTAAAGTAACTAAGTACATTTACTCAAGTGCTGTACTTAAGTACAATTTTGAGGTACTTTTACTTTACTGGAGTATTTCCAATTTTCAGTACTTCTACTTCTACTCCACTACATCTCAGAGGCAAATATTGTACTTTTACTCCACAACAATTATTTGAAAACTTTAGTTACTCGTTACTTTGCAGATATAAATCATTATATTATGAAACACACATTAACCACTTTAGCCCTATTTTATCCATAGGCTATTTGAAAATAGCCAATCTACAAGCTCACAGATGCGACGCGTTGTGAGCTTATAGATCTGCTATTTTCAAACATGTTTGTACTTTCACTTTTGGTACTTTAAGTATATTTTGATGGCAATACATGTGTACCTTTAGTCAAGTAACATTTTGAACACAGGCCATTTACTCGTAACAGAGTATTTCTACACTGTGGTATTGCCACTTTTACTTAAGTAAAATATCTGAGTACTTTTTCCACCACTGGTTTCGAGTCACCAAGCGACATTTAACAGCATGGCATGACAGCTCATTTCGGCTTGTTTAAGATTCATTGCAAACAAACAGAGAGAGACGGATGGAGCATCTGATTTATCATGTTAATAATGATATAGCAGCATGACGAAACCACAGCCTGCCGAGGATGTCCACTCAGCGAGTTTTAGTACATGGAAAGTGGGGAGAGGAACTGTCTTGTGTTGTCTGAGGAACTGTGTGTGTGTGAGAGAGAGAGAGAGAGAGAGAGAGAGAGAGAGAGAGAGAGAGAGAGAGAGACTGTGTTTTGTTGTCTTGAGGAACTGTGTGTGTAGTGTGCACGAAGGAGAGGAACAGTGTGTGTGTGTGTGTGTGTGTGTGTGTGTGTGTGTGTGTGTGTGTGTGTGTGTGTGTGTGTGTGTGTGTGTGTGTGTGTGTGTGTGTGTGTGTGTGTGTGTGTGTGTGTGTGTGTGTGTGTGTGTGTGTGTGTGTGTGTGTGTGTGTGTGTGTGTTGTATTCCATTCAGATCAACAGGTGCCAGCTGCCATCTGTAAGAGACAGCTTGCCTCTGTTCTCCCTCTCTCTCTCCCTCACACACACACACACACACACACACACACACACACACACACACACGCACACACACGCGCGCACACACACACGCACACGCACACAGAGTTACAGTTACCGACCTCAGCTGTGACATGCTGTTTGAATGGATAAACGATCTGCCTCTCTCTGCCCGACACATCAAACTAGGTGAAGCGCGCACACACACACACACACACACACACACACACACACACACACACACACACACACACACACACACACACACACACACACACACACACACACACACACACACACACACACACACACACACACACACACACACACACACACACAGTCCCATCGGGGCCTTAATGGGTACACTACATACACACCTAAAATCACCAGTGTTCATTTAACCATTTGTACCTCTGAGAGCGTATGAGATGTGACCAAATGGACCAGAAAGGGTCCATTTGGTTACATTCGTACACTCTCATTAACACTGTGGATTTCACAGAGAGCTAGCTGGCAAAGACAAACATCCTCATTAGAATTGAGCCTACCCGTCCGTCTGTCTGTCTGTCTGCCTGTCTGTCTGTCTGTCTGTCTGTGCTTTAAATGTTTAAAGCGAACATTTGTAACTCAAATCTTTGCTTCATGGGGGGTCCCTGGAACAAAACATTTTGAGATGGGGGTCCGCGGCCAAATACACATATCTAAAAATGTTTTCTAAATCCTAACAGTATGTTGCTATATCAGTGGTGCTCCAACCGTTCCATGCCAAGGACCCCCAAAATGATATGTATTTGGCCACGGACCCCCATCTCAAAAATATTTTGTTCCAGGGACCCCCCAGAAGCAAAGATTTGAGTTCCAAATGTTCGCTTAAAAAATATATATATTCAAAGATTTGCACGGATTTTCAATTTTTTTTCCCCAAAAAATCTGATCTACAAGCTATGAGCTTGTAGATCTGCTATTTTTGAATAGCCAAAGAAATGTTAAAATGACACAGATGCGTTCCCGGTCTTAATGGATATTAAGCCACTGATCCCTCTCTGTGTGTTTTCCTCTGTCTCCCGTTCTCTCGGTGTCTGTGTGTCGCTTACTGATTTATGGACGACTTCGGAAAATTCCTTCCGCGCCGCCAGTGACAAATGTCAGGAAAACAAACTACAACGACTAACCAACACAGACAACAACCAAGGTCACACACACAAGACAACAACAATCAAAATGCCACACAGAATAATAATGATGATTGATTGATGATTGTTATTGTTGATGGGCATAGGAATGCATAGGACCACAATGGAAACACATCCCCGGGACTTTTTTTGTCTAATAAAGTATTCAATCAATCAAAAATTATTATATGATTATAGGACTGACATGTATCTGCTTGACCCAGTACATACATACATACATACATACATACATACATACATACATACATACATACATACATACATACATACATACATACATACATGTGTTGAATGCGTTGACTTGACGCCATGACCATCAACTATACTTTAACAGATAGACTGACGTCTGTGCACAATGATAGGAGATGCATGTTCTACTCCTACTCATTCTGTTCTTTTCCACGTCTCATATCTTCTGGTCACGTCATCATGTGTCCAGTACAGTGTATCGTCTCTGTCGGGTGGAAAAACCTCATTATGTCCAAAAAAAACTGTTACTTTTCAGGATTCAAATTCAAAAACAGCAAAAGTAGCAGATCTACAAGCTAAAAAAAAACAGTTTTGAGCTTGCAGATCTGCTACTTTTGATACTTTTTATGTGATGCTGTAGAATGATCAAGTAGAAGTAGGGCGTTCATTTACGAAAAAACACAAAAGGTTTGAATATGGAGAGAAGAGGTTTCTGCCCGACAGCAACGATATATTCTCGTATGTGGGAAACAAACTTCAGAACTCATTGGCTGCGGGTACATGGACCATCATGTATTCATTCAGAATGAATTCATTCCGAATGAACTCATTCTGAATAGAGGAATCTGATCCACTCACCTGTTTACATGGGACCTGAATAAAAGTATTCCTCGTTTACATGACCAAAGCATTCATTCGGAATATAACTTTTGACATGCGCAAAGTGGTTCCCGCCTACGCCCGGGCATGGACCAGGAGCCACTACGGGCACTACCCGGAGCAGAGCTTCCCCTGGTGGGCATGGGAGGAGGCAATAGCCCCCTTGTGCCTCCGCACCGACTCCTGGCCAGGCAGCGTTGTATGCGGTACAAGCCTGTGTTCCTTTGTTATCGCCGTTTTAATGCAAAAGTAGCAGATCTACAAGTTCAGACCAGTTTTTTTTTTTGTATTGGTACCAGACACGGTAAAACGTAGGCTAACCTATACTATTTGTCACATTTCTCATGTAGGTACGATGACGTCATCGTGCATTCGCACATGGTCATTATAATAATAAATAATAATACATAAACACCGGACCGCTCATGGTCATTATAATAATAAATGGAGAGAGAGAGAGTCTATGAAACAAGGCACGCTCATTTATGGCAAAAGTACAAAAGTATTGGCATCAAAATATACTTAAGTAGAAAGTATAAGCTACTCATTATACCGAGTGTCACGTTTTTTCTTGTATTATTATGAAAAAGCTTTGAAACATGCTGTAACTCATTCACTGTGACGAAAACCCTCTTTCTGCGCAGAGTAGCGTGCGGTGCGCACACGGGTGAATGCGGGGTCTGTCGTCCTAAAACAAATTGCCCCGGGTCAAAATCCAGCGACCATGGAGCGGCCGTGGATGGCCTGCTCAAAAGGTGCGTGGGGCGTGGTGTTTTTTTGCCCATGTAATGAATTGATTAAGTAAAACTCATCTGTTTTCGCTGCAGCTGCGCCCTAATAATGTTGTTTTCATTTATTTTTGTTCACGTATGCTATTAAAACAATGCAGCTATTGCAGTATTGGGCCTTAATATTTAAAAATGTATACATATTTGGCCCCTCATATATAAAATAAATGTAAAATCTGATTTAAAATTGAAACTTGCAGCTGATCAATGCGTTTCTCTGTTTACGTGTGGACAGGGATTTAAAAAAAAAAATCTTTGTCATGTGGCCAGGGATTCTTTTTAAAAACTGAGGACTAAAATACCCGTTTAGAAAAAGATCCATATAAGTGTAGCCTAGCCCAGCAATCCTCGGAGCGTCCGTTCTACTGGACAAGTCTGGGCTTAACCATTACAGGCTTATTAAATGACGCTATAGAATAGAATCATTCATTTTATCCCGCAGGAGCGACCATGGCCGAATTAGTGATTTGATAGGTCATTTTTGGACAATTCTGACAGCACTACTAAGCACGGACATGCGCAAAGTAATGCATGTATTCCAAACAGAGAGGAGTGTTTGGAATAAAGTGTTTACATGGTCAATTCCGATTGGTATATCCCGATTCAAACGGTCTATACCACCCCTCTATTCGGGTCAGACTGGAATGGAATATTCTATTCCAATTGAGGTGTTTACATGAGCATTTCTATTCTGAATGAATTCATCCATTCATTCATTCCGAATAGAAGTGTATTCATTCCGAATGAAACTGTCCATGTACCCGCAGCCAGTGTGTGATACTGCCTGCCTGGTGTCATCTTGTTCTGTGACTCTACTGAACCATCGCTCACCACCCTTAGTTAGACCACATGGAGGGTCTACTAAATTCACAACAATGATGACAACAACAACAACAACAACAATATTAGCAGCGTTAACAAAGTGGCACATCCCCACACACAGAGGTTCAGCTATTAGCCTGCAGAGTTTCGGCCTGATGGCGAAAGCTCATAACTACACCAAAACAAGGATGTGAGGAATCACTCATTATTAAGTGTCCATGTCTTTTACCCGTTGTTTACTAATTTCCCAAGTATCTTTATTAAGAAGCCACACTAAGATGGATTAGTGTCTATTATTTCTTCTTTTTTTTCACTACCCCATATACTTCTGTAATGTAAATATTACGGGCTCGCTGTTTTTGCTCGCCGCCATTGTGCAAGGATGCTGATCTGATCGATTTAGCCAATTAGTAAAAATCGACTAGAATTTGTTTTGTGTCGATTTGTTGATAATATATCATAAATAAATAAGACATTATTTTAAAGAAACCTTAAGTCGGTTAAAGTTCCTAAATATCGGTTTCGATATATTTTCAGTTAAGTGCCCAACCCTACCCTTGGGGAAATGTGTCATCAACACTGAACCCATCGTAGCACTGAACCCATCGTAGCACTGAGCAGTGAGCAGCCACAGTGGGGAGGTAGAGCGGCCGTTAGTTCGAAACCGGGCTCCCCCAGAGATGGTGTCAAAGTGTAAGACACTGAACTGAACCCCTAATTGCTGCCTGCCTTGTATGGTTCCCTCTGCTGTCGGTGCGTGAATGTGTGCCTGAATGGGTGAAGGTAATGCGCCTTGGATACAGGCGCAATATAAATGCACCATATTTACCATTTACAGTGCAGCACTCAGGGACCAGCTGTAATGCCAGTACCTTGGTCAAGGACACTGGCAGAAGTATGTACCCAAGCAACCCACTTCAAAAGGCTGGGCGCGCTCAACTCCCAACAACTGGAGGTCAAACTCGGGTGCAGATTCTTGACAACATAGACAACAAAGGAATGTCATTCGCACTCACGAATAAATTAGAAAAGTCTTTAATTAGCCGCAGCATCCTTCAATGGCGGACGTGTTTCGGCCTGTTGGCCTTCTTCGTGAAAGCGCTGACGAAGACCAACAGGCTGAAACGTGACTAATAAAAGACTTTTCTAATTTATTCGTGAGTGCGGATGTTTCCTTTGTCGTCCAGGAATACCGTGTACCTAACATGCATGTCTTTTGGTGTGGTTAGAAACCGGAGTACCCGGAGGAAAGGAAACCCAAGGCAAACACGGGTAGAAAACATGTAAACTCCATGACCATCTGAGTTGACAGGAAGTGTACACTACAGTACACTGCAAGTGTTAATTTAACTGCGTAAAAAAGTGTTAAGAAATGGAACCATATGTGGCAGCTGGATGATATAGCCTCTATATCAATATGACATTTCTTCTACATTATAGAGGAACCGTTAGGGGCATAATTATTGTCTTATGTTTGATATAACAGGGTGTTTAAATACAAATCTGACCGTAACAGTGTGTGACATGGGTTTGTGAGCATCTAGGCACGGGGTGGATACATCATTTAAGCATAAGTTAACCTTAAGGCTCCTTGGGTTGCATGAGTAGCAGCAAGCCACTCCGCTGCTCTGTCTCCCTGTGTGTCTAACTAACCAACGGTGTCTCTGTCTCTCATTTCCTGGCTGGGGGAAACAATGACCATAACATTAAGCCCACAAGTCAACCTAGACGGGGCACGCACACGCACAAACATGCACACACAGTCACACACACACACACGTACACTCACACGTACACTCACACACACACACACACACACACACACACACACACACACACACACACACAAACACACACACACACACACACACACACACACACACACACACACACACACACACACACACACACACACACACACACACACACACACACACACACACACACACACACACAGAGGACTGTGGGAAGCGAGACAAAGGTTGGTTGTAACGTGATGCTGTTTTTCTCTAACTAGCTGGACAAGCCATCTGGAACACACACACACGCGTGCACGTACGCAAGGACACACACACACACACACACACACACACACACAAACAGGTGTGTCTGTGTACCAGCTGTACCGTACATGAGCAGTATGTCGTTTACTTCTGTTGTTAACCCACGCCATGGTTGTTGACAGCAGTTCTTTGATGTTTGCTGTTCTCAATGAGCATAGAACACGCAGATAGATAGATAGATAGATAGATAGATAGATAGATAGATAGATAGATAGATAGATAGATAGATAGATAGATAGATAGATAGATAGATAGATGGATGAAATATTCAGTCACAAACATACGAGCATACCTCCTACAACACCAACAACAACACATCTATAAAACCTTGGAAGCAAAATTTGTCCCGCAAAGTCATTAAATAAAGTCAAATGGAAGAGCTGGCCGAGTGGCCGTAGGCCCACATTCTGTTGTTAACCCTGCTAATATAGGCAGCACGAGGGCCCCAGCTTTGGCGCGCACGCACGCACGCACGCACGCACGCACGCACGCACGCACGCACGCACGCACGCACGCACACACACACACACACACACACACACACACACACACACACACACACACACACACACACACACACACACACACACACACACACACACACACACACACACACACACACACACACACACACACACACACACACACACACACACACACACACACACACACAAGCCCTTCAAAACAGGCCATTTAAGGATATAAGAAATGTTTCTAGAAAGAGGGCATATTTGAACCAGGTGGTGAATGAATAGAATTCCAGAATGCATTGAACAGCACACATTTGGGCATGTTGTGTCATGGCAGAAGCGGTGCATACACACATATACAGCCCTGTTGTTGCTTCCTAGTTTACAAGTTCAGCCTGGAAAAATAATCAACCAACCAACCACACCATCACAGTCTGTCTTTGACCTTTGTTCTCTTGCTCACCCTACAGTGCTTCTGCTTCTCTCTCTCTCTGCCTGTTATTACTCACACACCACAGCACAAAACAAACAAACACACTCAATAGGAAGTATTTTAAAGACATGTGAAAGTGGTGTGGTCAACAGCAACACATAACTGTAGTAGACTAGAGCCATGGCAACGATAACAACAACATATTATAATAAACACAAGTTATAGGATATTTAAACAATCCGTATGCCCTCTGCACCTTGGAGAGTATCAATGAGTGAGAGAGTGACCCTTTATAGGGCGCCCAAATGGACCCTATAGACCCCTTGTAAGTCTGAAAGGGAGAAACATATAGTGTAGGCTAGAGCCATGGCAACAATAAGTTGAGAGTGAAATAAGAGTGACCCTTATAGGGAGCCCAAATCGACCCTAGACCCCTTGTAAGTCCAGTGGTGGAAAGTAACTAAGTACATTTACTTAAGTACTGTACTTAAGTACAATTTTGAGGTATTTGTACTTTACTTGAGTATTTCCAATTTCCAATATTTTTACTTCTACTCCACTACATCTCAGAGGCAAATGTTGTACTTTTACTCCACTACATTTACTTGAAAACTTTAGTTACTAGTTACTTTTCAGATGTAAATTATAATATAATGAAACATACATAATAACATAATAGCCCTATTTTATACATAGGCTATTAGAAAATAGCAGATCTACAAGCTCACAACGCGTCGCGATGCGACGCGTTGTGAGCTTGTAGATCTGCTATTTTCTAATATTTAGTACTTTTACTTTTGGTACTTTAAGTACATTTTGATGCCAATACTTTTGTACTTTTACTCAAATACATGTTTTATTCTGGACTTTTACTTGTAACAGTATTTTTATATTGCAGTATTGGTAGTTTTACTTAGGTAAAGAATTTGAGTACTTTTTCCACCACTGTGTAAGTCTGAGAGGGATGCAAAATGGACCCAAATGGACCCTTTGTCAGTGAGTGAAAGTGACCATTTGGGGTCCCAATATGACTCTGTCAGAGAGTGAAAGTGACCATTTGGGGTTCCAAAAGGAACTCCTGGACCCCTTGTAACTCTGAGAGGAACGCACATGGAACCAAATGGACCCATTGAGTCCATTTGGTTCCATTTGCACACCCCTCTCAGAGTTAAATGAACAGTCTTTCTCTCTCTCTCTTACCTCAGCAGGGTGGATTCTGGGTCCTGGGCAGGGGGTCCTCCTCCTCCTCCTCCTCCTCCAGCTAGTCCGTTTTTTTTAGGTAAAACTTCCGCGTTGCTATGGTAACCCGTCAGGACCACTCCCTTGGAATCCTGCTGCTGACGACTCATAATCTTCTCTCTCTATATATATAAATATTTTATATTGATCTCGTGTTGTCGGCGCCGCTATAACGTTAGGTTTTATATTTATAACAGCTGATCTCGGATCGGCCGATCACCACGCTACTATTGCTGCTCTTTCCTATCATCTGTCTATGTTCTATCTTTATATGAATTTATCCATCACTGTTTTCTTGTTGTCTTCCAACGCATCTCTCTCTCTCTCTGTCTCTCTCCTTCTCTCTCTTCTTCTTGTTCTTCTCCTCTTTTCAACTTCTCTCTTCCCTCTGTCCCGGTCAGAGAATGACGAGGGGGCGGGGCCACGCACAGAATGATAACCCCGGCGATTGGATGAAAGGAGGCGAGGGCGGGGCATGAGGCGGAGCCACAGACAGAATATTATTACTCAACTACAGTTACTTAAAGTTTTTATTTTTACTTTACTAGAGTATTTCCAATTTTCAGTACTTTTACCTTCTACTCCACTAAATCTCAGAGGCAAATATTGTACTTTTACTCTACTACAATTATTTGAAAACTTTAGTTACTAGTTACTTTGTAGATTTTGATTGTTATGACAAAACATACATTAACCACTTTAGCCACTTGAAAATAGCAGATCTAAGCTCATAATGTGTCGCGATGCGACACATTGTGATCTGCTTGGAGATCTGCTATTGTCAAAAGATTTTTAAACATTTTATACATTTGAACTTGTGAAACTTTAAGACTTAAAGTACCAAAAGTAAAAGTACTCATTATGCAGATTGTACATAAAGTCTTTAAGTACATTTTGATAGCAATACTTTTGTACTTTTACTCGAGTACATTTTGAATTCCGGACTTAATTGTGACGGATTATTTCACATTTCAGTATTAATACTTTTACTGAAGTAAAAAAAATGTAGTACTTTTTCCACCACTGCAGAATAATAACCCTGGGATTGGATGAAAGGAGACGAAGGCGGGGCATGGGATTTACCGTGAGGATTTTTACACACCGGGATCGCTTTGGCTTTACAGTTTGAAACATCCGGTCTAGAGCAGATACGGAAACGCCCTTGTGAATGGTTGTGCAAATAACCGGATACAGCAGGCCAGCTCTAGACCGGATGTGAGCGCTGAACGGTAAATAGAAACCACAGGGTTGTGAAAGCCTGTGTGACGCGAGGGGCTCTTGACCACGCTGGGGGTCCCCCCCACCAGGATTTTAAAAACAGAGTAGATGTAATTTCCAGTATTCTGGTGGATTTGGGGAGTTTGACACTTTTATCAGGCTTTACTTACATAGAACCCATTAAAAAGTTAAAAGTAGCAATAAAAGAGACATATTTAATAATAACATTTTGCTGGGGACCCCCCGGACCCCCCCCCCCCCCCCCCCCCCAAGGACCCCTGGGGGTCCCCGGACCCCACTTTGAGCACACAAATCATGATGAAATTGACTTCAGACCACAGGATCATGGGATCGAATCCCAGCACAGGAACCTTGGCATCTGAGCAATCTGGCTCCCACGGGCACCGGTACCAATAAACCATAAAACCATAAAAAGGTTGCTGGACAATATATAAAGAGGATGAAATGCATAATTTATTAAATAATATAAAGGTAATATCAAATACATTGTAAAAAATTAGAGACATGACGTTTTATTAGCAAGACAGTCTTTTATTATATTATTCCTCATTTTGCTGGTGTCCCCTGAAACCCCTTTACTGTTACAGAGTAGAACTGCCTTAGAAGCTCTGCTGATGATGTGGCCATAGCTGAATGGTTAGAGAGCCTGCCTGGCAAGCCATAAATCCCAGATTCGATCCCAGGCCTCAGCAATGTGTCAAGAATCCCTGAACAAGACACTTAAAAGAATAGTTCACCCCAAAAAATACTTATTTTCTATCAATTACACACTCCATGAAGCCTTGAATTCATGGAGATTTTTTTAGTTTTTGACACATTCCTGAGCAAAGACTCAGACATATTGGTTGGGTGCATGGTGCATAATAATAGGCTATCGCATTGAAGATTAGTAACTAGAAGGAAGGACAGTTCAGCTGACATGAGTTTCACATGTTCTGGCTTTTAGCGCCCCCCAGTGCATGTAACGGGTACTGCCATGACTGAACCCAAAGATCCATGTCTTTGTGGTCAGATGTCAGAATAAAACAATGTACAGCCAAATAGTTCATCATGTATCGTCATATTTGACAGGAAACAGGCTCTAACGTTGCTCTCTACAAACTAAAGCAAATATGATGGAACAGAACAAAAAACAACAACTTCTGGTTCTTTTTATTCCTGGAAGTTGGAACCATTTGAACTGATTTCAGTCACAACATGTAGCCTACCTAATGACACAGATTGCTCTTGAAATCACACACATTAAATGATTGAGCATGTCTGCAGTTCACCATATAAAATAATCATCCCCAAAAATGTGTGCAGTTACACATGGAGTTTTGCACACATTAATACACAAAAAAGGCTAAATGTGTATGTAGGGCCCACTCCACACACAAGTAAACAAAACACCCCCCCCTCTCTCTCTCTCATAAGGTGCTGAATGGTATGGTTCCTACCTGAGCTGGAGGTAGTGAGTGAGTTTGGAGACCATGGTGAGGCACGTGCCGAGTCTTTCAGGGCTCGACACACTGACCATTTGGCAGGGGGACTGTGTTAAAGCACTCACGCATGCACACACAGGCGCACGCACACATTCCACAGGTCAGGGGATTAGGCCCACCAAGCAGTTCCCCCCCCCACACACAGCCAGTCAACCACTCTACCACCTGTCTAGCCCCCCCCCCCCCCCCCCCCCCAACACGTCATTCTGTCACCATTGTTTTCCAACCATAATGTGTCCAGAGCTCATCTCCCCTCTGCTACCTAAATAATCTTGTTAAGTGATTATTACTGGTGTGTTCTCTGCTTCGCCGTCCCCATCATCACCAACAATACAAGAGCTGTTGTCTGTCAACAACAACACAGCCTGTTTAAAGGACCAACAGTCACCGACGTAACAAAACCATCATCACCAACACAACACCCTTCTTAATTTATCAACAGCGACCCTTACACAATCATCATCACCAACAATACAATATTCTTCTTAAATGACCAAGAGTCACCATGATCATCACACAACCTCTTATGATCCCCTCAAACATTTTTAATTGCATCTCCCCAATAACAACACAGTCAAATCCTCAGTGTTCATGTAACTCTGATTGTACAAATGGATGAATTAACATTGGGAATGTATATAACGATACTATGCCTTGAGTGTGCATTAGAAAGGTACAACCTACACAATGATTTTTGTGTCTGTGTAATTACAATACATCACAAGAAAAGTGAATTGATGTGTTATGAATTATTATGAACATCTAGTAACTACATTATCTAGGAAGGAAAAATGTAATGCAAACGGTATTTGATTAACAAAACAACAGTCAGGCTCCATGAACAGTAACACTGTTTAATATTGACATGAAAATATAACAGGGATGGAAAAAACAAAACACATATTGGCACAAGAATGTGATGAAATAGCCACTCAAAACTATATACATGCCCACTTGGAACAGATAGCAATTTTTTTCTTTTAAACAAAATTATTTCAAAAATAGATTTAGCTGGGTAGGTGGTTTGTGAGGGGGGGAATAAACATGCACAATAAAGAAAATAATTAAAGTAAATAACAAGTATACATACTGTACGCCCCCTTTGTAAACATTTGTATAGCGTTAAATGGAAGTAAACTTAGTGTTGGAGCAACAGGCTCGATGAACAACTTCAACAGTAACTGTGACATCATGAATGCAAGTTATTAATGCAATCCTGGAGTGTGCCGTTTATCTGGTTACTCTCCATCATCTGCAACGCATAATATCAATATTAAACAATATACCATCCGTAAATGTGAACATTTCTCCCTCTCTCTCCCTTTAGCCCATTAAGACCTGAGGGCGATTCTACAAAATGTCTTCTAAATCCTAACAGTTTTTTGAAAAAAACGTATGTTACTATATCAGTGGTTCTCAATCTTTTTCATGTCAAGGACCCCAAAATGTATATGTATTTGGCCACGGACCCCTATCTCAAAATATTTTGTTCCAGGGACCCCCAGGAAGCAAAGATTTGAGTTAGAAATGTTTGCTTTGAAAAATATATATTCAAAGATTTGCAAAATGTTTCACGATTTCTCAAAAATAGCAGATCTACAAGCTCATAGCGCGGCACTCAGTGTAGCGTTATGAGCTTGTAGATCTGCTATTTTTGAATAGCCAAAGTGTAAAATAATGCTTTTTAGGTCAAATATTTTTTTTTTACAAATGCTGGTGGTATGGATACCAAAGCAGAAGTGGTGTGCACAATAGTACTTTCTTATTACACGGCAAACACTCTGGTTCATATAAATTTTCGTCGCTTGATTTTTGTTGGCCGTATCCAACATGGCAGCTACAGTAAGTAAACAAACACACAATGTCATTTACAGCTAAACATTGGTTACAAGAATGTTTTTGAAAACATTTGAAGAGAGAAATAGACAATGCAGTAACAGATTCTGTTTTTCCGAGGCGACTGTGTTGCACTGGACGCACCTGGCATAAATTAATTGAATACTTGTATTACCGTAAGCAATTAAATCCTTCATTTTGTTGTTAATTTTGAGTCAATTGATTAATTTGGATGGACGGATGTGAAAAAACGGACGTGCATCCGCCCCAATGATGGGATCTTGAGAAAAAGGTCCATATCTCCATATCTTTTTACAGTGGTCAAAACAAGCCATTTTCAACGGGCAATCTCTCTGCAATGGCAGATCGCAGTTGAAATGTTATCGTTCCAGTCGTTAGACGGGACCCTCGGCCATCGCCCAGACACTCTTTGTTTACATCCGGGTCCTCGTGGTGGCTTCTGCAGCTCTAAAAAGATCGCCAATAAACGGTAAAAGCGCTGGCACTGGCTGTACCCTGTTTTAAAAAACCTCTGGCGCTCAATGTGTTAAGTAGCCATGTATTAAGCAGGATAATCAATGGGGAGCGGGTCATTATTGAGAAATAACCCCCTTCAGGGTGATGAAGACCCCTCCGCTACGTGTCGGGGTCTAATCACCCTGTCGGGTTTATTTCTCAATAATGACCTGCTCATTGAAAATGACTTACAAGGCACGTCAATAGTTCCCTGTGTGAGAAACCTTTCAGAAGGCATACAGCTTTTTGTAACCCACCTTTACATCTTCTTCTCCGGGCCAGGTTCTATCTGGCAGGTTTTGAACATCTTCACGCACACAGACTTCAGCTGCTCCATGCCTTCTTGGTAATGTCTGGAAAAATCACAATGATTTACTTAGTCTTAAAGCAGTTAAGGTACATAATCACCTGTGAATAAAACGTTCATTTACCATTGTGTCATGGACAAACTGGTTGAGTGCAATTAGGCATTGAAGCATTTGCAGAAGTCTTAAAGGTCGTGTAAGTGATATGTTTTGGTTAAAATAAAAAGGTTTGTGTATGTGGAAAAAGTTAAAGCTCTATATTTAGATAATAATAATAATAATAATAATAATAGAGTGTTCGATAACAGCGGTGTCCACAACTCTCCAGCTCTTTAATAAACTTAAAATAAATGTTCAGGTAGGTTGCCAATTTCATCTATTCAGGAGAGTGTACCCATTTATCAGCTTCAAATTGTTAGTGTTCCAATATTGTCTTGTTTATCCTGTATCCTTGGAGAACCAAAATATATCACTTACTGCACCCATAACCCTGTTTCCAGAAATGATGAAAACATTTAAATAGCGACAGTTATCTTACATGGCCACTTTCCTCAGGAGCGTGTTGATGTCCACGTCAAATGGCTTCACTTTTTGTGCCTTGATGAGGTGAGCGTAAGCGCTCTCGTAGTCCCGTAGCTCCATGCAGGCCTACAGTAGGAGAAACCACTTCAGTCACAAATAACAAATAAGACCTGAGGCCCATTCTACAAATGTCTTCTAAATCCTAACAGTTTTCTGAAAATATTATGTTACTATATCAGTGGTGCTCAAACTTTTTCATGTCAAGGACCCCCAAAATTATATGTAATTGGCCGCCGATCCCCCATCTCAAAATATTTTGTTCCAGGGACCCCCAGAAGCAAAGATTGGAGTTAAACATTTTCAAAAATAGCAGATCTTCAAGCTCGTACCGCGGCACGAAGTGACGCGTTATGAGCTTGTACTGTATATCTACTATTTTTGAATAGCCAAATGACGCTTTTTAGCTCAATCTAAAATGACACGGATGCTTTCCCGGTTTTAATGGGTTAACCCATTTAGACCTGAGGCTGGTTCTAAAAACGCCTTCTGAATCCTGACCTTTTCTGAAAAACTTCAAATATTTATTCACAAATTACAAAAAAAATTATGTTGCTATATACTGTACATTAGCAACAACAACCCCAAAACGGGTTCCCGTCTTGAGAGGTATATTTACAAATAGGGGTTCCAGCCCTAAATGGGTTAAAGAACGCAAATATATACTTCAGTGTACGACCACGTCGCTCGACAAGAATAATTGATTGTGGGGGGGGGGGGGGGCAACGACAAAGGACTGTTCTATGAAATAGTTAAACTGAACCTGTACCGTCGAAGATTATATCTTGTGTCATATCACGATATCTACAGCAGTGGTTCTCAAACTTTTTCATGTCAAGGACCCCCAAATTGACACTTATTAGCCCCGCGGACCCCCATTTGAAAAGATATGCCAGGGACCCCCATAAGAGAAGTTTTTTACGGCTCTAGCAGTGATTCTCAACCATTTTACTTTCAAGGACCCCCCAGTTTGACATGCAATATTAGGCTACAGACCCCCATTTAATGGCATCTCTATCTCTGGGACCCCAATTCATGTTGTAAAATTAATGTTAACTCTGTGTACAAATGGAACCAAATGGACCCGTTAACGTCCATTTGGTTCCATTTTTACGCTCTCAGAGTTACAGACCCATAAGGGTCCATTTGGTTCCTATCCATCATTTAGCTGTGGACCCCCTGGAACCCCCTAAAGTATCCCTGGGGGTCCCCGGACCCCACTTTGAGAACCAATGATCTACAGTACAGTATAAAGTTTATGGATATTATTGCCAGCCCCTATACATTCAGGTTTGTGGACACAGCATGACTGGTACCTGAGCACAGCGGTACAGGGCCTTGGCGCTGTCAGGGTTAATCTCCAGGGCCTTGGTGCCGTATTTCAGGGCTTTCTTGGGACTGTTCAGCTGGAGCTCGGTCAGGGCCAGGTTGTTGTAGACGGGAAACAGTGCCTCCCTGACAGCCTGCGTGTCGCTCGCTGCATCCCTGTGCAACAGGATCTTCAGCGCCTGTTGAGTTTCAGTGGACGATTCGTTATAAAACCCATATATGTTCGTATTTTTTTACCTTTTTATAGTTCCAAAGTATTTACCATTGTTGATTTCGTCGACTAAAACTATGGCGAAAAATGTTCGTCAACTACCTTTTTTCACTGACAAAAACTAAATAAAAACGAAATAAAATCTAAGCTATGATGACAAAAAACTAAGACTAAATATAGTGTCAATTTCGTCAAACAAATAAAAACTAGACTAAAATGTTAGTGAGGGATTAGTGGAGAAGAGATCCAGTAGAACTAAGACAAGTCATTTTATGTTTGGTTGCACTCAGGTGTTGCACTCTGAAAATAGCAGATCTACAAGCTCACAACGCGTCGCAGCGCGATGCGTTGTGATCTTGTAGATCTGCTATTTTCAGCATGCAACCAAGCGTAAAATGAGGCATTACGACACGATCAAGGCACCGCCGAAATACATTTTAGTCGACTAAATCAACTGTAGATTTAGTCGACAAAAATCTTATGATATTCAGTCGACTAAAACTAGACTAAAACTAAAACATTTCAGATGACTAAAATACGACTAAAACTAAATGCAATTTTATTCAAAAGACTATGACTAAAACGAAGAAAAAAAATTGCTGTCAAAATCAACACTGGTATTTACTCCTTGCTAACCAATAACGTAGTTCTCCGGCAAACAACAGGAGCTGAGCTTAAGGTTTTCCCAGAACTACAGCGCAATGTCAGAAATGTTTTGGGATGTTCAAACACTCATCTGTGATTGTCACTCTTGCAATTAATACAATTTGTACATCATACATAAGTCCCGGGACACTAGATGAAATTACATCCTTCTGAAAACAATGTGTGGTTAAATTAACACATTTAAAAAGAGACGTACCTGTTTGTAATCATCTTTGGCCTCAAAGTAATGCTTCCTTGTGTAACTACGGTTGCCACAGTTGCGCACCGTGTCCACGACAGCGAGGACCGTGGACAGAGGAACGTCTTTCCGCTCCACCTGAGGGGCAAGAGAGGATACGTGAAGGAATCAGTGATCTACGGTACCTAAAATCCACTGAAGAGAACATAATGGGATTATTCAAGAGATCAAATTCACTTGTTTAATCAAAAAAAGTAATCGATAGAATAATCACTAAGAAAATAATCAATAGTTGCAGCCCTGTTTCAAAGTATTGAGGCGCTATGTTCACCGGATACAGGATAGGTGGGCACTAGGGACATCTGGGCACCTCTATCAAAAATGATTAAAAATATATGAAAAATTGATTGGTCCAAGTAAAGTATACATGCACGGTACATCATTATCAGACTTAATTTTATCCTTCAACTTCTTGTTTATGCCCCCAGAATAGCCTCTCTTCCTTGGTGCCCACCTATCCTGTTACCTGTTCACCTGATCAGAGATTATGCACCCACAAGTACTCAAGATGTCTTGCTAACAGACAGACAGACAGACAGACAGACAGACAGGGCAAATACAAGTTGTTGTCAGGCAGAAACCTTGTATGTCCCAAAGCGTTACTTTTCAGGAAAAGGACAAAAGAACAATATGTTCCCATGGATCCAATCTAGATGTTTTTTTGTCACAAGCTCT
The DNA here is from genome assembly GCF_963280865.1 of Gymnoscopelus braueri. NCBI lineage: Eukaryota > Metazoa > Chordata > Actinopteri > Myctophiformes > Myctophidae > Gymnoscopelus > Gymnoscopelus braueri. The sequence continues at coordinate 39,978,398 of NC_137616.1, read as the reverse complement.
CATTAATACTTTTCATTGGTTCAATAGTTATAAAACCCGCAGACACGCCTAACCACTTTCCCATTCAACGTTTTTCAAAAATAGCCGATCTACAAGATTGAGCTTGTACAGTAGATCTGCTATAGCAGTGGTTCTCAAACTTTTTCATGTCAAGGACCCCAAAAATGATGTTTTATTTTGGCTACGGACCCCCTGTCTCAAAAAATATTTTTGTGCAGGATTTTTCAAAAATAGCAGATCGACAAGCTCAGCTTGTAGATCTGCTATTTTTGAATAGCCAAAGTATAAAATAATATGGTTAAAGTGGTTAAAATGATAGTGACGCCATATTAACTAGTTTTGCTGGGGATGCCCTGGTACCCCCCCCCACCCACCCCCAAGGACCCCTGGGGGTCCCCGGACCCCACTTTGAGAACCAATGTGCTATAATATGTTGAAATATGGAGAGACGAGGTTTCTGCCCGACAGCGACGATAACCTAAATGAAAACAGTTTTTTTCAACAGTAAAAAGGCAGCCAAAGCCTCCCTACCAGGGGCAGCTCCATGAAGTCGTCCACTGCGGTCATGTCCAAGAAGTCGTGGAGCTCCACCTCGAACAGGACCCTGGCTGCAGGGGGGATGATCGGGGGACAGCCCATCGGCCCGTAGGCGTACTCTGGCGTGAAGAGGAAACGAGCGAACTCCCCTTTCTTCATGGTCATCAGACCAAGGTCCAAACCTCGCAGAGTCACATCTGTCAGAACAGGGTTGCCAGTTTTAAGAGCGGGCACATATCCAAAAGATCAGTGGTTCTGAACCATTTTCATTTCAAGGATCCTCAAGTCGTACATGTCAGTGGTTCTCAAACCCTTTCATGTCAAGGACCTCCAAAATTATATGTATTTGGCTGCGGACCCCACATCTCAAAAATATTTTGTGCCAGGGATAAAAAAACTGTTTGCAGATCAACAAGCTCATAGCGCATCACTTCGTGCCGCGCTGCGAGTTTATACATCTGCTATTTCTAAACCTTTTCGAAAAATCTTGAAAGTGTGAGAACTACTGATTTAGAAGGCATTTGTAGCATCGCTCTCAGGTTTTAATGGTAAAGTCACTCTGGATAAGAGCGACTGCTAAACGCCTAAATTGAAAATTGTTTCAAGTATTCGGAGATTACAATGCATCATAAGAAACTGACCTTTCCCCAACTTCATCATCCGAGGGTGCTGATGATTGACGTTGCTGACAAAAGGTTGATCTGAATATTCCTGGAAACCCGAGAACATGGCTGTGGAGACAGTAAGGACAGATCGCAGATTGGGTATAGAATGAGTGACAATTCAGTCAATCGCTTCCATTCATCTGTATGAAAACAGCTGGATGAAGCTATCAGACATGTCATATTTCCATCATTGTTTCCACGTCGTTGTCCATGCTCTTTTAACGATGTCACCTTGTTGTGCCAATGTTTTCATTGTTGCTACCAGTCATTTTCAGTAATTTCTGAATCAGTAATAGGCTTTGTATATCGTTACTGTCAGGCAGAAACCTTGTATCTCCATATTTCTATGTATTTTTTTGTTATTTAATGCCCTACTTCAACATACAAGAGTGTCACACAGAAGTAGTTAAAATAGCAGATCTACAAGCTCACAACGCCTTGCATCAGCTATTTTCACAATGTTATTATTATTAAAAATATATCTGCCAAGTGCATCATTCTTTAGGAAGCCTGAAGGCCAGTCCACACACCAATGCAACAAAACAGTTTTAGAGACCGTTGCAGCGGTGTGGACGTACCAGTTACAGACCTGTGTCATTTGGGGATAATGTTCGCAAGGAGTTGCAAGGGGTTGCATTGGTGCGGACTGGCCTTATTATGTTACAACGTTCAATGCCAAAAATACAACCAAATCATTAATCACAATTACTCATAATATGACAATTAATCGTCAAAACAAATGAAATGTCTTGATCGTGACAGGCCTATCAAGGTTACAGTGAAAATACAGATAGGGATGTAAGGATGTAAGCATAATATGCACATACCTAATACTGAGGCATTTGCAGGTGCAGGCGGTCCTCCTCCAGACTGAATCACCTCCTTCAGTATTCCTCCGTCTCCAATCACATCCTCCATCTGCTGAGCCAGCCGGTCGAATGGAGTCTAACGGCAAGAAATCCTTTAGTTCACTGGTTCTCAAAACGTTTTCATATCAAAAGGACCCCCAAAATTATTATATATATATATTATTAATTATTATATGTATTTGGCCGCGCACCAGCATCTGAATATTCTGGTGCCAGGGACACCCAGAAGAGAATATTTGTATAAATTAAAAGGACATCTAAATTAGATATTTTTGATAGGGGTTAAACCGATTGTGATGCCATATTAACAAATTTTGCTTGGGACCCCCTGCTGGAACCCCCTGAAAGACCGCGGACGGCGGCGGACCCTACTTTGAGAACCACTGCTTTAGTTTAGTGGTTCTCAACATGGGGTCCAGGCTCCAGGGACCCCCGGGGGTCCTTGAGGGTGTTCCAGGGGGTCAACAGCTAAATGATTTATAGTTATCTAAAAACAACCAGATATTGTACAAAAATATATAATTTTGATCAATTTGAATTCACTGTTGTCTCTATATACTGTACTAGATAGACACTGACAGACAGTAAAGGAATATTCTGGACCAAGTGACAGACCATATCAGACCAAAACATGCCTATTGTCTAACAATAAAATTGGGGTCACTCTCTCAGAGATGAAACATAATAAGGAAATATTACCAAATGGGGGTCCATGGCCTTATGCATATCAAATCGGGGCTTGTTGTTATTCAAAAGTCTTGAGAATATCACTGCTTTAGTTTAGTTTACAGTCACACTCAAGCCTCACCCAAGTCAAAACTACTACAGTATGTATAAAACTCCATGTACACAGCTTGATTAAAAATGTCTTTAAAGGTCGACCAACTTCCTTAATTACCAAAATGCACGTATGGCCATGTGTTTTTACTCAAGTTAACATTTTTGAATCACAAGTTGAACTTGGGGGAAGCCACGCATAGACAAGAGGGGATGATGAAAACATTTAGCTGAATTGTTACAGTAATCCTAGCCTTGGATCAAGAACATTATACTGTGCATTTTATCGACATTTGCATATAATGGTCTTGGCTAGTACCCCCCAGAGTGCCCTGGACTTTCACCAGTAAAGTCCGTATTTCTCCAAACATGACAAAAATGCTAAATATAAAGTGCTTAACCGGTAGCCCCAAAAGTTAACTCGGCATCCGGAATCAGTGTGCACTCTATTAGTCACTAGTTTTCAATAAAGAAGTGTTTTAATCACGTCTGTGGCTGAACGCCATTTCCCCCCCCTCGTTTTCTTCGTGTTTACATTGAGTGTAATACCGGCTTTCACCTGATGCGCCCCGCCACTACCACCTATTGAGCTTCCGACAGAATCCGACACACACGGGATTAAAACACAAATTTATTGCAAAATACGAGCTAATACAGTGCACACGGGTACCTAATGTCGAGTTAACATCCGTAGCTACAGGGTCAGCACTTAATATCATTGTTTTGTACATGTACGGAGAAGTACGGGCTTTGCTCGCGGATGTACAGTGACTAGTAGGGGGGTAGAGACCAAGACTATCATAGATACGAAAGTAAAAGTCAGACTCGATAAAATACATCTATAGTAGATAGTCTTGATCCAAGGCTAACAGTACATCCATGTCGCCCGTTAAAAAGAACACATTTACAAGCTATTGTAGTGTTCTTTCAAGCGACATGAGGATTAATCCATCGCGTTAATGACCATGTGTCATCAGATCACAAAACCTCAACGACAAACAGGTGTCTGTGGTTAAACTTTACCTGCATGCGTGGCCTGAACCCATTCAGTGATGTCAAGGCGTTTAGAATATAAGCCATGTTTGCTGCTACAGTGTAAACTACAGTAGGCCTACAGTAGTGTCTAGATCACAACTGTACAACAGGTGGAATCAATCACACACACACAACCAGCTGAGGAGGAGGAAGCACTTCCACTGGGGCCAGGTCAGGAGTCAACAACACACATGTCAGGTGACCAACATCCATCATGACATCATGGGGTACCCGTACCTGTCTGTTTATCACTGACTGACCATGTGGAATGTAGGAATTTAAATCCAGTTATTCATACAGCCAGCCACATTTCAGTGCACTATAGATAGGCCCACATTAAATAATAAATAACTGCAACAACAACAAGTCAACTATAACAACATAAATAATCATAATCATAATAATAATACAAATAATTATAATTATTATTATTATTATTAATATTATTTGTATTATTGTTATTATTTTTATTATTTTTATTATTATTATTATTATTATTATTATTATTATTATTATTATTATTTTATTATCATTATGGGGTATTGTTTGTCAGAACATTTGCACATACATTGCTCTATTATAAGGCCCATCAGAACGCCAACAATGTACCCACTGTTGGCAAACAATAGGGTACAGGGCTTCTCAGACTTTTTAATTTCAAGGAAACTACTTGATGGTGTACAAGGGCAGTGGTTCTCAACCTTTTCAGGCCACCACAACCCCCCAAAATAATCATATATGAACTGGGGAATACAGCATAGGTGGGCACTATAGGGTAACTGGGCACCTCGATGTAAAATTGGCTATTTTGTCCAAAATGTAAAAAAAAATATATATATATATATATGAGAAAAATGGTCTTAAGTAATGTAAAGTATACATGATGTGATGCATGGTACATCATGAGACATAATTTTATCCTTCAACTTCTTGTTTATGCCCCAAAACGACTGGATATAAAGGTTTTGTAGCAATTGTGGAAATATTAGACCTTAATTGTCGAATGTTTAAGCATGTTCTAATCATGTATACTTTACTTAAAAACTGTTTCCAAATATTTTATTTTTTAACATTTTGGAAAAAAATGGCAATTTAACACTGAGGTGCCCACCTATCCTCTTACCGTTGTGATGATGCGACACACATCACACACACACAAGAGCGTGTGCACGCACGCGCGCTCGCACACGCACACACACACACACACACACACACACACACACACACACACACACACACACACACACACACACACAGGCAACTGAATGGGCAAGGCCAATACATGCACACATAGCAGGCCTACATACAAAACAAAACAAACATATAAACACATATTGTTTTTTCAAGATGTTTATTGTACAAATGGAGAATATACAGTAATATACAGTAGGCCTACGCTAAATCACAGCTATACAGTATAAACAGAGGCTGCCATTATAATAATAATAATAAACCTTATTTGTATAGCACCTTTCATGACATGAAATGCAGCTCAAAGTGCTTTACAGAGCAAGAATACAATTACAGTTACAACTAAATTAGACATGAATGCGGAAAACAGAAGGTTTGATTCCTGGCTTGGCTTCTCCTGGCTGTGTGTCAAAGTGTCCTTGAGCAAGACACTGCACCCCTAACTGCTCCCGATGAGCATGCTGGTGTGTGTGAGTGTGTACTGTGTGTGTATGGGTTGAATGTGAAGTATATTTTTATAGATTTTCTATACAGCACTTTGGAAACCTTGAAAAAGTTCTAAAATGTGCTATATAAATAAAGTGGATTGGATTGGATATTTTAAATAGCATTTGAGTAGTCAGGAAGACTAGAACTAGTGCAGTCCATTTACCATACTTTATCATTATCAATATGAAGAATTAAGATTGTTTTCACAGCTCAGATGTCCATTAGAAATAGAAGGTAAGACTGCATGTGGTTTCTTTCCATGTCAACAGGCAGATCTTATCTTGACCAATGAGTAAGACTGGATTTAATCATGGCCCAAAAACATTAAAATCTTTGACCACACGTGGCTTAAAGTTCAATTCATAATTTCTGTCTATCAGATTCATTCTCAGTAGGAATGCAGCCAAATTGTTACTGTTAAGATTCCACATGGTCTCTTCCTACACATAGATCACAATGAGGATGTCAGAACCGAGCCATAGAGAGTTGAAGGTTCTATTTTATTCTTGTGTAAAATCAGCCTGCAAGAATACAGTACATAGCTTATGTATGGTGTAAAAACAGAATATAAAACAATATCTTTGACTGTACAGGATTATCAAACATTAAAATACGAGATCTGTTTTAAAGGTTTCTCAACGCTAAGATCATTGTTGTCCTTAAAAGTTGTTAGTCAAAAGGTTGAGCTGTCTGTTTATGGGCATGATGATGGTTTAACTATATCTTTGGCCAATTAACACGCTGTCTCACTGATCTTCAATGGAAAAAAAGGTGTTCAGACACAACTCTTCAGCTATTAATTACAATTTGGTTGTCAGCTTATTAACCAACAGGCTAAGGTCTTTTATTGCTACTTTTATATACAGAACGTTGTCACAAAATAAAAGATTACAGTAGGTGAAGTGGACTTAACCAGTTAGCCAGCCAAAAATGTAAAAATAGTTAACCAACCAGAATCCTGCAGGATTCTAGCCTGCTAGTAAAACCTCTACCCCAAAGTCTTGCCGAAAATAGCCGATCTACCATCTCACGCTTTGTAGATCAGCTATTTTCGCTGAATATTCACCCCAGAATATGGACGCTGGGGAGTGGTTAAATGTAGGCTATACGTCTTGTGTGTTAAACTGTCTCATCTGTTGTTGTTTTTCAGCAGTTTGAGACTTGGCTGGCTAGTGGCTAGTAATGAGATCCCCACCCCGTCCCACCCACCAGCCCTCCAGCAGGTTGAAGGCTGTATCCACAAGTTTCCTAGGGCATGGTGGGCATCACTTCCTGTCGATTTGATCAACTTCCTGTCGATTTGATCAGCGATCAAATCGACAGGAAGTGATGCCCACCATGCCCTAGGAAACGTGTGGATAAGCTATCAGTGGTCCATCTATCAGAAGTTCTCCAGTTCGGTTGGATAGACAAAGTTGTTATTGAAGAGCTTGTAGGCCAGGAGCTGCCCTCCGAGTATCATCATGACCAGACCTGAGCCTGGAGGAGACAGGAGGACAGAACACACGTTTAGAGTGGAAGAGAGAGTCTCACACCTATCATTGTGCCTTGTTTTAAAGATCCTTAATGGTACTGTGCCCAGGTACTTGATCAGCTATTTTCTCTTGAGTGAGAGATGTTCACAGGTTCTCCACCAGGGGGTGGAGTACCTGACCTCGTACCCCCCAAATTTAGGACGCTCAAGGGTAAAAATGCTTTTTATTTATACAGCCACCACACAGTGGAATGTTAATGGCTCCACCAAAATTCTAATTCTAATCGGTTTTATTTATTAAAAAAAAACTGTTTTATTTATTAGTCCATATTTGCGCTGTTGTTCTGTTTTTGTTTATTCTGTGTTGAGCGTTTTTATAGAGTGGACCACAATGGAAACAAGTGAATTGAACACACAAGCCCTAATTCAAAAATTGTGAAAATAGGAAATTTAAAAAAGGGATATTTACTCGCAACCCATAAAAAATAATAGGTCCATAACCCAAAAATTATACAGACAGACAGACAGACAGACAGACAGACAGACAGGCAGGCCAGACAGACAGGCAGACAGACAGACAGACAGACAGAGAGACAGTCTTACCCAGAGCTATCCACCAGTGCTCAGCAGAAGGGAAGTCTGACATCACTGTGGACACAGAGACAACAAATAATATCATTTACAGCATATCCCATCCTGTCTGCGTGTGTGTGTGTGTGTGTGTGTGTGTGTGTGTGTGTGTGTGTGTGTGTGTGTGTGTGTGTGTGTGTGTGTGTGTGTGTGTGTGTGTGTGTGTGTGCGTGCGTGCGTGCATGTGTGTGTGCCAACAATTTACATAAGGGTCAGGGCTGCAAATCCTATCAGCTGTTCCCTTCTCTTGATCCACTTTGTATCAGTGTGCGTGCATGCGTACTGTACGTAAGTGGGTGTGCCCAAAGCAGGAATACTACACTATGTGGGCGTGTAATTAGCATTAGCAATTACTGTAGCAAACAATCTGCAGGCTATATGGAGGTTAGTAGGCTACTGTATGTAGTGTGTACTGTAGCTACTGTGCAGGCAACAGGTTTAGCTCGTACTGTAAGCGTGGGATTTATTTTGGGAGGAAAAGTGGAACACATTAATGACTTCTACTACATTGGCAGACCCAGTTCATTGTTTACCTCTAGCACATGTGTTTGTACTCAACATGAAGAGTGTATACATACTGCATGTATGAGTATGCATGCACATGCATGTGTTTGAGTGTGTATGCATATGTGTGAACAAGTACACACTTGTATTACTATACAGTATAAGAGGTTAAGTTTATGGGTTAGGGTTGGAGTTGGAGTTATGCATGATTTATACTTAGTTGCCTCCCGGTGTCACACACCAAAAAGAACAGACAATAGTCGATCTACAAGCTCACAATGCATCGCACTGTGATGCATTGTGAGCTTGTAGATTGACTAATTTCAGTGTGTGACAACACCGGCACATAACATATCTCAGGCTTCGGTTAAAAAAAAATTGCCAAAAACAAATGGCATTTATAAAATTGGCATCCCAAAGTTATGATATCCTCACAAGTAGCCTAGAGGGTAATGTGTGTGTGTGTGTGTGTGTGTGTGTGTGTGTGTGTGTGTGTGTGTGTGTGTGTGTGTGTGTGTGTGTGTGTGTGCGTGTGCATGTGTGCGCGTGCGTGTGTGCGTGTGCACGTGTGTGTGCGTGCGTGCGTGCCTCTCACCTGCCACAGTCATTGCTATATGCACCAGCGTGACAGTAATGGCGTAGTCCCACACCCACTCCTCCACGATCCAGGCAAACAGCAGGCCACCCACTACATAGGTGACCTCCATGGATATGACACTGACTGTGGAGGGACAGAGGTCACAAGCCAGAGAATAATTTAGCCACATGAACCCTTAGCCTCCTAGACTATCATCCCTCTCTGGTTAACTAAATCTATACCTCATACGTTTGCCATTTCTTTTAAACATACAGTGTAGGCTATAGGCTCACATATGCTATCTGTATCTTTATATATCTTGTTCCCTTGTGCTCTCACTCGACCTCTATCCTCTCTCTTCTCACGGAATACAAACAAAGTATGGATCACACACAAAGTCACCCACTTCTTTACACATGTAAACCACATGTAAAATTGACGTCACGTGACAAATAAAGCTGATTCTGATTCTCTGATTCTGATACAAGTGCAACATATGCATACATGCACATTTGAGTTAGAATAAACTCTTTCCAACACGGTCCACTGATGTTTTAAACATTCATCTATCAATGATCAATCATCTACTAAGCCTATCGGGTCCATTTGGTTCCATTTGCACACTCAGAGTTAATTCATTTTTACAGTGTAAGATTGCGGTCCCAGAGATCGTATCGGTGGTCTGATTCATATCAAACTGTGGGTTTGCTTTTGCTCGAAATGAAAAGGGTTTAAAATGACTGGACCAAGCGACCAATCAGAAGGTCCCAACTCACCCAGGTACTTGGGGTTCTGCCATGACGGCTGTGTTGTGTAGTCAAATGGAGCCACTAGTAAGCTGTCAACCTCGTGCACTCTGTATAGACACACACACACACACACACACACAAAACCATCATCCATGAGTACCTGCAGAAACTTGGGATAACTAATCTTGTTCGTTTCTAACAAATTGTTGTTTTTAGGTTTTTGGAGTAAAGTAGGGCTGCTCCGATTTTTTGGGTCCGATCCCGTTCACAGTTTTTTTCCTCTCACGATCGGCCGATACCGATCTTGTGCGTAAGGGGAACAAGAGTAATTTGAAGTGAAAATCGGCCGATTTAAATAGCAGATCTACAAGCCCACAATTGCATTGTGTTTTGTGCTCGTAGATCTCCGTAACACACTTGTACAGTACAACAAAGTAACTTTAAGTGGTTAATTGATTTACTAGATTATTAAAAAATCAATTCAAAATGTTTGCACATCAAGAAATATAAAGAAGAAAATGAAGTATACAAATCTCAATTATTCGATTAATTGCAAAAGTAATCAATAGAATAATCGCTAAGAAAACAGGCTAGATAAATCAACAAGATAGTTTCAGCCCTAAATGAGACCCTTTTACAAGAGGTGATATCAAATCGTCTTTGGTACAGAGATGCACAGTCTGGGTACACAGATTTCCACCACAGTGTTACATTTTACAGTATAGGATTACTGTAGGATGTTTCAATATATTAACACTGCAATCCGTAACTTATTTCAATTAATACAATGTTTTAACCAATCTGTATACTTTATAACTACACCTGCAGTGGTTGGAGATGGTCTCCTTACTCCTAACATTGAGACGTTCACACCCTGGTGTCTGACAATAAGCACAATATATCCCTTGGGCAAGCGGGGATTGGCTCATGAATGAGCGGTATAGATGTTTGGTCTGTCTCCCACTGGGGTTCGATTCCCGGGTAGGAGATAAAGCATACGAATTGCAGCTTTTAGGCATACCAAAGTTCACACCATTACGCATGTGCATTTGTGAGTGGGTCTGTGTACGTGCATGTATGCGTGCATAATATTATACTGTACCTGAGCACTCCAATGCAGAGACTGACCACAATGTAGTACAGAGAGTAAAAGACCACCATGCACATCAAGAGGTTCTGCAGGACGACCTGTGAGGAGAGGAGAGGACAGGATATGAAGGAGTCGACAAACAGCGTCCAGACATTTGGGTCAGTCCAGAAACAGTCCCTTCTTTCCACCACTTTCCTCTACGGCCTACAGGAACTTTCTAGGTGTATGTTAGCTGTCGGGAATCTAGAATATAAACGTGCAGAAATCACAAGATCACGTCAAGATTTACTGAACAGTACTCAGTCATTTAACCAGCCCAGTTTCCTCATGGTAAGAGTGTCCGCCCATAGATTGGTTGGACGGGGATTCGTTCAATCTATACCAGATTCATTCTAAAGAGTAAGACTACACCAATGGTACCCAATGTATCCCTGCTTGGCACCCAGCATCAAGGGTTGGATTGGGGGTAAGTCCCTGTGACATACCAGGGTCATGTCCAGGGGGTAAATGGTAAATGGTGCATTTATATAGCGCCTTTATCCAAAGCGTTTTACATAGATTATACATTACATTCACCCATTCACACACGCACATTCATACACCGATGGTGGAGGAAACCATGCAAGGCACCAACCTGCTCATCAGGAGCAATTAGGGGTTCAGTGTCTTGCTCAAGGGAGCCCGGGATCAAACTGGGAACCTCGTGGTTGCCATCCGGCCGCTCTACCGGCCACTCTACCCCTGAGCCACTGCCGCCGGGGTTTGCTTGTACATCATGTGACACTGTACTAGTGTCATGACTCATGACCCCCAGGGGACCACTCACACAACGGTTCCCAAGGGCACTTAGGGTGCTTACACAGTAGAATCATCAACACATCAGTTTTGAGGTGTAGAGCACACAGGATTTGTTTTGTTATGTACCCAGTATGATCACTGGGAGCTCCCAGCAGCAAACTTGCTATGGGAGAAAACACACAGGCAACAATCATGTTTGCGTACCACACCTACGTGGACTCACTAAGGAAACATACAGTCCAGGGGCAGAAAGTACTGCCGTCGAGCTGGACAGATGTATGGAGGATCGAGAGACACCACTGGAGGGCTTGTCCTAGAACAGCTATTCTGCTGCACCAGCAGTTCAATGGGATGTCAGTTGTCTCAGATGTATGACAATCCAAAAAACTAAAGATGCAGCCTTCACCAGCAATTCATTACTTTAACTGAATCTATTAATAGTCTCTTGTTGACTTAAAATAATAATAATATTTCACAGAGAATCTTTTGTTTTTACTTCACGATACATACATCCCAGGATGTCAACTAATGATCCACTTATGCAAGTGAGAAGTGAGAGAAATCCTCACAAAAATGATCTATTTATTTATTTCTGCCAACAAGCATCAATGCTGTGATGTTGCCTCCAGTCCCATTAGTGGCGGAAAACCTGCCTAAAAATACTTGCCGTACATTCTCCTTTAACAGGAGACGCTGGCAGTTTGACACGTGTAAGCCATCCGTTGTTAGATCATTGCCCCATTAGTGAGGAGAAACCGTTCTGTGTTTTGATGGATGCTCAGCTGTTGTGTATGAGCTGTGTCCCAAAGTTACCCCTGCCAGCTCGCTCCCTTGTCTCCTCCCCTCCCGCTTCCTGCATGCATCTCTTTAAAGTTACTTTCCACTTGTAGCAAGGGAGCAAAGGAAAAGAGTGCTTGAATTAAATTTGAATTTCTGTGGATGGCCCCCATTCTCAAGCTCAGCTCACATAAATCAGGAAATCTCGTTGTAGCCAATAGCATATCCATTCTTATCACGCTGTATTGCATTATTATTTTCCATCTCCCCCTCTCTGTCCCACTGTCGCTAAATGCTTGTTCAGGGAGGTAAACATTGGGTCTCTGCTGTGTAAAGGGTCTTGAGAAACCGTGTTGTGATTTGGCACTAGAATTGAATTGAATTGAATTGAATTGAATTGAATTTAATTTAACTTAATTTAATTTAATTTAATTTAATTTAATTTAATTCAATTCAATTGACAAAACAGTAAGAATCCACATGTATAGTAATCTGATTAGAGTCATGTTGAACTGTATTGTGAAATCGCGTCTTCTTAGCTTCGTAGCTGTAGCAGATGTCTAAAACACGATGGAACCTAATTTGGAATCTATGTCCAGAAAGCCATGAGGAAGTGGGTGTGTCTGAAAGCAGGAAAGAGGCTGAGCTGTTGTTAATGCCCTCAGAGAGTTACAGTAAATAAACACCTTAGATAGCTAACCTTCCACCTGGCGTTGAAAGCCATGGGCATGTCATTATTAGGTGAAATGGGAAAGATTCAGAAATCTTGTTTTCAGAAATATTTGTCATTTTGAAAATATAGAAACTAGCAGTATTTCGGCCATCGGCTATTGCCGCTAAAAGAGTTAAAGGCTTATGTGGTTAATAATAACAATGAACTGCAACAACATAAGCTTCGTAGCTGTAGTGAATGTCTAAAACACAATGGAACCTAATTTGGAACCTAATTTGGTACAGTACTTGAGTAAATGTACTTAGTTACTTTACACCACTGCAAAGTAATTCCATCTCTCTCAGCTTCTCAGAGTCACGGGCTGATCCACGGGCAAGCTGTCCCCTCCGGGACATCAAATATCTACTCTACAATAGCCTTCTACGTTCTACACACAACGTCCTTACCCAGGTGTCACTGGGAGCGGTCTTGAGGGAGAGCGGCCCATGGCGTTTTATGAGGGTGAATCCAAAACAACGGCAGCAGTAGTCCAACAACATGAATGGCTGCTAAGAGAATACATGAGTAGCCCTTCTGTGTGTGTGAACTGTGAAGTGTGTGTGTGTGTGTGTGTGTGTGTGTGTGTGTGTGTGTGTGTGTGTGTGTGTGTGTGTGTGTGTGTGTGTGTGTGTGTGTGTGTGTGTGTGTGTGTGTGTGTGTGTGTGTGTGTGTGTGTGTGTGGGGCTACGGCCAGGATTAGTGGGAATGGGATTACTACTAACAAGTAAATCCCATGGAGGGGATAATATAGGCCTATTCAGGTGAACCGATCTGTCTGACACACTCTCACACACACACACACCCCCTCCACACACACACACACACACACACACACACACACACACACACACACACACACACACACACACACACACACACACACACACACACACACACACAGCTCTTTTATCCAATTTGTTGCTGATCGCACAATAGATATTGCCAAAATTATTGCTTCTGCAAACGCGGACAAAGAAAATCTTTCCATTTGATGTAATTCCTCCAACATGGCGACATGTCCCTTTTAAACACACACACACACACACACGCACACGCACACGCACACACACACACACACACACACACACACACACACACACACTCTGTTGTTCCATTCCATCTCTGTTCAGACCAGAAATACTATGAAAAGTGGCAAGGAAAGGATGTCGTTTTTATCGTCCAATTTTACAGACTATATTTCTCCGTCAATGTCCTTCCCTTCTCCATTTTTACCTACCTTCCAAGCTTTCATTACTTTCTTTAATACTTAGTAGGCCTACAGTTCAGTTCCTCAACTTGCACTAATTTGTTCACTCTTTCATCTCAAGGGAGAAGCCCAACACTAAAATAATTGTCAAATACATTTTAGTTTGACATCATTTGGCCACTAGATGGCATCATAGCTATATTAGTGCATAAGTATCAACAAGGGCCTTGCTAGTAGTACCAGTAGAGCAGTGGTTCTCAAAGTTGGGACCGGGGACCCCCAGAGGTCCTTGAGGGGGGGGTTCCAGAGGGTCCCCAGCAAAATGAGGAGCAATTTAAGCACTTCATATTTAACTATTTTATTCTTCGGCTATTTGAAAATAACCGATCTACAGGCTCACAATGCGTCGCGTCACTCGCGTGTGACCCGTTGTGAGCTTGTAGATCAGCTAATTTCAAAAAAGGTTTTATATTAAAATTTAGAAAACAGCCTATAGTTTTGAAAATAAATAAAAATAAATACAAATCTTCTCTCATGGCTGATCCTGGTGCAATTTGAAGGTCCTTGACATGAAAATGTTTGAGAAGAGAGGCCAGAGGAATTAGATATGTCTCATGAATACACAGGGCAGCTCCTGATTAGCCCGTCCCCCCTCATAGGCAATTAATTGGTCTGGTGGTTTGGTTTAAGTCGACCAAGACTTAGTCCAGTCAAGTCCAGTATCTTTTTAAATTAAAACACAATGTGCTTCACATGAAAAAACAACAAAGCAGCACATAGGAACAGCAAGCCCCTAAGTACTCCTGGATAGACAATGTCCTACAAACAACACCTAGAAGAAGTGAGGCCAAAGTGACATCAAGGGTCTCATTTATCCGTCACCTCGCTGGTACGGCCTGGGGAGCCTCAGAGTCGCACACTCCGGCTCCATGTGCAGTAATTTCATTGACGTTTCGGCCCTTAGGCCCTCAGAATTAACGAATGGTAAGAAGGTTGATTCTGCCATTAAAAATGCCCTCCGGATCATAACTGGCTGCCTGAAGCCTACCCCTGTGTAATATAGCGGGAATTACCCCGGCCGGCCTCCGACAATAGATAGGCAGCCACCCTCACCCTAGCAAGGAAAGCCCAGAAACATGACTGGAACATCCAGCATGACACTACAACAAAAACATTGCACCCAAGCAGACCCTACAATACAAGGCAACACAAGAGAGGCTCAGTTCTATCACTGAGGACCTGTTCTACATTGCATGGCTGGCGACATCCTGGAGGCAGGAGCTGGCTGGGCCCACGCGTATCCATCCTTAAAATACTGCACCCGGGAGATGAAGATGGCGATGGCGACGAAGGAGAAGATATACCATGATCTACCATGCTGGCAATGGACCCCGTAATGGGGTCGGCTGCTTCAAATCGTCTATGAAGAAGTATAGGGCCTTCTTCCTAGACTAAGTCGGGCCTTCTTGAGCAGACTGCCGACCACATAATCACCACCCCTGTATTACACCACCTTATGAGGATGGCCTCTTCCAACTGGGACCAGAGACGAGGGTGTGGCTGCACGACACTGAGTTGGATATCTGATGATGATATACAGGAATGAAGAGAACCCTGTTCCGACATTTGCAAGAGACAGCTGGAGAAAAGCCCATCAGATTTAACACAAATCCCCATTGTACCAAAGGATCGTCAATATAGTATATTAGGAAACAGAAAATCTATCCAATAAAATAAAATCTATCATGTGGGAAAAGTGGGCGAGGGCAGGTAATTAAGATTCAGGGATTTATTTTTCCTCAGAAATGTCTACCAGTCAGTAACGTTCAACGGCCAGACTCTACATTTTAATCACGTGTGAGAAGGGAAACAAGATGGTACATAGTCCACACAGTACATATTGATTGAATGAACTAGGGGTGCATCGCGACACCATTGCAACACCGCTGTATGTAAGTATAAAATAGGGCTTAAGTGGATCGATTCGTACATACTGCAGAATCAACAAAGTGATTCGTTGACAAAGTCTGGTGGTTCTGTGTGTTTGATAGAGAGATTGTTTTCTCCCCACAGGAAGTGATGGAGATGTTGCTGAACGATGACGACGGTTCAACATGTCCATAATTAGCCGAGAAACTCCAAATACAACTCTGTAGCGTCACAGCCTACGTGTGTATGCATCTGTGTGTGTGTGTGTGTGTGTGTGTGTGTGTGTGTGTGTGTGTGTGTGTGTGCGTACAGATGGACAGCTCAGCTTATATTGCCACGGCAACCTGCATCATTGTTACCATGGTGACCGGGAGCTGGAAAGGCAGGGCGGGGGACAGGGGGCAGGCATCAGCATTACAACTTATCCCCCCCCCCCCCTCTCTCTCTCTCTCTCTCTCTCTCTCTCTCCCTCTCTCTCTCTCTCTGCGTGTGTGACAGACATCTACTGATGACTATCTCTGTTTTATCTCCTTCCTTCCTTCACACCCTAATTGTCCTGATAACTCTCACCAAAGCCTTGAGGAGACGTGGGAAATATTTTAAGAACACATTTTGGCTTTTGCTCTGAGAATGTTTTCTTCTCTGTCTGCATCTTTCCTTTGTGATGTGAACCTGTCATCTGTATCTCTAACCTGCCATCCCTCTCTTCTCTCCTCTGTTCTGCTCTTCTCTGTCTCTCTCAGTGAAGAAAGACTCGTCTGTGTGTCCGTCCTTTTGTAGTGCAGTAGGCTGTGTGTGTGTGTGTGTGTGTGTGTGTGTGTGTGTGTGTGTGTGTGTGTGTGTGTGTGTGTGTGTGTGTGTGTGTGTGTGTGTGTGTGTGTGTGTGTGTGTGTGTGTGTCAGTGTGTTCACTTAAGACATCAACAACGTGGATACACAGACGTGCTATTCAAATTTCAATCAACTCAAAATAGATGAGAGCCTCGTTCTCTTGCTCTCTATCCACCATATGTACAGTAGCTCCCCATCCATCCACCCACACACACACACACACCCACCCACCCACCCACCCACCCACCCACCCACCCACACACACACACACACACACACACACACACACACACACACACACACACACACACACACACACACACACACACACACACACACACACACACACACACCTTAACTAACTCCCAAAATGATGCTTTTAGTTGATTTGATTTTGCACACTGCCTGACTTGTACAGTACAAGATATTAACTTTATCGGGTCACCAAGACCTTCTTCAAACACCAAAAGATGCCACTTGAATCCCAGCAGAAAATAGCAGATCCTCAAGCTTACAACGCGTTGCATTTGCGCCGCGTTCTAAGCTTTTAGATATGCTATTTTCAGCTAAAACAAAAAAGAGAGCAGTGTTAGAGCCCTGTAGGGACTCCGCTCAATATTGTAAATGTGATTTAATACTGTGCAAGCAAGGCAGTGTGTGTGGTGGGTGCTTTCATTGATTCTGGTTAATCATTGTGTGCTTCACCTCTTACACACCAGGTCACAAAGACACTTTCACCTGGTGTGCCAAAGTTCTGCAATAGTTGATTTGATCTAGCTTGCTAAATATGGTAGGCTACTAGATCTAGTATGCTAGATGTAATAGTATCTGGTACATTTAGTATACAGTATAGTGGACCAGCAGTATACTGTATACTAGAATACTAAATACAAAAGTAGCAACTTACTAAACTTAGTAGATCTAGTACAAGTTATACAAAAGTAGCAACTTACTAAACTTAGTAGATCTAGTACAAGTTATGGTAACACACCCGCGCACGCACACGCGCACACACACACACACACACACACACACACACACACACACACACACACACACACACACACACACACACACACACACACACACACACACACACACACACACACACACACACACACACTTCGTTGACAGCATGGTGGCTGTGGTGTCAACAGCTGTCTTCACTGTAGCATATCAGCCCTTAACAGCAGGTGTGTGGGCATGTGAATATGTATACGCGCATGTGTGACAAAATGACATCTCCATTGTTATAGTTGCTAATGAGTTTGTCAGCAGGACCTATGATATAAATGTGTTTTGGAGAGAGGAGTCACACAATAGAATTTCCATACCAGTTTAGGTGGATTTTAGAGGCACTTTTTAACTGTGCTGCCACGAGATAAGACATACCCCCCCACCACATGCACTGCACTGCACTGCACTGCACGCACGCACGCACGCACGCACGCACGCACGCACGCACGCACGCACGCACGCACGCACGCACGCACGCACACAGTTGTCTAGTCTAGTCGACGTCCAGTCAATCTGTCATTGTTCTTGACATTGACGTGACAGGAAAGACTGGCAGATGTTTCAGTCAGTCAGAGGCAGATATTCTGTGTCTGGGTCTAAACCTGGCTGGATAGACAGATTGATTTATTGTTTGATCCCGCAGTGGAAATCTGGATGTCAGAGGAAGCACAGCAGACAGCAAAGGGTATAGCTGCAGTATAACTAAGAGAGAGTAATAATTCATAATTTAGAACCAGTAACCGACAAAATCTTGCTCACGTATGGTTAATTGAATAATCAAGAGAATTCCTATTATATTGTTGCTGTTGGCCAGAAACCTCTTATCTCCACACTTTAACTTTTAGTGTTTTTTCGTAAATTAACACCCTAATTGATCACACTGCAGCGTCTCACAAAAGTATCAAAAGTAGTAGATCTACAAGCTTGAAAAGCGGTGCGAAGCGACGTGTTTTGAGCTTGTAGATCTGCTACTTTTGATACTTTTGAACTTGAATCGTGAAAACGAACAGTTTTGGACATATGAGGTTTCCACCCGACAGAGACGATATATTAACGAATCGGCACAAAAAACGTAGGCTATTAGAATCGACTAAATCGATTAGTATTATACTTTGTTGTACAATGATGCCAATCATGCCATACAAAAATTGTGTAAATAGTCAATCTACAAGCTCACAACATGTCACATCGCGACAAGCTAGCCCATGTGGGCTCATCACGACGAGATGTTTTCGCTATATATATGATTTTTTTAATAATCGTTCATTAATCGTAATCAAGGCAAATAAAGGCAACAAGCTCACATAGTGACACGCTGTGACACGTTGTGATCGGCTATTCTCATTTCATCGTGCAACAAAGCATGAATCAGGCTGTACAAAAGGTTAAAAAGAGGTCCCAAACAAGGCCCGCCAGCCTGAATCATCCCACTGAGTGAGCCGACTCATAAGCACCCTCTTGAATCAGTTCAAGTGCCGTTGTTTTCAACCACAGGCAGTCTGTAAAACCGACCGACTCTGAAACACAGCAACACAGAGCGGAGGCACGCAAGGGCACGGGGAAAACGACTGCGGCTCCCACGTTCAAACTCAATTTGACGTCCTCTGAAACCAATTCAATGTTCATTTGGGATCATTGGAAGGACGTAACTTCACATGCTTGTCACGGCAAAAGCTGGCCTGCGGCACCATGATGCACTCAGGCTGAGTAGAGTGAACAGATAATGGGAGAGAGAGAGAGAGAGAGAGAGAGAGAGAGAGAGAGAGAGAGGGGGGGGGGGGGGGGGGTGCATAACAGAGAGAAAGTACAGATTGAAGGAATGACAGCCACTCAGAATTAATAACGACATAGCTGATTTAACAGCATGGTGACCTGGCAGGGGCAACACGATTACTGTTGTAGTGGTGTGCGTGGTGTGTGTGTGTGTGTGTGTGTGTGTGTGTGTGTGTGTGTGTGTGTGTGTGTGTGTGTGTGTGTGTGTGTGTGTGTGCGCGCACGCGCATGTGTGCGTGTCTTTAGGGGGGTGTGTTTGTCACAGCTGTCGTGCATCAGATGCAGACGCTCACGCAAAGACAGCGTCATGATGTGTTCAAGATGCACTGCTGTAGGCAGTAAATTAAAGAGGAGAGACAGAGCAGAGCAGAGAGACAGAACCGAGAATGGAAGAAAGAAAGAAAGTGAAAAATTACCCAAAAGATGAGCCGACTATAAACAGTAAGGAAAACAAACTAATTTTAACAATTTCCTTACTCCCTCCCAGGCCTAAAATTACCCATGGGTCATTACCAAGTCCTTATCTGTCCATCATTCCTAGACCCCAATTTAAGAAACAACATTCTTACAAGACTCTCTCTCCTCTCCTATTGATTACAGTTTACATAGTTGTACGGCTGACAGACACTGTTGTTATGCAGAGTGATTTGCAGAGAATGCATCAACACATTTTGGATACGTGGTACCACTGATAAACTTCCAGTACAACAATCCCTCTCTCTCTCTCTCTCTCTCTCTCTCTCTCTCTCTCTCTCTCTCTCTCCCCAAGTATTTGAATACTGCCAAAGCATTAATAACGTATCTAATGAAACAAAAAAGATAACATATCATAACAAGCTAAAAAACATGTTAATGCTATAATTGCTGCCAACCTTGTACATTCATCTTTCTCACCTAATAATTAAGGGTCTGTCTGGGCAGAGTCAAAATGTGTCTGCAGTTCTTTGTTATTTTTGTGAATTTGAGGTGGCATTCTGTTCAAATATCTTTTCATTTGTCAAATTATGTTCAAGGAGTGGAGTTCTGTCTCCTTGAGCAGTGAGGACACAGCCTGTCTGGCCAGCCAAGCCTTATATGTGTCTTTCTCTATGGCAAGGCTGTGTTCACCGAGGCTGGACATTGTGGAGGTTTTTCTCCGTTTGTTCTCATTCACTGTGGGTTAGACTCTGTCGCTGTTGGGTGGAAACCTTGTGTATCCAAAACCAAAACCGTTGCTTTTCCAATGGATCCAATATAGTTATTATGTATAGGCACGGGCTCGTTTTTATACTTTTAATTGGTTAAATAAAACCCACAGACAGACTTAACCACTTTCAACTTGGCGGGCACATTTTGGTAAATTTTCTAATTCTAAGAAAATAATTGTGACGCTATGCATAATTGTGCTAAGCTTGTAGATTTTGTGCAACACTGTATGATGAAGTTTAAAAAAGGGCATTCATTTATGAGGAGGAAATAACAAACATGATGAAACAAAGATACGTTTCTGCCTGACAGTGCCAATATTCTGCCACAGTGAAAATTATACTAGTAACTGTCGTGGAATTCTTGATCAATCGGTCTCATCAATTGATGAGGCAAGAGGAGTCGGAGACAATATTCTAGGTGGTGATGGTTATACATGATATCATGGGGAGAAGTACAATAACACTCATCTCGGTGGTAAAGAAGTTCTGCCGACGATCACAGGGATCAGATCCTAGTTACAGCATACTCTAGCTGCTACAAGGACAAGCGGAACCATAACAAGACAGGCTGTACCAAAACAATAGCTATCAGGCCTGTGAAGCGGGAAATCTTGGCTCTTACAAGCTGCAAAATATCATAAAGCACAAAGATGAACAACGCAAGGTACTAGAAGTGAAGGTTGGATATAAACAACCATCACAATATAATATATTTCTACCACAATTCTTCCTCATAGCCATGCAGGGTGAAGGCATAAAACTAAAGTTGACTGTAGAAGAAACATCAAGCTTACAGCTTTGTGCGCAGCATAGCTCAAAAAGTACCTCAAGGCCCTTTACACGTCCAACCCTCTTCACTGACCTGTGTCCTCCTCTGTTCTCCTAGAGTACTAACCCCTCAAAAAGCAATCTAAAAGACTTCTTACAGTGTCTCTTACACCAGTAGTTCTTAAACAAGGACCCCCAAATTGATATTTGACCGCGGACCCCCATCTGAAAATATTCAGATGGGGGACCCCCAGAAGAGAAGAATGCAAAAATGATTCAACATTTTTCAAACACTTTTAAGATTTTTAAAAAATGTTCAAGAATAGCAGATGTACAAGGTCGCAGCGGGGCACAATGTGATGCGCTGCAAGCTTGTAGATCTGCTATTTTTTAATGGCCAACGTATAAAATATGGATAAAGGGGTTAAAATGATTGTGATGCTGTATTAACACACTTTGAGAGCCTCTTAGACACTATTCTTGAAGTATTATATTCATTAATAATGAGGATTGATATTTTCCTTAAACCATGCACCATATGCACATATATTACATCTGCTGCTATTCCACTGCCTCATCCCACTATTTTAGCCACACACACCACAGCCTACAGTGTATATCTATTATTACATCTACTGCAATTTACACTGACTAATCCCAACCATGGACCTATTATGTAAAAATTATTCATGCACTACCTACTATACATTGATATCTGACCTGTAATTTCTTTCTCTCTCTCTCTCTATCTCTTTCTACCTTTCTTGAAAGTTTTAGTGTTGTTTGACACACTTGTTTAAGTGTTGACAGCAGGCCTGGAATTTTGACATTTCAGAGGCAAGGCCAATGTAATAGCCTTTGGTGTTTTGAGGGCACAAAGGCCAAATGCCAGGGCAGGAGGGCCATCAAATAAAACAAGATTTTAGTCCATTGAAATAATTAATTGAATTTAAGGGTTAAGGATGATTTAAAATTTAATATGTAGACTATCTGCAGTGAAATAAATAAATGATGGTATTTACAATCTGATCCATGCTCAGCCCTGCACCAATCAAAGTCACTGGATTGGTTTAAAGATGGGGACTCAGGGGAGTTAAGAATTCAGAATCTCAACAAAAGACACTGGAAAGAAAGAGACACTGGTGTCTCCATATCGACAAGAAAGAGACAGAGGACAAGGTGGTGCAGTCAGCTGGGCCATTAAGGCCACTGTGGCCTCAGGGCATGCCATTTTTGCCAGACCCAGGGGGTCTGGCTTACATGAGGCTTTGTATCTGTTTTCTCCATACATGGGCATGGTCACTTTGTCCCCCGGCCCCAGCCAAAAAAGTCTGTCCCCCTTTCGTCCCCTTTCGTCACGAACTATTCATGACATCATGAACTTCAGTTATAAAGTGGTTTGTAGGTGTGTTACATACTAGGACTTCATTCTGGCAGAACCAGGTCTCCTGGTCTTTTTTAAAGGGGCACAAGGCCAAACTGAGGGCCAACGACGGCCATGGCCTTCGTGGCCTCCCTGAAATTCCTGGCCTGGTCGACAGGTTGAGTTGGTTAAAGTGTAGAACAGTCTGTCTGTATGAAATCAGCTGTTCTATGGTCTCCAGGAACAACTGGTAGCAGGGGTTATTATTCGTGATGTTAGGAGGGTCTAATGTTAGTCTGTTGAGCAACATAGGACCAGTTGACTGACTCTTCTATATGTTGATCTCTTGGCTTCCTTTCATGAAATCCAACCATCGAGGGATTTGATGATTTTAGGCTCACTCATTTTGAGGCGTTTCCAAAATGTAATCGGTTTATTTGTTCATTTATTTATATCAGAGGGTATTGGCCTAATTTTGCTCTGTACGCATTGTGGAGACTTTTATCTCTGCATGCAGGCTATCGATTGGATGTTGTCCCCAGTTTCCACTTTTGTTAGAAGACCACAAACCTCACTGTCATATAGCGCTACTGCCTCAATTGCTGTGATTGGAGTATTTTAAGCCAGGTACTAACTGGGATATGTCTTATCTTTCTGTAAAGAATGTTCTATTTTAATAATTAAACTTAGGAGCTGATTGCTCAACCGGTGGCAACCTCCACAGAGTGTCAATTAAAAACACAAAACTGTCCGTTCAATGAAGATGTATTATTCACACCCACATCCTCTGGCTACATGAAATATTAATATAAAACTCAAAACAACATTTGCATAAACAAATAGCAAAGTGATTGAAGACATGTAACACAAATACTTACAATTAGTTGCACTCACACTAGGTAACAAAAAATATCCAAGGGGGAAAACAAACAGAACTTTAACAACTGAGATGCTTCTCCAACAGACAGTGACGGCTCCAGATAATTCTGACAGGGCTATGGGGGGGCACCCAAGGTTGGTGCCCTGTGCTTCAGCACCTCAAGCCCGTTGGATAAGCCACCACTGCATACATACACACACACACACACACACACACACACACACATACACACACACACACACACACAGTCACACACACACACAAAAAAACAGTTACCACCTTAGAATGTAAACGAGGACACCACATAAGTGGATTTACAAAATACTGTGAGCAAAAACAACAGTAGCACAGGCTAGAATCAAATACTACTACGCCACCTTAGGTTGCCATGGACACAGGAATATACACAACTCACACACAGGCTAAATGCTGCCCGTGTATCTATGCAAACATCATGTCATTTAAACCAATCAATTTGTGGCTAACAGCAAGGGAAGGAAACGAAAACAACTTTTCTCCAATAATGTTGTACTTTTACTCCACTACAATTACCTGAAAACTTTAGCTGCTAGTTACATTGTATACCTATTTTAATTATGTACTCACCAGTCACAGGAGAACGATCCGCCTGCTGTTGTGGTTTGCAGCAAAGCGGTCAATCACAGCGTCGACGTCCAATGCTTTGGTCCTTATGGAACTGATGGCCAGTACTCCCAGGTTGCTGGTTCGAGCATCTCCACTTCTGTTCCTCAGATAGGTCTTTAGTCGGCGTAAGCAAGAAAAACTCCTCTCACACGCAGCTGATGTGACGGGCAGTGTCATTGAGATGCACACAAGTCTGCAGAAGTCCTCAAGCGACTCTTTGTATGGCTTTAATAGCACCAGCACATCATGGGTGGTGTTAACGACATGCCCATTTTGTCTTTTCTTTTCAATTAGTCGTTTTCCCTGGTGAAGTTCTGCGGATAGGTTTTCCTCCGTTATCCCATAGTGTTGAGCCATTGGACGAATGCAATCTTTATCCATGAATGTCTTGTGTTTCGGGTTGAGGGCTGTTGCGCCTTTCAGAATGTGACAGGTCTCAGACGAAAAGCGTCTGTTCAATTCACTCACCAATCGGTCGATTACTGGGAAGTAACAGTGGCAGCAATTAGTCATCTGACATTTCTAAAACCTCTCTTTGCCCTTGCTTGGCTGTCCACCACAAAGTCCTGCAGCTGACGTGGTTGTGCTCTAACTCTTTTCCTCACCGGTGGTGGTCTCTGCATTTCAATGCCCAGTGACGTGCACATTCCACCGGCAGATTCCCATATTGCATTCCACGATTCAATGCTGCGTCTCTCGCTTAGGGTATCGATAACTGAACAGACCAGATCATTGGCAGCTGCCAGCTCCAGATCTGTAGACTGTAGGTGATCGGATAGGGTTTTTGTGAGTCTGAAGATGCTTTCCAGCATAGTGACATGCAGAACAAACTGTCCGTTAATCATTCCAATGAGTGCGTTTGCTTCAGTTGCTCTTTGAGCATCTGACTGTTCGCTCACATCTGCCAGAGTCTCTGTGATAGCAGGCAGAGTTTTTTTTATTGCCCACAGAATAGAGTACTGACAGGCCCATCGCGTGTCTGATAATCTTTTCAGTTCCACGACCTGTTTGGTGGGCTCCAGTTGTCGCTGCTTCTCGACAAACAGCTTGTGAACTACAGACCCACAGGGGCGTAACAGGGGGGGTGTAAGTGGGACTGAGTTACTAGGGCCCCCCCCCCCCCCAAAAAAAAAAAAAAAAAAAAAAATGTTTGGTCTTTTTTAAAGAAAAAAAAATCATAGGGGGGCCCACAGTGAATCTTTGTCCCCAGGGCCCAGAATTTGGTGCTACGCCCGAGACCCAGCATCAACTGTGAGCTAGTAAACGCCCTTGCTTGAGATCCAAATTTTCTAGAGGGGTAAGAGCTTAATTGAGGTCGCCTCGGCCCCTCAGCTGGATCCTGGCTTAAATCCACAGGGCCGACAGGTTTCTTTCCACTAGTGGTGGAAGTAGCTGGTTGCGCCGGCGCCCTGACAGTAAAAGCTCCAGCTGCTGCTACTCTGGCTACATTTTCAGGCAGGTTTCTCTCTGTCGTCCTCGGCTGTTCCTGGTCGCTCTCTGACTCTGACTCTTCTGCAGAAGACACCACTAAAGTCAACGTTACCCCCTCTTCCTCGTTGTCACCCTCCTCCTCCTCTTCATCCGAGTTTGTGTCCTCATTATCCTCTATATTTGGGATTACAGCGTCCTCCTCCCAGTCCTCGAAGGCCGTGTTTATATCTCCCTCTTCCTCATTGCTGCTCTGTGGAACGGGGGCCGCCGCCGCGGTTTCCCCGCCGTCATCATCCTCCACTCTCACTCGCCTTTTCTGGATTAGAAATGTTCTAATGTCCATGATATCGTTTAATTACACTAGTAACACACTTAAGCTTAAGCATGCACTAGAACGTGTTGTTGTTGTGATGGGGCTTCAGTTTTCAATCCACCTTCAACTTCCCACAGATTTTTTGAAACCATGTGTTGTAATCGCAAACCAATCATGGGCAAGGCTAAGCCTGCCAGGTTAGCCAGCGTGATAAGTTCCATGGAAGTTCCATTGTTTGGAACTACAGGCTACAGAGCCCAAAGCCCGCTCTGAGGCGAGATCAAAGCGTGTCATAACTCTCTCTCTCTCTATGGGTCTGGGCTACCGGCTAAGCGCACAAGAGACCTTGAAACAACATCACACAACGCATAGGCTAGCAAAGATCATTTATCAGCATGATCCATCATTCGGTAACATAGAAGTCAGTCAATAATTTTTCACATATTTATATATATTTTATTTATTTATTCCATAAATATTTTTCTTAAAAATTGGGTTTGTGGCAGGGGGTGCTTAGGGGGGGGCTAGGCCTTCGCCAGGGGGTGCTTGTGCCCCCCCAAAACCCCCTGCCGCTGTCCCTGCCAACAGAGGACTAACATTGAATGGTGCAACCGTATTCATACAGCAGGCTCTAATCAGGCTGCAGGCACTGATCAAACAGGAGGCCTAATTGACCACACCTGGCCTGTGGGTCACGGTGACATGAGTTCATGGTGATATCAGCCAATTAAGAATGCCTGAACATGCCACAACATAAAATAAGTAACAAATATAGTCTGAGGGCAATGATTACTGGCCTTTTGTACACTTTCAGTTAATTTTCAGAAAAGTAAAAATCTCCAGTGGAAATGATCTCTCAAACCCTAGGCTACTTTTAAAGCAGAGCCAAGTTTTGCTGTAGATTCTTGACAGCATGATGAACAAGGTTGTCGGTGAAAAGGAGTAATCTGAATTCTCTCTCTCTCTCACACACCCACCCTCTCTCTCTCTCTCTCTCTCTCTCTCTCTCTCTCTCATTGCATGCTAGTTTTAAAAGTGTTGTAGGCTAAAGAAAACAGCGTTTTATACTGCTTCATAATAACATAGATATCCATTATTTACATTCTCTCTCTCTCTCTCTCTCTGTGTGTGTGTGTGTGTGTGTGTGTGTGTGTGTGTGTGTGTGTGTGTGTGTGTGTGTCTCTCTCTCTCTCTCTCTCTCTCTCTCTCTCTCTCTCTCTCTCTCTCTCTCTCTCTCTCTCTCTTCTCTCTCTCTCTATCTCTCTCTCTCTCTCTCTCTCTCTCTCTCTCTCTCTCTCTCTCTCTCTCTCCCATCTCAGTTGAACGTGTTCCAGAGTGTAAATACAGGAAATTACACACCAACATCTGCAACATCTTTGCTATGCATGCATCTGCACACTGCCCACTCCTCTGTGTGTGTGTGTGTGTGTGTGTGTGTGTGTGTGTGTGTGTGTGTGTGTGTGTGTGTGTGTGTGTGTGTGTGTGTGTGTGTGTGTGTGTGTGTGTGTGTGTGCAATCTACCCTCAGGGCTTTGATTCCAGTCTAAAGAAAAAAATACACAATTCATAAACATGAGAAACACATGCACGCACACACACACACGCGCGCGCACACACACACACACACACACACACACACACACACACACACACACACACACACACACACACACACACACACACACACACACACACACACCCACCCTCTCTCTCTCTCTCTCTCTCTCTCTCTCTCTCTCTCTCATTGCATGCTAGTTTTAAAAGTGTTGTAGGCTAAAGAAAACAGCGTTTTATACTGCTTCATAATAACATAGATATCCATTATTTACATTCTCTCTCTCTCTCTCTCTCTGTGTGTGTGTGTGTGTGTGTGTGTGTGTGTGTGTGTGTGTGTGTGTGTGTGTGTGTGTGTGTGTGTCTCTCTCTCTCTCTCTCTCTCTCTCTCTCTCTCTCTCTCTCTCTCTCTCTCTCTCTCTCTCTCTCTCTCTTTCTCTCTCTCTCTCTCTCCCCCCACCCCCACCCCCACCCCTCCCACTCATGGGAAGCACGGCAGCGCGGTTAACGTCATTGTAGATGGATGAACGGATTCTCTCTCTCCACATGAGAAAAGGAGACATTATTATTCGTAGAGACTACAGGCTACAAACCAACTACATTACAACTGTCAACACCATACAACCCAGGACAACAGACATCAACAAGAATTGGAGTATTCTTTGGGAAGTTGGGTCAAGTTCTTGTCCTTTTTTTTGGGGGATAGACTTCTGGGAATACTGGAATATTAACGGATCGTGTTTTTTTTCCCCTGGTGTTTTTGGAGTTCTCGCCGTCAAACTTTTACGTGGAAATTAATATTACCCAAACTTATAGACATAGCCTAGTCTATTTTAGCCCCGTGTTGCGCTTTTTTAGCGGACGATCATCCGAGGTGATTGAAGGAGCGTGTTCGATCTTTACGCCCCGCGCGCATTGTTTTGCCCGCAAACGATTATTATTGTATTATTGTTTTTTTTTTTATGGGAAAGATAAACATATTTTACGTTTAGATGTTGTAAAAGATAAACCACTTATATAATAATAACAATGGCTGGAGCGATCTGACCGTGCAGTTGTTATCAGTGTTGTTGTTATCAAGATGTGAGAGAAGATGGTTTCAACGTGGATCTGAAGGCTTTATTGTGGAACTATAACGCTTTTCATGGAAAGTAAACTGAGTCTTTGTTTTTTAAAGGATCTTATAAAGATCGTTTTTTTTCCTACAGTCGACGATCGTATAGGGCTGGTGTGTGGCTTTAACAGGGAGATCAGTTTAATCCGGACCAGCATGGGAATTCAAAGGAATTATTAGCCCCCCCAAGGTGACCCCCACCCACCCACGTGGACGTGCCATCCATCCCCCCTCCGGTGCGTAATGGAACACTGACACTGAGGGAAAACTCTGCTTTTCTAAAAAGGTGAGTCAGTATTTATGTGACCTGGGGATACAGGGAAATCCATATTCAAATAATATTTGAAAAATGGTCTTAAGTAATGCCATTTGGACAAAATAGCCAATTTTTCATCGAGATGTCAGATGTCCCTATAGTGCCCACCTATCCTGTATCCGTTGGCATAGCATAGCATAGGCTGCTTATAGTAAAACCCCAAGTGTTATTTTAACTCTGAGAGTGTACAAAATGGTCCATTTCGGTAGGCTACTAGTTTGTACACTCTGACAAATGGATACATTAACAAACAATGGATTGATTGATTGATTGATTGATTGATTGATTGATTGATTGATTGATTGATTGCTTGATTGATTGATTGATTGATTGATTGATTGATTGATATCAATTATTAACAGTTCGCCAAAAACAGAACAGAGGTACAGTTTTATACAAAGATGCTAAAAGGATCAATAAACCAGAAAGCACTATGGCTTGTTTCCATTGAGGGCCTGAATCTTCTACTGTGCATGGACATTAGTTAGGGACATGTCCCTTGTAGTCCCTACCAAATACATGTGGGGAGATCTCGCTGGCATTGTGTTTTGGAGTGAAGTCATGGTTAGGCTAGAGATCATTCAGATGTGCTGCTCTCTCTCCCAGTGGCTAATGTCTCCAAGACGACCAATTTAGGCTTGCTAGTGTTTGATTGGCTGACAGGGAGGGGGGCACACACCACATCACGTGCTTTATCCTGCTGCCAGACACGGGGGAGGCAGAGAGCTGATCACTGTCAGAGTGGTCAGTTCACATTCTATGTAGCAGTAGCTCATTCATCCAGGGGCTAAACTTTAGTCTGTTCACGCCAGTGGTTCAAGTCATTGTCAAGGACCCCAAAACTGATATCTATTTGGCCGCGGAAACCCCATCTGAAAAGGTTTTGAGCCAGGGACCCCCAGAAGAGAAGATGTAGGTCTATGTATTTAAAACATTCAAAATTATTAAAAAAAAAAAAAAAATTCAAAATAGCAGATGTACAAGCTCATGCATCTGCTATTTTTGAATAGCCAAAATATAAACGGATAATGCGGTTACAATTATTGTGATGCTATATGTCAACTACTTTAGCTGGGGAGTACCCCCTGAAACTCCCCTCAAGGACCCCTGGGGGTCCCCTGACCCCACGTTGAGAACCAATGGTTCACACAACTTACACTTGGTGCCTGCCTACACAGTGCACAGCAGCATAAGGGGATTATTTTCATCCCAACACGTTTATCATGCCAATGCCACCAGAAAAGATTATAGGAGGGAGAGAAAAAACGTACATCAGAACAGGTTGGTTTCATTAGATCCTATTCACTAAATAGCTTTTTAAAACTAAAAAATAATTGGGACCCCAAGTTAAAACGTATGTAAGTAGGCTGTCTCATTCATCAATAGCCTACAGGGTCTATTATTTTATTACACAGGAAACTTAGAAATCAAGATAGGGCTGGTTGAAGGAGATCAACATGGACCTTGGAGGCTTCAGGCATTAATAAAGCTACAATCTGGGACTTATTTTTAATGAATAAATCACTATATTTGACCAATGTGCAGAGCAGGCCTATGCAATGTGCAGAGTAGGCAGGCTACACATGAACTTGCAAATAAAGTATACCTTAGGGTTCCCCAACTTTTCAGGCCGAGACCCCCACCCTGACAAGCACTTGGAATTGTAAGCATTACGACCCCCAGTTTGGGAACCACTGCCTTAGATGTTCATCAGTACAAAAAAAACAACCATTTTGTCCTGTCATCAAGGAAACGTTGATCATTATTTTTTTTTATTTTTTTGCAAGATCAGTGTGCGGGATCACTCGCCCTTTCCCCTATTTTTTTACCAGCTTTTTCTCCCAAATGTAGTCGTTATGCAAATTGATTCCTCCCCACACACATTTCTGTGTATTGTCCACTACTGGCTCACCTGCCAGTGAGGAGCCCCCACTGGCTTCCCTCCCCCGAACACGGGCCAGTTGTGTTCGTATAGAGACGCTCGACAAACCCAAATGCACCCCGGTGGATTGGAACCCCCAGGCGTGGCTGGGTCATATTTTTTTAAATATTTGGTCTCACCGCCACACCTGTCAGTAAGATACTTGAGGTGTGCATCGGTCAAATTCAATATAACACATCTGCAGTGGTTGGATGGGGTTTCCCTACTCTTCCATTGATACATTTAAGTATCACCCTTGAGCCATACCAGCCATTACTGGTACAGTCAGTATCCATACTTCAGAACTAGAAAGAAAGAACACACCATGAAAAATGAAAAAAATAATGACCCTTCTGCACAAAGGGCTCAATCATTGGAAAAGCTTTAGTTGCCACCAAGCCAGCAAAGCACACCATCATCATGCAGTTACAACCAATTCACAAGAGCAAAAATCCAGTTCACACACACATAAATATCAAGTGCATAGCCATGGTCTAAAACGCAGAAAGAGGTGAGGCACTGTCTGGAGAAAAGATTGGCTGCCGCTGCTGCAAGGTATCTCGTTAGGCAGGGAGTAGTATTTCAAGGACATGATGTACCACCTTGTGAAGTTACTTGCAAATTATGAGCCTGTTCGTTGCCTCTTGGCTCACCCTTTGCCATGGTTATGTCACACTCTGCCCACGGTGCCAAACGCAATACTTAACCTTGCTTGGTAACACAACTGTCAGAGGCATTGCAGCAGCAACCACCACCAGCTGCTTTCCAGTGGCTCGGTTGCCAGTTATAATGGGTGACACTCAGGAGATACTGGGAAAAGAGAACATTTCTGGATGTTTTAGATATGTGGAGCATGACCTGGTGCCATATTTGTGGGATTGTATGAGCTGGTGAGCAGGCAAACTATAGGTACTGATGTGCGCTCCTCCTGGGCAATTAACCAAAAAAAAGATGTTTAGATCCAATAACCGACTTAAGTCGACTTAAGGTCAAGTAGGTTAATCGAATAATCAAGAAGCATTTTCTTTTTCTTATAATATAGAATTTGTTGATATAGCCTACAGTATCAACGATTAAAAAAAAAATAGACTAAATTGATTAGTGTGATTAAATCCACTTAAATCTGTATTATACTTCGTTCTTCAAAGGTGGGGTAGTGAATATAGCCGATCTACAAGCTCACTTTATGAGCTTGTAGATCTGCTATTTTCACTATTTAAAAATAAAACATTCATTAATTGTAATTGAGGCGAAAGTTTGAAATAATAGTGATACTGATTTGAAGTCATATTATCGCTCAGCCCTAGTTCTTGATATAGAATATTCCAATTTCAGGTTTACAAGGTCAGTATGAAGGTCCAGCTGATGGCAGGGACTTGCTCGGGGTCATCAGCCTTTGGCTCAGAATGTGCATTTCTGGACAAAGTGATTGCATAACTTGTGAATACATTTACATAATATAACACCACAATACATTGAATAAAGGTTCATCATTGGCCCAGGACACACTGACTGACAGGTTTTTGTTGTCGACCTCCAGAGGCCACTGAGTGCCAGCTTGGTGTTGGCTGGTAGGCAGGTTTCTGCACTGTCCACAGCCCTACTCTGAAACACAGAGTGAGTAGACAGAAATGGTGCCATCTTATGAGCTTTAGTGAGGACCGTTTATATGAATATAGGTTGAAAATGGGTGAAGTGGCCCTTTAAGCATTAAACAGTCCTCTTTTTTTGTAGTGGTCACCCTGAGGGGGTGTAATAGGATCTTGATGAATAATAGTATTATACAAGACTGGTTTTCCTATTATTCAGAATATTGCACTAGATAATTAATTATCTATTGTGTTACCAGGCAGGGACAATACTGTCTAATCAAATATGTAACACTAGAAGCCAGAGAGAGAGAGAGAGAGAGAGAGAGAGAGAGAGAGAGAGAGAGAGAGAGAGAGAGAGAGAGAGAGAGAGAGAGAGAGAGAGAGAGAGAGACAGAGAGAGAGAGAGAGAGAAACAGAAAGAGAGAGACAGAATATGAGAGAGAGAGAGAGAGAGAGAGAGAGAGAGAGAGAGAGAGAGAGAGAGAGAGAGAGAGAGAGAGAGAGACACACTCATATTGACCGTTTTCCTACCTTAGTATGAGCTCAGGGTTATTTGTGATTATTTGAAATTCTAGATGGATAGACCTATTATACCATAATCTCATTTTACTGTCAGTTTATGAATATTTAAACACTCATTCCAGTGACTCCAGGACACAAACAATGACGTCAGACTCCCAGAAACCTCCCATCGGTCAGGGTTCTATACCCTCTATGTGACCTAAAGGGTTGTCAGGCTAGACGTAATAATGGTGAATTCAAGTAGGCCTAGGCTCAACTCTTATTTCACATATCTCATTAAAAATGTATTATGTATGAATTGTAGAATGGATTGAGAT
Source organism: Gymnoscopelus braueri (assembly GCF_963280865.1). Classification (NCBI taxonomy): domain Eukaryota; kingdom Metazoa; phylum Chordata; class Actinopteri; order Myctophiformes; family Myctophidae; genus Gymnoscopelus; species Gymnoscopelus braueri. Next base: position 39,944,846 of record NC_137616.1, on the reverse strand, counting down.
GGCAGCCAGACCTGGCTGTCTTTGAAGAAGCAGGGTCAATATAATAGCTTAATAGCTAAAAGGAAAGGTATATCATTTGCCTGGAAATCGTCCAAAAAGCTGGGTAATATTAAGCCCGCTTTGATGCTCTGCTGGTGTGTGTGTGCACGTGCGTGCGTGTGCATAGGTGCGTGCGTGTGTGTGTGTGTGTGTGTGTGCGTGTCAGAGCAGTCAGGTGCGGGTCAACCCAAGAGATGGTACATGGTAAAATCCTCAGTGTTAACCCATTCAATCCGGGAACGCATCTGTGTCATTATAGGTTTGAGCTATAACCATTATCTTATGCTTATAGGATATTCAAAAATAGCAGATCTACAAGCTCATAGCGCTGCACCGAGTGCCGCGCTATGAGCTTGTAGATCGGCTGTTTTTGAAAAATCTTGAACATTTGTGCAAATCTTTGAATACATACATTTTTTTTAGACAAACTTTTTTACTCAAATCTTTGCTTCTGGGGGGGTCCCTGGAACAACACATTTTGATGGGGATCGGACAAACATTTCATTTTGGGTGGTCCTTGACATGAAAACGTTTGAGAACCACTGATATAGCAACATACGTTTAAAAAAATAAAGAAACTGTTAGGATTTAGAAGACATTTTGTAAAGATTTGCACAAATCTTCCAGATTTTTCAAAAATAGCAGATCTACAAGCTCATAGTGTGGCACTCGGTGCCGCGCTATGAGCTTGTATATCTGCTATTTTTGAATAGCCAAAGAAATCTAAATATGACAGAGATGCGTTCCCCATATTGAATGGCTTAAGGATCCTCAGAGTCATTCTCGGAGTTACAAAGAACACATTTTACCGTGCGTGAACTGGAGGCCTGACAGACACAATTTGGACCGTGAGTAAGACAGAGCGAGTCAATTTACCAGAATCAAGAGGGATCGTTCCGGTACACCCCCCACCGCCCCACACACACACACACCTGACACGTGAAACTGATGATTCAATTTAACTCTACTTAATTAAATGGAACTGTATCGATCTCAGGGGGGGCAACAAACTCAGGCAGTGTGAAAGATGTGATGTGCCGGCGAGCGACATCACTAAAATCTGATGGTTTACACTTGTTATAAAGCGCTGTAGAGCAGTGTGCGCTGGAGAAAGCTCCACAGGCTGATGTAGAATGATGACATTACATATCGTTGCTGTCGGCAGGAAACCTTGTATGTCCAAAAACAACTACTTTTCAGGAAATGGAAAAAAATATATATTTACTTGTAGATCTGCTATTTTTGAAAAATCACGAAGATTTGTGCAAATCCTTTCAAATGTATATCTAAAGCGAACATTTTTAACTCAAGTCTTTGCTTCTGGGGGTCCCTGGAACAGCATATTTTGAAATGTGGATCCGCGACCAAATACATATCATTTTGGGGGTCCTTCACATGAAAAGGTTTGAGCACCACTGATATAGCAACATTTAGTTTTCAGACAAACTGTTAGGATTTAGAAGCCATTTGTAGAATCACACTGACAGAACAAACTGCAGCTGGGAGGGAGGTATCACTGACTCAACGTTCAGCGTTCTGCTTGACTCCACACATCATGCGTCGACCCCCCTCTGCTTCTCACTCCATGGTGTTGCGCCAGATGACCTTTACAACAACAGGAGGGGGTCTTCCCTCAGGCTCGCTCTCTCTCGCCTCTTCTCTCTCTCTCTCTCTCTTCTCTCTCTCTCTCTCTCTGGATATGTTTTTGGTCTGTTTACTGTATTTGTTTCGTGTCTTTTTCTTTCGCTTGATCTCAGAATTCAGTTCAGTTTAACACTGATACGCACACACATAGGGGTGTGCGTATTTTTGCCACATTTTTATAATTAGTTAAATTTGTAAAATTTTCGAACTTAGCAAAAATACCAGATCTACAAGCTCACGTGTTACGATGGAATGCTTGTAGATTACAATTTCCGCTACTAGTCCGATGCCCGTTGCGAACGATGCCCAAGGGAACAATGTCCGTTGGGAACGCATGCATGCTCCTCTGGTTATGCCTGTTGTACCCATCAGTCAGTCAGTGTCCCTTTTATAGTCATGTATGGAGAGCTTCATCTGTCTCTCTGTCACCTGTTTCATCACATCACTCTGCCATCCTCACCATCGGGACAAAGATGTTTGTATTTGGAGGTACGGTTGACCAGAGGTATACAACATCAGATCAGTGTGTTTGACACAGAGACCAACTTTCTGGCTAAACAACAGGCCTTCTCCACAGCTTCTTCCTGAAGGAGTTAGGAGACTGGGGGTCATTCAGCCTTTGCCTATCGATGGAGAGCTGTAGGCCCAGTGGTTCTCAAAGTGGGGTCCGGGGACCCCCAGGGGTCCTTGAGGGAGTTCCAGGGGGTCCCCAGTTAAATGGTAGATAGTTGGGAACCAAATGGACCCTAATGGGTCAGTAACTCATGAGAGTGTACAAATGGAACCAAATGGACCCTTATGGGTATGTAACTCTGAGAGTTAAATTAACATTGATTTTACAATATACCGGACCATGACGCACTTTGTGTGCTCATATCCCCCGACTGGTATGGTCTAGTAGTTAACTTGTGAGTGTAAGGACCCGGGTTCAAATCCAACCCCTATCTCTCCTTTCTCTCTCTTGCCCTTGGTTTCCTGTCTTTCTATTTGGTTTGGTAAACATAAACTCAAGAGTGCAGCCTACCGGAGTGACCACGGTGTTGTGGAGCTGTGCTGGGCTTCACCGAGGATAATTTGCATTGACGTTCTCCTCCTTTCACCAATAAATCCCAAAATAGTGTGAATACTTCCATACTCAGTTTGGACACTGAGGTGAAGGCTTATGTTTGACTATTGTCTTGAGGTGATAATGGCCACTGGCCATTGGAGTTTCGAAGTACTTCACACATTAACCACTTGACAATAGAGTGGTTATTTAATTCGGCGACCGCGCACATACGCGCGCATGTGCGCGTGCACGTGCCGTGCGTGTGGGGGGGGAATAATTATAGTACGCCCTCCGAAAAAACCTAGAACACACCACTGCTAAAGGGCAACCTCTCTGTCTTCTCTCGATCTCTGCCATGTCGCACAGGTGCGACAAATTAATGTAATGAAAACAAGACCAAGAGGTCACTATTATAATGAATATTCTTTGTTTACTTTATCCGCCAGTTGCTGAACAATAATTGGACAGAGATCAGGCAACTTTTTCGATCATTATGGCTCTGGGAAAGAACAACAGCATGATGTTTGTTCAGGCAGGGTTTACACCCCCAGGGGTGTTTGTCATACTGTTCTCACAGCAATTTACACTTTGCCACTGCAGCTATTTCATATAATTATTTATTTAACATCACTTTTAGCAGTGGTGGGAAGTAACTAAGTACCTTTACTCTCTACTGTAGTGTACTTAAAGCGGCACTATCCAACTTTCTTTATGAATAAATTACATTTTGTCCAATCTGTATGGTAGAGTATGTTATAACTTATACTTTTGGGGTGGTTGTATTTTGTCTCCCTGCTCTTCTATTGAGACATTTAGATCGTGTCAAAGGTCATGTCTCACCTAGACACAGGTTCTGACATAAATACTGACATGAAGGTCAAGATTACATTTATCCCCTGAGCAAGCAGGCAGGCTCTACAAACACTCTCAAGGGTAAAAATGTCAGCACTTGCGCTGGAAACCGGGTTCAAATCCGGGGTAGAAGAGGAAAGTTACATCGTCCAGCTTTATGTAAAATCTTGAGGTACATTTACTTGAGTATTTATATTTCTCGTGATACTTCAAACTTCTACTCCACTACATCTCAGAGCCAAATGTGTTCTTTTTACTCCTTATTGGGCTGTTTAGAATTAGATTAGTAATACAAAACATGCATTAACCACTTACTGTAAAAGCCTTATTTTATACTTCAGCTATTTTCAATTGTTCTTTTACTTTGATACTGTAATTTTGAATGCAGGACTTTTACTTGTAACAGTGTTTTCATATTATGGTACTGCTACTTTGACTTAATAGCCAAAGTATACAATAATGGTTAAGGTGGTTAAAATCTAAAATGACACAGATCCTTTCCCGGTCTTAATGGGTTAATAAGTCAAACATCCCAGTAGTTCTTCCACCACTGACTTCTCAGTAGCTAGTGTTCCTATTCTCACACACATTGCATCATATTGCACCTGGTTGCTGCTGTAATCATGTGTCATCATGTCCCCTGTATCCTGTTGTTAGTTTGTTTTAGAGCTGGGTGATATATGACTTCAAATCAATACCATTATTCAATGTGACATTCTTTTAAAATAGCAAAAAATAGCCGATCTACGGCATTTTTTTTGCTATTTTTGTGCGCCACTATTGTACGACAAAGTCTGATGCAGGGTTAAGTGGTTAATTGGAAACATGGTGACAGATGGCTCTTTGAAAAAAACATATATACACTTCTTTTCTCCCCATCTGTCCCTTGTTCTCTCGGCTCTTTGATGATTTTATGGTTTCCCCCTTGTCTTTGTTCTATTTCCATTTGTTCTGTCTCACTCTCTCTTTCTGTCTACCTGTCTTTCTCTCTCTCCATTGTGCAGATCACCCTGTTGTGTCAGAGAAACTTCTATCACTCTGCCTCTATATTAAATTTTTACCTCTTACCTCTCCTTGTCTGTCTGTCTGTCTGTCTGTCTGTCTGTCTGTCTGTCTGTCTGTCTGTCTGTCTGTCTGTCTGTCTGTCTGTCTGTCTGTCTGTCTGCCTGCCTGCCTGCCTGCCTGCCTCTCTCTCTCGCCCCCCCCTTCTCTCTCTCTCTCTCTGCCACGTCTCCTTCTCCCATGCAATTACAATGATTTGTTGAATTATAGTAATTCATCACAAACTACATAAACACACACATCTGGATTCAATAAGCAAACACAAAGTGAAACGCCAGGGCTTTGTTTGTGCCTTTCACACACTTTTCCTCTCTCTCTCTCCATCTGCAATTTTTTTGCCATGCGACACATCATATAAAATAGGCCTTAAGTGGTTAAAGACTCAGTAATTACACTCATACAACTGGGCCAATTCTGTCCAAATACCCTACTGTGGTGTCAATAGGGAACATTGAAATCATGTATTTTCAAGGAAAAACGTACAGCTCTATAACATATTAAAAAGCCCGCCTAATAACCCATTACTACAACATTATCGATACCGGCAACTGTATCGTGAACGAGCACACCATTCAAAGTAATTGGGCGACCGAATATAATATGGCGGCCGCAAGTGCTCTCTAATGGTAAATGGTGCATTTATATAGCGCTTTTATCCAAAGCGCTTTACATCGATTGTGCCATTAACCCATTCACACACACATACACCGATGGCGGAGGAAACCATGCAAGGCACCAACCTGCTCATCGGGAGCAATTAGGGGTTCAGCGTCTTGCTCAAGGACACTTCGACACTAACTCTAGGGGAGCGCCCCAGCCCGGGATCGAACTGGGAACCTTGCGGTTTTCCAGTTCACTCTCCCCGGCCACTCTACCCCTGAGCCACTGCCGAATAATGTACACCATATTAGAGAGCAAAATATCAAATACATCTGGCCATGGCAGGACAAACGTTAATTGGCTCTAGATTCTGATACCAATCATAATAGAGTGTTTGTTCATTAACAGGGGGTCTCCCTGTCTCATAGACAGAAAAGGCATTTTCAGGTCGGGGATACAAATTGTATCCAATCAGGAGAGAGAACTCATACAGGATACAGGATAAACAAGTGAAATTGGAAGTGATGACGAACAGTGCAGGAATGCACATAATGATTTGTAGTCATTAAGGTGGTTGTAATCCTCTCTCTCTCTCTCTCTCTCTCTCTCTCTCTCTCTCTCTCTCTCTCCCCCTCCCTCTCCCCCCCCTCCCTCTCTCTGTCTCTCTCTGTTGATAGGATATGTTAATGGTATATACCTGTCAGTCCCGTGATTTCTTCATGCCGGTTGCTAGGGAAACTTGTCACCCAGCAGCAGCACACGCGTGTGTAGTTGCTATAGGGACAATACATCATGTGACCCCCCCCCCTCCCCCGCTATAGATTAAAGCCACCCTGTCGTTATCATGATGATTGCAGAACAACTTCTTTCTGAACCTGGCCTATAGGTTCCATTTGTACACTCTGAGAGTTTAATTAACCCATTGAGACCTGAAGCCGATTCTACATGTCTCCTAAATCCCAACAGTATTCTGAAAAACGTATGTTTCTATATCAGTGGTTCTCAATCTTTTTCATGTCAAGGACCCCCAAAATTATATGTTTTTGGCTGCGGACCCCCATCAAAATATCTTGTTCCAGGGACCCCCCAGAAGCAAAGATTTGAGTTAAAAATGTTCGCCTTAAAAATATATATATTCAAAGATTTGCACACATTTTCACGATTTTTCAAAAATAGCAGATCTACAAGCTCGTAGCGCGGCACTCGGTGCCGCGCTATGAGCTTGTAGATCTGCTATTTTTGAATAGCCTAAAGTGTAAAATAATGCTTTTTAGCTCAAATCTAAAAATGACACAGTTCCAGGTCTTAATGGGTTAACATTTGACAGTGTGGACTGGGTCTCAGAGGTAAAAAATCAATCTAAAAACGTTTAGAACCAGTGCTCTACTGGAGTCTGGAGACAAATCTCCTGTATGAAATACGCTAACGGCTGTGCTTAAATATGTTTTCTGTCCTCTCCCGACTGACAGAAGTCATTGCAACTGTTAACACCCAGGTTTCAAACCCTTTGGGGTAAATTTTTCTTGGGCTCGGTGACACTGCATTCAACAGAAAGCATTATGTAGACATGTAAACACATCCATCCATCTTTAACCGCTTATCCGGAGTCGGGTCGCGGGGGCAACAGTTCCAGCAGAGAGCTCCAGACTTCCCTTTCCCGAGCAACATCAGCCACTTCCTCCTGGGGGATCCCGAGGCGTTCCAAGGCCAGTGTGGCGATATAATCCCCCCCATCTGGTCCTTGGGGGCCAGGGGGTCTCCTCCCAGTGGGACGTGCAGCAAGGACCTCTCTATTAGGGAGACGCTCAGGAGGCATCCGTACTACAGATGCTAGAACCACCTAAGCTGGCTCCTTTCCAAGTAGCAGCGGCTCAACTCTTGAGTCCCGTCGAGGATGACTTCTCATCCTCTCTCTAAGGGAGAGGCCAGCCACCCGTCTGAGAAAACTGATTTCAGCCACTGTGAACACAATCAACCAAAAACTTACATACAGAGAGAACATGGCCTGTTTGACTCTGAGGAAGTCCAAACGTCTGTCAACCCTGTAAAATAAGAAATATGAGCAGACCAGTTGAGTGCTCCAGTGTTTTATGTGGGTAGTCTCTCCTGAAGTGCCCAGGTATTATTCTCTCTGATTCAAGTTGCCCCTGTTGAGCACCGATGAGCCGTTCTGCCTTCAACTGGCTGAAGTGCGCTGGACTTCTCTTTGTACCGTACAGGTACTGTACATACATTCAAGTGCCGTTAGAAAACACTTGAAACAAGAAAGCTAAAGCATTGAGCCTCACTGTTCTAACTTCTATGCAATTGTAGGTTTGTTGCACTAAAGGTCCATCCACACCAAGAATGTAAACAAACAGTTAACTGTAGCAATACATAATAATGATGTGAGCATCCATACGGATGAACGATAATGTTCTGTAAACATGTTGAACTTGACGTGGGCTTTGTAAATTCAGATGGATTTTCATCGCCTGTCAGCACACATAGACATCAAATGGGGCTTGAGCCCCTGCCCTTTTACCCTGACAATGAATATAGCATTTACTCTGGTGAAAGAATTGCAAATGCCTCTCTATGCCCATACCCAACGGCAGCATTCAACAGAATTGTCTTTTCCAAACTGAATGCAGCATTTTTATTGATTGACAGAATTGCCTTCTCCATGTGTAGAAATCCATGTCGTACGTACGCTGAAAATTGCCGAGCTTGTAGATCAGCTATTTTTGGGCTAGAAATGTCAAAACAATTTCCGACCAAAAGTGCCCTTTTAGAAATGTAATCCTCTGCCCCCGCCTCAAATCACTCTGAATATCCTTCACAACCGCCGTTTTCGTTATAGTTATACTTGAGTTAGAAAGATTTTTTTTAATCTTATATTTATAGTTAGTTATTGTTATAGTTATAATTTATCGTGTGTGGACAGCCCTTAAAATCCATCATGCTCAAATAACAAGCACCGCACTTACAAATTGTACACCATGTAATATTATAGTCCCTGTGAGCTACTTCCAATCACATCAACATCTTATTAGCAGTTCTGTGAGGAAAATGGGGTCATAATTCCCCAAATTTACATTCCCCATCTGTCTCACTTACTATGAAAAGCAGCGGCTCAAACACACCCTGCAAAAGCATGTACAGTAACTGCACTTCAGGCCACTCAGCTCACGTTGCAGTGTGCACTCTCGCCTCAATGTCTTTAAGATGTGTCCACTTACGGTTGGCAGGGTATGATGTTATAAAGCAATGTTATTATTGAATAACTTTGAGCTGCTTGGCATCACAGTGTGTTTTAGTGTGTGATTTGATTACGATAGTGCCTGTACCTGAAAACACAGAGAACAATCATAGCTAAACCGATCACACTGTGCATGCTCTGCCAACTCTGAAGTCGGCTAACACCACCCATGGCCATACCTGTATTTTGTATTTTTAAAATACCAGACCCCAGAGGGTTAAGCCCCATTTTATACTTGTACATTGCATGCCATGCGAGCTTGTGAGCTTGTAGATCTGCTGTTTTTGATAGTAATTTTTTTTAGGAGAATTTCTGAAATGTATTGAAAAATCAATGTCAATGTTTTTCAGCTTTCCACCTATAACGATAGTAAGAGATCTGCAGTTGTCGCTATTTTAAAAGATCTATATTCCTTTTTGAAAATGTTACATGCCTAACATTTAGAACGAGCGACCGGCCCATCCCCGTCCATTAGGTTCAATGGGCAGGTGGCGCCATCTTGGGAGGTTTTCAGCTATTACTTTCAATGGTGTTCTCTTTCTACATAGGGATGCCAGGGTTACTGCGACCTTTCAAACTACATTATTTATGCTACAATAAGTTTGGTACAGATGCCATTAAGTAGTGCTGAATTGGTCACTACTATCTCCATTTGTAAACAACATAAACAACATAACTTAAACATAAACTTCCAAAAACTTCCATATTAGGCATGTAGTCTTCACTAAGGTCCTTCGAAAAGCAACAGGACTGATTTGTTCTGTTCAGTGAAAGGACACATTCCAAACGCTGAGTGTGTTAACACACCGCACCTTCCACTTCTCTTTTTGGTCTTTCTCTTTGGCTTCCACCTACGACCTTGTTAAGATGTCAGACGCTCTCCTCCTGTGGCTCTCTGCCTCTTCCCTGTCACCACTGCACTTTACTCTCCTTCTCCGCTCTTATTCACATCCCCCTCTCCCCTCCTTTATCCAACTATAAAATCTTACTATCCTACTATAACAACTGTCTGTCCTTCAGTCTGTCCTCAGTGGTTGTTGGTCAACCACTTTAGAGACTCTATGCATATCGTTGCTGTCGGGCAGAAACCTTCTCTCTCCATATTCTAACTTTTTTGTGTTTTTTCGTAAATGAACGCCCTACTTGATCATACTGCAGCTCCACACAAAAGCATCAAAAGTAGCAGATCTAGACGTGCGAAGCGACGCGAGAAGCGACGTGTTTTGAGCTTGTCGATCTGCTACTTTTGCCATAATTATAAACTTGCATATAATTATAAACTACCACATATCATAGTACAATCCATAGAACCACAGTACAATCCACAGAAACAACCTATTAACAATATGAACTAACCACAGGGAGGAGGCCAGGGAGGTGGAGGGAATTTGAAAACCAACAGCTGTACAACAGCTGAGACAACGAAGCACGAAGAATGAACTTAAAAAAATGAACGCTTCAAACACTAGCCATGTTTTGAATGGGGAATATAAGTTGCTACCTTCAAAAAGGAGATACAAAGTTTACAAATTCAATAAGGTCAGACTGCAGAAGTCGTTTGTACATCAGTCGATTTTTGAGTCTAAATATAGAATCTGACCAGGGGTAAGCAGAACAGTGGCAGAATCATTGCTCTTGTCTTCAAGGGCAATTGGCCATATATTGATCAGTATGGCCATATATGGGCATATCGGGGAGATAGGCGGTTCTGGAAAGTCCTTGTGCAGTGGGAAACGTATGTGAATGTGTGGAGAATATCTGAATGTCTGCAAACTGGCTGTGGGAATTCGACAGGTGTGGGGAATTCTAGGGTTGCCATGGCAATCAATTGGCTCATTTGGGCCATGGCCAGAGCTTTTTCTGGCGGTTCTGGACAACCGCCTATCCGACCGACTCGACGCCGGGGCACTGCGCTCCCTCGGGTCGTCTGCGAGTGTGTGGAGAATTTGAATTCGGTCGGTCGAACGGTTCTCGAGATACATGGATTACAGACGGAAATACGTACATATATACAGAGATTCCCTGAATTTATTGTAAGATATCATTTATTTGTTTGTGTTTGTGTCATGTCAAATGTGCGTATTATGTGTCTCATACAAGGCTGCTGTGTCTCAAGACACATTTCAGTGAAAGCTGACCATAAAGTAGTATTGTATCGTATTTATTTGTCTCCTCGGTGGGTTGACCAATATAGATCTCAGATTGTACATGGGCATTGACTATTGGCCTATATGCAGGGAATGAGAAAGCTGTTCTCAAGCTGTTTATTAGCATTTCTGTGAACTCTCACTCAATTAAGACTGCTGTGGGTGAAAATGATGGGGGAGTGAGTGACTCATGACAGCAGTGTCGGGGATAATTGATCGGCAGGTGTTTCCAATCGTCTAATTGGTTATAAAAACAGCCTCTCTCATCAACCTTTCCTCCTGTCCTCTCCTCTATAGCATATCTGTTTTTGTCTGTCTCCTGTCCCTTCATCCCTCGCTTATCTTCTCCCTCTCCTCCAGTAACGTGTATGTGTCTCTCTCTCCCCCTTTGTTTGTGTTTGACAGGATGAACAGACAAAACAGCCTCTCTCTCCATCACACTGGGCTGCATGTCCTCCCATCACCTGTCCTGTCCTGTCCTCTCTTCTCTTTCATTCAGTCACTCAACTATACCTCTCCTTTGTTCCCTTTCTGCTTTAACCCCCCTTCCATCACCTCCTCCTCTCTCTTTTACCCCCCCCCCCCTTTCCCTCTCCCTCTCCAGCGTCTTCTCTTCTGTCTGTCTTCTGTCTCTCTCTCTCTCTCTCTCTCTCTCTCTCTCTCTCTCTCTCTCTCTCCCCCTCCCTCTCTCTCCTCTTCTCGGTAACTAATGGGGCAACAAGCGGCATCTCTCC